>NW_026705460.1:0-332032 GCF_029867415.1 Vicia villosa | reverse complement strand
GATTGCAATCAGAAATATACAAAGTATTGCTCATCATCTCCAACCTCTTTATATGCATCCAATTTAAGTGGTAAGACGAAGGTCTTCTCACTACTCTTTTAACTGAAGAATGAAGATTTTGTCTAGCAACAAGAACATCAAGAGGCTTTCAACAAAATCAAAGAGTACTTGATGAAACCCCAAATACTGGCTCCACCTGTTAGGAATAGGCCAATGAGGTGGTATATTTCAGCGTCAGAATCAACTATAGGTAGTATGTTAGTCCAAGAAGATGAAAATAGTGTCAAAAGACCTGTGTATTATCTTAGTCGAATTCTTAATGATCCTGAAACTAGGTATAATGATATAGAAAAACTATGCCTATGCTTATATTTCTCTTGTATCAAATTGAAGCAATATATAAAACTAGTTGATGTGTATGTGTCTTCTCATTTTGATATAATCAAACACATGTTATCCAAACCAATTTTGCACAGTCGAATTGGTAATTGGACTATGTCCTTAACTGAATATTCGTTGACGTATGTGCCATTAAAAGCAATGAAAGGACAAATATTGGCGGATTTCCTGGTCGACCATTCAATGGTTGGAATGGACCAAAATTATTTGGAAATAGTGCCATGGAAATTATATTTTGATGGTTCTAGCATTAAAAATGGAACTGGTATAGGAGGAATCATAATTTCTCAAGTTGGAATCCCAACAGAGTTCAAGTATAGGATCGACGGAGTATGTACGAACAATGAGGCAAAATATGAGTCTCTGATAACAGGACTTGAACTTCTGCTAGAATTGGGGGCAAGGAATGTCAAAATTATGGGAGATTCTGAATTAGTGATTAAACAAGTCTTAAAGGAATATAGATGTGTTAAAGAGAATTTAATCATGTACTTCGTGATCACCATTAGATTGCTCAAGAAATTTGAACAAGTAAGCATTCGACATGTACCTCGAAAAGAGAATCAGAGAGCTAATGATTTAGCACAAGAGGCTTCAAGGTACAAGGGTTTAAAAGACCAGAATGAGGAAACAATTCTGGTGAGAGAAAAGATACGGGAAACTTTATTGTGACCTTCAGATCTGTCGATTATAAAGTTAGGATTTGTAGATAATGAAAATTTTGAAATTCTAAGCATCGACGAATTAGTAAATGATGATTGGCGTAAGCCAATAGTCAATTTCTTGTGCGATCCTATAGGATCGACAGACCGTAAGATCAAGTACCGGGCTCTTATTTATGTTTTAGTGGAGAATGAGTTATTCAAAAAGACAGTTTAAGGATTTTTGCTTAAGTGCCTTGGAGAAAGTGAGGCGTATGTAGTTGTGTCGAGTGTGCATAGTGGAGCATGTGGTGCACATCAGGCTAGTTAGAAAATGAAATGGCTGTTAGTGCGTTCAGGAGCCTATTGGCCTTCAATGTTGAAAGATTGCATTGAGTTTGTTAAGGGTTGTCAAGAATGCCAATTGCATGGGGGCATACAACATGTACCTACAAGTGAGTTGCATACAATTGTAAAGCCTTGGCCTTTTCGAGGATAGGCGTTAGATGTGATTGGAGAAATAAAACCAGCTCCATCAAAACAACAAAGATATATTTTAGTTGGCATCGATTATTTTACAAAATAGGTCGAAGCCATAGAGCTGGTGAATATAGACTAAGAGGCTATTATAGACTTCATTCAAAATCACATCATTTGCAGATTTGAGGTTCCAGAAATAATTACAACCAACCAAGGATCAGTGTTCATTGGTCGAAAGATGCAAGATTTCACAAAGGAGGTGGGGATTAAGCTATTGACTTCTACCCCTTACTATGCTCAAGCAAATGCCCAAGTTGAAGCAGCCAATAAAGTAATAATTAGCCAGATTAGGAAACATGTAGGCAAGAAACGAAAAAATTGGCATAAGAAGTTAGAATAAGCTTTGTGGGCATGTAGGACGTCACCAAAAGAGGCAACTGGGACGACGCCATTTTGAATTACTTATGGGCATGATGAAGTATTACCAGTGGAGGTTCAAGTCCATTCAGTCAGAGTCCAAAGGCAACACGAAATTCCATCTGAAAGCTACTGGGGTTCAGTCATCTAGGGGTTAGTCACTCGCGGGTAGCTTGTGCAGGGTTAGTCACAGCTGTGGGCTGTGCAAGTTGTTAGTCACAACAAAGGATCGTGTAGTTGTAATCATGATTTGGTTATAATGGATTAAGACCTCTTTTGAGAGGTAAATCACCTGAGGAAGGTGGACTGAAGGTAGCCTTATTCATAAGGTGAACCAGGATAAAAATGAATGTGTCTTTTACTTTATATACTATTCGTTTTAACTTAGAACATTCAAGCAAAAGCTCTTCAGAACTGTACTGAGACCAGTCAGAAGTTCTGATGACACACAGGAGTTAAAATGAACATCTCATTGGTTATGTAGTTCTACTATCACATTCTTCCGCAACACCAAAAGCATAATCCAATAGATGATAAAACAAAAGAAAGAAAAGACGTTAAAAAGAAAGGGAATTTTAATTGATAAAGAACACAATTCAATCCCCCCCTTTTCTTGTATTTTTCTCCTCCTTCACTGTGGTGATTAGAAGTGGGATGGCGATTTCTCAGGTCTAGATGTCGACTTCTAGGCAGAAGTAGCGTTGGGTAGTGATTAGGCGATAAGTTGTAAATGGTGGTGTTTCTATTTTAACTAATACTGCTAATAACATACTTCCTTCCTTGCTTGGTAGCACCCAAATTAGGGGTTTTTTTGCACTGAACTGAGTTAACAATTTATCATTTTGTCATTTACTTTCATTTTTCATAAGTGTGTTGTAAGTTAGCAGATGTTATAACATTTGTCTTGACATTGTGTGTTGTTAGGACATCTTCCATGACATCTGTTGAAAGTGCCATAATTTCAATATCTTTTTTTTTTTTGCTGAGAAAAAATGGATATATTAAACAGAAGATGGCAAAAGCCTTACATCCACGTAGGTTTGGTTTGGAACACCATTAAGCCAGGTTCTAGAACCCAAAGAATTCCCAAAACCAACTAGCTTATGAGCCTCCCCATTACTAGTTCTAAAAATGAACATAATAGAAGAAAAAGAAAAAGAGCATCACAAGTCCCTACAGTCAGCAACTATATGATCAGCAGCTGCATAACTTATCATAGAATTAATACAATCCACAATGTTCATGCAATCCGATTGCACCAAAATGCGGTTCAGGTTCAAATCTTTAGCAAGCAACAAGCACCATCTGACTGCAAGGGCCTCTGCAACTGTTGGCTCCACACTCACCTCTTCTTTTTTTCATGTTGCCAGAACTACGCCCCCATCCGGATCCTTTATCACGCAACCGAAAGCAGTACTTCCCGTAGGAAATACCCCAGTGTCCACCTGCACCACGTGGGTATTTGTTAAAAGTATTTTGGGTAAATATTTTCTAATATCGTATCCACAGAGACTGAGTTAATATTGCTGCCGTTCTATAGTCGAATTATAATGAATAGTGAAAAGTATTGATTTTGATTGTTTAATCTCAAATTGCAAATAACATAACAAGAGTTAAATGGCTAAAATCTTAAAGAATGAATAACGATGGTGATGAATATGTTGAGTTCTAGGGTTCATCAACCTATTCATATGCAATAATCAATTAATCCACAAGTGAACCATTGTATAAGTTATTATCTTCATTCATCCTCAAAACTGATATTATGTCTAATGATCAGTTTAGAACCACCTCTATCGGTATGATATTCAATCTCTCAGAATATTAATCAACAAGTCAATATAAGAACCTAGGGCAAAAGTATAAACCCTATCTCTCGATTGATAGTTCAACAATGATATAAAATAAAAGCAAGGTTCTTTATTGATAATAAAACTTAAACAATTGTTCACAGGAATTAATCAAATTAATTGCATATTCATAGGTTAACTACTACCTTAAACTCGACACAATGGGGTTTAGCTCTCCATAGACATGAAGAACACACAAAACTTCATAGGGGGATTCATCTTCATCAAGGGAATGTTTTCAATTGATTCCCTGTCAGATGTTGTTTTCTGCTCTGGAATAGGATTTCTCTCTGAATTTCGCTCACCAAAGATCTCCCTCTTATGAGGATTAGGGCTTCTATTTATAACAATTTTCCTTTTTTACGAAGCTACCGCGGCTCGGCACAGATTGGCAAGTCGCTCAAAGTAATGCAAGTCGTTCTACAATTAAAATCTGCACAACATTAAAATCTGCACAAATAACGCCCAAAATAATGCAAGTCGCTCTACAATTAGCATCGAACCTCTAGAGTTCAATTCTAACCATAAAATCCTTAAAAATCATAAGATATGTTTAACTTCACATCAAAAGGTAGTTATTTTAACACATGAAAATACTATTAATTCACTCCTAACAGTATCGAAAGGCCTTTGCTCTTGAACAATTGGCTATTCCGTTCTGGATTTCAGAATAGGATTCCAGGTGTTAAATTCCACTACCTTGTCGACAGCATCCTGGGCTACACAAACAACACTTGATACCCTCTTCTATAAAATAAGGTTGTTACGGGCCACCCAAATACCATGGAGAGTAGTGCATAGAACCTGAATACTGAAGACATCCCCGCACGACAAAGCTCCCTGCAACCAATCCATGAAGTTGAGATCTTGGGGCAACCTGTAGCATAACACAGAAGCAAAGAAACATTGTTTTGCAAAATCACAATGTATGAAGATATGTTGGACCGATTCTTGCTTGTTGTGACACAACGGGAAGAGATCATCCAGATGAATTCCTTTTTTCAGCAGATTGTCCCTAGTCGGTAGAATATTCTTTACCGCCCTCCATAGAAAATTACGGATCCTTGGATTCACTGGTGCATTCCATAATAACTTCCAAATCTTCTGGTCAGGAATTCTTGAAGATCCTGGTAGCATGTCAAATTTGCCTTACCGACACAAATGATATGCAGACCTCACAAAAAATTCGCCGTCTCTCCAGGTACCAGCTCCATTTATCATAGAAAATGATATGCAGACCTCACAGATAATTCCAATATCAATAGTGACATATAGGGGATTTGAAACAAAATCTGATAATCTTTTATCCGATAATTTCCAAAACTTGTTTATTTTCCTGTTTTACCAAAATCATTGTCTAACTCCAAATTAGATATCATAATTACACATTATAATTACTTTGTTAGAATACAATAATCACTATGGAGATGAATTTTTTATTACTTTCAACTTTTTAGTACACTTGCTAAATATCCAACATTTGTGCGGGAAGTAGTTAGTTTGTTAACTAGTTAGTTAACATTCAATTATATCATCTACTTCTTAGTTTAACATGCTAAAATAGGATTGATCGATAGTATAAATATATGTTTCTAATTTATCCTCAATCAAATGTGTCAATACTTTATGACCATCCTTTGTTGTTCGTTACATATGCGTTGCAATTATTCACCCATAGTTTTGTTCTTGATATTCAATTTTCTTCATCATCTTATATCATATTTTTCGTTGTTTCCCCCTTCTATTCAATACACTTCCTTAACTAATTTCACCATTGTCCCAATCTCAAAGTGATTCAATATGTTTTACTTATACTATTTGATCTTTTCGAGCAGAACAGGTGGCCAACAACGGTGAAGCTTGAAATCCGGAGCGGTTGAAGGTGAAAAAGGTGGTTGTACTTGCAAGGCACTGCGATGCCAAAGTAAGCGTATGGACAACAAGGTACAACAACAAAGTGACAAATTTGGGGTGAAAAAGATATTACCTTGCCCCCTAGGGTTAGAGGGCTATTTGTAGGATTGTTCTAAGCGGAAAGGGCTCCACCTTTCGAGGCGCTAGGCCAGGAAACTCGCGAGTTGGCTGTTGCCGAGCGCGAGGCTTTAGCGTGCTCGGTTATGTCTTGTGTTTGCCCTGAGTGGGCTGGGGAAGGCTGTTGCGCGTGTGAACCAGAATGCCTTGGGCCAAATAGTGGATTGGCCCAATTGGATAATTGGGCCGGTCCAGAACACTATTAAAGGCCAATTAAATTACAGACACTAAAAAATTCAATGGTTTTACAATAATTCTTAATAACTTTGATTTGAACATTGGTGTGCATGAAAAGTGCAATAATCTTATTCATTCATGACTTAAAATTTTTATTTCTGAATCAATTTCACAAAAATATTTTTTCATAATAATTCAATTAATATATGGAAAGAAATTAAATAACAATTTTCTAAAGCTGATAGAGTTCATGTTTCAATACTATGTTCTCATATCAATAACCTCATATAAGGTGTAAGTGTGTGTTGAATTATTTCATAGAGATGATTGTAGGAGTAGCAGAATCACATAAACATATGTCTAATTTCACACTTATGCATCCCTATCATTAGGAAGCAATATGTTCATCTCAAAGTTTTTCTTAGAAGATCAAATTGTTCAATTTTTCACTCGATTGAATAAAAAATCTCTATTATTAAGACCCAAATTATTTTGATAGATTTTCTTACATCCATCAACAAAATTTATTACCTAGTTTCTCAAGAATAAACCTATAACACAGACCCAGACGTTCGTTTGCAGTAAATAGACGGAAAAGACCTACATGCTCCGTTTTTTAAATTTAAGGGATTGATTTGAACTTTTTAAAAGTTAAGGGACCATAATGGACCCTGAGGCAAAGTTAGAGGATGAAAAAGGATATTTTCCCTATAATATTCTAATTAGTGAGTTTGATGTATGGAAATCTCAAGATTGTGGAAGAGGGTATTCTCGTGACTCAAGCAATAGGAGTTGTTAAATGTTTTATACTCATTTTATTCTCCAAGATCACACAATTGAGTCTGATGCATGAACATCTTAATTTTAATAAGCCAATTTTCAATTAATGCACCAAGCAGTGAAGTTTATGAAGTTTATGAAGTTTCAGGTACAATTGACAATAGTGAAATGACTATAAAAATTTCCAATCAAATTTAAGGTACAATTGACTACAGTGATATGGCTACAAAAAATTCCAAACATGATATTATTTAAGATAAGTATGATCATCTTGTATCCTTGATCTAAAAAGAAAATTTGATTTCCTCGAAATTCAATATTAGACCTAGTTATAACCAAATTATTACTTCTTTTTATACTCATTCTAGATTTTCACCATTTGATACATCTACTTTATCTATACATCACAACATTTCTTGTTCCTTAAATTCTAAATCTCAATTCCAATTCATTGATTTTGGTTTCAATGATCATATTTTCTCATCCGATAATTTTTTTTCCTTTTATAAAATAAATCATATTAATGTTAGTATACCAAATGAAAACTTGGTTTTAGTTCAGGATTCAAGTAGTGTTTCATATTCATCCAAACTTTATCTCATAAATGTTTTGTATTCTTCAAATTTCAAATAGAATTTGATATCAATATCGAAATAGTGCAAATATTTCTCATGTATTGTTCAATTTTCTATTAACAATTTTCTTATACAAGATATGAGATCTTTGAAGATGACTAGTTATGGTGATCAATAGGATGGATGATGACGTGTAAAATAAATGTTATTTAAGTTATTATTTTTAGGATAAGTTGTCATAATTGATTTAGTTTAAAGTGTTTTTCGCAACATTTTATGTAATTTTGGTATTTAGAAAAAAATAAGATTTATAAACAATTTCAAGGAAAAGACCAACAAATGGAAGCCTAAGGCTAAATTGTTTTTCAATAAGTAATGGTATTAATCACAAACAAGATTACAAACACAACTTTACCCCTTTAAGCAAGAAAGAGGTAAAATGTTCTAGTAGTGAAAATTACGAGCCGAAGAAGAAATGTTAACTGTCCTAAACCATTTCTAAGAACTAAGAATAATAGCACTATAACATTCATCAAAGTTAAAAACATAACCTTTGAACAATATAGTGTTTCTCATCACCCACAAGTTCCATAAAACCGCAAGCCAAATGACCCCAATAGTTAGTCTTTCGTCTTTTGCCCTAATTTTATCAAAGTGTTCCAAGAAACACTGCAACTCCTCATTCGATAATTTATCCGAAATCCCTAACCACCGTCCAATTTTGCTCCAAATTCTCCTTGTGAAAGGGCAAAAATAAAAAAGATGAGTGGAATCTTCCAAAACATTAAAGCAGAAAATGCAACTACACTCCCTGTCATCTACCAAAATGCCTCTAATCTTCACTTGGTGTTGTGTCGGTAACCTGCCCAAAATAAACCTCCATGCAAAGATACTAACTTTAGAGGGAACTTTCAGATCCCACATAAAACTCATACTTCTTAGCATACCTACTGGCAGCCTCCCCTGGACTGTATCTCGCTTTCTAATTTCAGCACCATAATCTTTAACGGAAAACCCCGCGCCTTCGTCCGCCACCTATAAGCACTCATCTCTAACATAACTATCTGGATTAAGGTTCTACAGCTGGTCAAGTAACTAGTTTCACAAAGAAACATCATCATCATCATCCGACTCATTCTACCATCCTCCAGCATCCCACACCCAAACCGACCCCTCCCAATAGCCTGCAGTTGCGACTGTCATGAAAAGTGATATCGCTTTTGCATAGAGCTCCGGATAAGCTTCCGATATAGTTTGATTCCCCGTCCATTTGCTAAACTAGAATGAGGTATTTTCTCCGTTACGGACCTTGCAAAAAGTTAAGTCAGAAAAAGACAATCCTTTTGAACCGGCACTATCATTGATCAACATTAGATCACGCCGCCATATTGAGTTGCCCTTTGTTAAAACACTCTGATCATTAACATACATTTTAACCTCCAGATTAACATATTTATTCTTAAGCAACTTCGACCATATAGCATTTTCCTCTGTTAGAATACGCCATTTCCATTTCATTAGAAGCGCTACATTCATACTATCAACATCTTTGATTCCCAAACCTCCTTCTTTTGATTTACCCATGATTCTCCAACTTACCCAATTTACAATTCTACCTCCTTCCGCCCCTCTCCCCACAAGAAACGCCTTTGGATACGACCAATCTCCATCAAAACATTCTTAGGCGCACGGTAAAAAGAAAGGGAATAGAGAGGAATAGCATTCAAAATAGAATTTATAAGAACCACCCTCCCTCCGATTGAGAGGAACCTCCCTCTCCATTTATCGAGCCTTCTCCTAACATCCTTTATCACTTCTTTCCACATACCTAACTTCCTTGGACTATCTCCCACCATAACACCCAAAAATTTGAATGACAACACACCTATACCGCAAGTCAAAAAAGACGATGACATCTCGAGGACTCTAACTCTCAAGTTAATTCCATATATGTTACTCTTGAAGAAGTTAACTTTTAGACCCGACATGATTTAAAACCCCCTAAAAATTTCCTTCATACTCCATAAATTCTGAATTCCTCCGTTTCCAAAGATTATCACGTCGTCCGCAAAGTGCAAAATATCAACACTACTATTATCACCATATTGAAATCCTTTGAATTACCCCAGCTCCATTGCTTTCTCCATACGTTTTGTCAATCCTTCCATAACTATGACAAATAACAAGGGAGAAAGAGGATCCACTTGTCGTAAACCTCGCCCTACTTTGAAATCATCCGTACAACTCCCATTCACGATAATAGCCATGGAACTCATGAAGACAGTAGCTTCCATCCATCTAAGCCACCTTGTCCCAAACCCCATATTCTTCATAACACATCTTAAAAAGTCTCAACTAACACTGTCATAGGCTTTCTCGTAGTCAACCTTCAAAACAAGGCAACTAGTTCCCTCTCTATTGGCCAAATCCAGCACTTCGTTTACCATTAAAACTCCATCCAAGATGTTCCTGCTTTTGATAAAAGCATTTTGTTTGGCATAAATTAATATGTTAATTACCTCCTTAAGTCTTCCAGCTAGTAACTTTGACATAATTTTGTGCATACTACTAACTAGACAAATCGGACGATACTCCGAAAGAGATTGAGGGTTCATCACTTTCGGAATAAGAGAGATAAATGTAGAAGTACAGGCCTTGGTTAGTATTGTCTTCGAATGAAAATCCGCCACAAACTTCATCACATCCTCTTTCAATAAATCCCAATGATTTTTGAAAAAGACTATAGAAAAGCCTTCAGGTCCAGGAGTTTTACCTCCGTCACAGTTCTAAATTGCTGCTTTTATCTCCTCTTACTCAAAAGGTCGCTCCAAACTATAAGCCACTTCTTCCTCAAGCCTGTTAAAACTGATGCCTTTAGGGGTAGGACGCGCTCTACAAGGCTCCTTGAAACTGTCCTCATAATGATGTCTAATGAAAGTCTTGATTTCCATAACACCATAAATGATACCAGTAGGAGTTTCCAACAAACTAAAGGAATTCCTACAGACTCTCTCCTTTAATGAATTGTGGAAAAACTTCGAGTTACAACCACCTTCCTTCAACCAATTCTTACCCGACTTCATTCTAAGCATACTTTCTTTCATCTCCATTTTCTTCCATATCTCATCTGCAACTTTTCTTCTTGCCTCAACTGCCTCTGAAATATCATCATCAACATTTGATATCAGGAATTTGTCCAAGTCGTTTTGTTCATCAATATTTTCCTCGATCTTCAAGTCTTGCCAGCCATAGACCTCTTTATTCCTCACCTTTAAAGACAGCTTGAGCCTTCTAAGTTTTTCATACAGGACATAGTCACCCCTTCCTTTATCTGACAACAAACTCCACTCCTTTGACACAAAAGAGGAAAAATCTTCATGTTCATACCATCCAATATTAAACCTAAAATGTTTAGGTCCCCAATCACTACCACCTGATTTAAGCCAAACAGGGCAGTGATCCGACAAGACCCTCTTCTCCACCATTTGGTTGTTGAGATTCCTTCAGTCACTAACTTATCAGTTAACAAGAAGCGGTCTAACCTGCTCATCGTGCAACCACTTCCGCTAAACCAAGTATATCTCCCACCCACGCCAGGAAGATCAATGAGATCCATCACTTCTACGAAGTTAAAGAAGTCAGCGCTATCCCTTCCATTACTACCAACAAATTGTTAGATGTCCAAGGCCATACTAAGAAAGAAAAACAGGAAATTTAGAAAGTACAATAAAGAACATAACCAGATAGTGTTGATACAATACATATATGTCACTAGACACATAAAAATATGAAGAATCGTAAAATGCATAAGATAGTTGGACACACTAACTGGCAACACAACCTAGTAATGTTAAGAAACACAGTCGTGTTACCATTCAAATTTAGAAATGGTGGTCTTAATGGTGCTGAGTAAAGCTGCTTTGGAATAATTGCACGCTTATGGTTCCTCATCTATTAAAGGTATTAACTTCTTAAGTATATACACTATTTGTACATATAAAGTAATCATCGCAATCTTCTTCATAGTTTTGTTTTATATTTTTGGAATGGTCTTTAATTTTTTTTTAGTTTTTAATGTCATTGTTATAATTTCCGCAATGATACAACTTAATACAATTTAGGTTCTTTTTAATAATTTCTTTACATCAAAAATTCTTTACTTGTTTTACTTTATGCCTTCCTGTGTTTTCTTTGTTTTATTCTTTATCATGTATGAGTAGTACCCTGTTTTAAATAGGTGTGGACTATAATGATAAGCCGTGTATAAAACTATTGTGTTCTCGCTAGTATTGGATAAAATATAGTACCCTGTCTTAAGATAGGTGTGGACTATGATGATAAGTCGTGTATAAAACTATTGTGTTCTCGCTATTATTGGATAAAATGTTTAAATTATTGTGTTTCATTCTTGAATAATAATTATAACTACCAGTTTAGTCTGGTTCGGGGGTGAGTTCTGGCATCAAATGGTTTCAGTCTTCTCTCAATCGTAGTTGTAGGGGATCGAACAATGGTCTTTCCTACCAAGTTCAGCGTCAATCACCACTGAACTAACTAACAATTGGTAATAATAATCATGTTTATGATAACATGTTTCTTTTTATAATTGAGGAGAAGCAACTATTCAAACACGGGGGAATTTAATTATATAAAAATAATTGTTTTAATGCTTATATTTTTAAAAATATTTGATGACTTTAGTTTATTTTTTAGATGTTTTATAATACCTTTAGCTAGAATTTGTTTTTAAGAAATAGGATGTGAGTCTGAGGTGTTTTTTTTAAAAAAATAATAATAAATAAACATTGAGTAACATCAAAATGTCGAATTTGAGGCCATGATAACAAATTGAAACAAGTAATAAGTCAAGAAAAATAAAAAAACAACATCGTAAGGTAGTGTAAGGGTAATATAGACTTACTGCATGTAAGACCGATCAAGACAATAAACAAATATTTTTTATTTAGGAATGTGCCTTATACATATAAAACAAAAGTGCTCAATTGTATGTTACACTTTATTTACTTTAATAGGAATAGCTCGCAATGGTTGATCAATGTCTCTATCTGTATTTTCCTTTTTCCAGTCAAAAGAATTAATTAATGACCCTAACATCGTATGTAACATTCGTATAGCAAGTGGCATGCCAGGACACATTCTTCTCCCACCACCAAATGGCGTGAACTGAAAATATTGGCCCTTGAAATTAATTTCTGACCCAAGAAATCTTTCAGGACAAAACATATTTGGATTATCCCAAATGCTAGGATTTCTTCCCATGGCCCATTCATTAACTAGAATCTGTGAACCTTGTGGAATAGTGTATCCACAAATTTTTACATCTTTCCTAGCTTTCCTTGGTAGTAAAAGTGGAGCAGATGGATGCAAACGTAACGTTTCTTTTACTACTGCTTGCAAATATGGGAGTTTCGTAATATCTGATTCGTCAATTGAATTTCCTATACCAATTACCTGTCTAAGCTCTTCTTTAGCTTTTGACATTACATGTGGATTGTGAACTAGTTCAGCCATGGCTCGTTCTATTGTGTAAGAAGTTGTATCGGTCCCCGCAACAAATAAATCCTATAACAAAAAAAAATTTAATATAAATATTTCTTTCAAAAATTATAACATATATTTAATAATAATAAAAAAAAGATATATAATAGAAAAGTGAATGAGAGAAAATTACCAGAAACAAATGTTTAATCTTTGTGTTGTCCATCTTTTGGCCATTCTCTTTAGAGATGTTGAGAAGTATGTCTAACATGTCATCATTTGAGATGTAATTTTCGTCTTCTCTTAACTTCAATCTTTTTGTAGTATAGGAATCAATAATTTCCAACAACTTTTCAAGATAAGTAGCTGATGTTCCTTTAATACCTTGTGGATCAAACATCCCTAAAGCAGGAAAAAAATCAACCAAGTTTGGTGTTCCAATGACTCTCACAAGATTTTCAATTATATCTTTATACTCATCAGTTTCACCAGCAGAATTAGCAAAATCCCTAGAGAAGAAAGTGTTTGACAAAAAATTCAATGTAGTCTTAAAAGCAGCTCTTCCAATATCAACTGCTTCACCCGTTATACTGCTTCTATCAATATCACATAAAAAGTCCTGAAGCTTGTTGCACCTTAGTTGATAACTAGCATCAAGTGTTTTGCTGGCAAACAGATGGTTTTTGCATATTTTCTTAAGGTCTCTCCAAAGATCACAAGCTGGCATAAAGGGTAAGCTAAAATGCTGATGATCAAGAACTGCTACAGCTTGAGGAATAGTTCGGTCTGAGAGGAAGAGATCATGAGTTTGAAGCACTTCTTGTGCAATTTCTGGTGATGAAATCACGAAGGTTGTTATTTGGCCTAACTTCACATGCATTATTGGGCCATATATTTTGGAATATTGGGCTAACAAGTGTTGAGGTTTTTGTTTTCCTAATTCAGAAGCACTTCTCAAAAGGGTAAGAAGTGAAGGCCCTGGTGGAAGATTGATATGTTTTTTGGTTCTACTGAATAATGTTATAGCAATGTATGATATAAAGAGGAGTAACATTGTGGTTGCAAAATACATTTCTGAGTTCATCTTATCTTATGATCTTTGATATGATATGCTATTGCTTGTTAATATTACTCAAAGTGAAACGAACTCATTTATATAGACGCTTCTGCATGTTAATACTTCTGAAGTCAATAGTCAAAACATGTGCATGGAAATGTCATGGCAGTCGCTGGCTAACTTAGTTTATGAAAATATTGACTATTGTATAAATTAACAAGTCAAGCAAGACAAATTTTTGACATAGGAGGAGTATGAGTCGCCATCAACTAATAAAAAACATACTAAATTAAATATGTTTTTTATTCCTCGTGTAATTAATTGCACCTATATATGGTAAAATATTGTGAGTCATGTTTACATGTTTTCAAAAGTGGCGCCATATATAGTCAAAAAGGAAGGGACTTGAATTCTATGCAAAAATGAATTAGTAATGATTTTGAATTATCAGCAATTCATATATTGCGGCCAAGAAAATAAGACCCGTTTACTCCAACTAATTTTTTTAGTCTAATAGTCATCAAGTGCTGAAACTTCACGCATTAAATAGAATAAGGCAAATTCAAATCAACACTCTACAATAAAAGTGATTTAACGAAACAGTTTTTGTTTTATTAAACTATATAATACGGTAGTAACTTCTTTTAAGCCCAGTTAGTTATTAGTTACTATAAAAAATTCAAGAACTTCTTTTAAGCCCAGTTGGTGTCCTCAAATCAAACCGCCTTTGTCCCGGGAAGGAACATGATGGATGGGGTAGTGTTGGTGAACGAAATTCTTGATTGGTCCAAAAGATTCAAGAAGAGTTGTTTTTTTCTTAAGGTCGACTTTGAAAAGGCTTACGATTCCGTTTCGTGGGATTATCTTAGATTTGTGCTAAAGAACATGGGTTTTGGGGAAAAGTGGCAAATATGGTTGGAAGAATGTGTTTTCAAGAGTCATATGTCCATCCTAGTGAATGGTAGCCCGACAAAAGATTTTTCGGTTCATAAGGGGTTGAGGCAAGGAGATCCCTTATCTCCGTTCCTTTTTGTTTTAGCTATGGAAGGTTTAACCGCGTTAGTGAGGAAATCGGTGGCAACGGGGGATTTTAAACCGTTCAAGTTTGGGGAAGAGGAGTTTGTGGATATTTTACAATTCGCGGACGACACCATTATTCTTGGAGAGCCGTCTAGTGATAACCTTTGGAACTTGAAAGTTGTGCTAAGAGGGTTCGAGTTAGTATCGGGTTTGAGAATCAATTTCACTAAAAGTAATGTCTACGGGGTTAATGTCGGAGAGTGGTTCTTGAACTCGGCTACTTACTTCCTTGGGTGTAAAAGAGGTGCGGTTCCGTTTTCTTTTCTTGGTATAAGTGTGGGTGATAATCATAGAAGAAGGAGAGTTTGGATGAGAGTTATTAACAAAATTAAGAGTAGACTTTCGTCATGGAAGGGGAAATTCATTTTCATTAGTGGTAGAGTGACGCTCATTAATGCGGTCCTTAATGCAATTCCTTCATTTTTGCTATCTTTTTACAAAGCTCCGGGTTTGGTCATAAAGGAAATTAGAGGCATCCTTAGTAACTTTCTTTGGGGGGTAACAAGAATAGGAGGTGTATCCATTGGGTCGATTGGACCACAGTTTGCAAACCTAAAGATAAAGGTGGCTTGGGAATTAGAGATGTTGGTGAAATTAACAAGGCGCTCCTTCTTAAATGGAAATGGAGAATTCTAACGAAAGACAGTATCATATGGAGTAGATTTTTGGAGGTGAGATATGTAGAGCCGAAATTAAAGGTGCAAGGTTTTCTTAAGGAAGGTATTAAATCGAAAGATTCAATATGGTGGAGGGATGTTATAGCTAACGATATTAAGATGGAGTATGGTGATGAAGGATTTATGAGTAATATTCGTTGCTCTGTTGGCAAAGGGAATAAAATTCTGTTTTGGTCTAGCTTGTGGTGGGGGGACCAAACCTTTCAATCCTATTTTCCGGACTTGTTTGATGTTTCAACAAATAAATTTTCTACTATTTTCGATTCTGTTAACAGGTTTGGTGAGGGCATTAGTTGGCTGCCAACTGCGTTTATGGGCTCGGCGGATACAGTAGCTGCCTTCACAGCCTCCAGCGCTGCTTTCGGTTTTCAGTGGCAGCAGCTCAACTCTCTGCTGGCTGCGGTTCGGTTCAGCAGTAGTGGGGAGGATAATTTCGAGTGGTTTCCGAATCTCACAGGGACATTTTCTATGGCTTCTGTTTCACAAATGAGTGCTGCTGTCAAGTGTTGTGCTTGGCAGCCCCAAACGATTAGCTTGCTGAAAATTTCGTGGAAATTGTCGCTTCCGCTAAGGATCCAAATTTTTGCTTGGAGATTTTTTACCTCTAGACTTCCTACAAAAGATGCATTGATTTCAAGAGGTGTTGTCAACATTCCTAATCAGTGGTGTGTTTTTTATGGGAACGTTCCGGAGTCGTTGCCGCATATCTTCTTCTCTTGTCATGTTTCTTTGAAGGTGTGGGAGAGGATTTTTGTGTGGTTAGGGGAAGAGGTTCTTTTTTCTTTTGAAGAGTTCTTAGAGTTTGATGTTGTTCAGGAGAAGGTTAAGGCTGTCAATGTCAGGGTGAAGATCAATACGATTTGGATGGCTTTGATTTGGAGTATTTGGAGCATGCGTAATTCCATTATTTTTTACCAAGTTCCTTTTTGTTTTGACATGGTGGTCTATAATGTTATTTATTTTTCTTGGAGTTGGTTAGCTAGAATTGTTTTGAACACTTCTATCTCCACCTTTTATGAGTGGTACAAGTTACCGCTTGATTGCTTTTCGAATGTGTAATTTGTTGTTTGGGTTGCACCCCTAGTGCGATTTCATAATTCAATTGCTTATTTAAAAAAAAAAGTTACTATAAAAAATAACCAATATATATTTTGTTTCTATTATTTTATGAGATTAATTGTTATGTACTTTTAAGATAAATTTTTTTACATAGTTAGTGCATCACAACCATTCTCAAATATTATTTTATAAATAATTAAAGTAAAAGTTACAATAAATATTTAACAATCACGATTCACTGAATGTGTAAAACTGCTTTGTAGTGTCAGTGCATACCAATTAAATTCTTGTATTATATTATGTTGAAGAAATATTATGAAAATATTTACGGATTTGGCGAAGGGTGTACATGTGGCTTGGTGTTAGTTATGTCTTGTCTTTGGAGGAGTTCATGGATTTTTTCAACAATTGTTCTAGTTTTATTTGTTTGACCAAAAGGAGATTAGCGGCGGTGGTTTGACTTGCTACGGCTTGGAGCTTATGACTTAAGCGTAATGCCGTTATTTTTAAAGAAGAACCTTTTAACTTCATTGAGTGTATGTCGGATATAGTTTATTCTTCTTGGCGGTGGCTTTGCTCCTTCTCTTTATGTAATTTTTATGCTTGGAATATTCCACTGCTCTCGTGTTTTGAGAGATATGAGCTTTCCGTTTTATTTCAGGACAGAGCATCACTTTTGCTTCCGTTAATTCCATTGCTTATTAAAAAAAACATTAACATCAGTGGTATCTTATTCCTTTTTATTTTTTCCATCTCAAAATCATCGTTCTATTAGAATATTAATATAATATTTAATATATTTTTTGTTTCGTTAAGCTAGTCCATTATTAATCTAAATCTCGTCTATATACGAGTAATATATATTTAACCCATTATTAATTGTGTGTGATAATAAGGGGCATGATAAAAAGAAGAATTTTTCTTTACCCACCTCCCTATGGGGGTCACCCCCAGCAAAAAACCCAGTTTACCCCTGCTTCGGAAATGAACTTTCGAAGTAATTTTTTTTTAAAAAATTTCTCAGACTTCGGAAGTTCATCTCCGAAAACACCAAATGGGGGGTGTTTTCGGAGATGAACTTCCGAAAACACCTTTTTTTAGATTTTGGGGGGTTTCGGAAATGAACTTCCGAATTATGCAGAAACTGTGTTTTTTTTTTTATGATTTTGGAATTAAAGATAGACGGCAAATAAAATAATCGATATATAAACAGAAAAAACTAATATACTAATATGATAAGAAAAGTGATATATACAAACCGATCCGATCCAAATCCAAATAATAATAGTGTACGAAAGATACAATCCAAAAACAAAAAAAACTAAACCCGACCACTACTGGGTATGCCTAACCCTCTCACCCTGGGCCCTCCTCTGCCGTCTGTATGTCGCCGCACGGCCCGCATCAGTGACGATCATCTCCATCACGGCGAATGCCTCTGGACCGCCCTAATGAACGACACCTCGATTCAACGCGTCCCGCCCAAGCATCTCTATCCGTTGGCAGATCGGCGGGAGATCAATGGCGTGGTCATCCTCGGCCTGCTGGTTCTCCAGGATCTCCTCGTGTGCTGGCCTAAGAGCGCCGGGAGCGTCGGGTGTCAGCAGAGGATGTGACACCTGATAGAACTATGTGACGTACCCCTCCACACTGTGCCAGTCCTGGGTGACCCGCATGCGACGATACTCCACCGGTACCACATGATGCTCCCAATCCTCAAAGATGGCAGTGAGCTGCACTCTGGTCACTGTGTCGGGAGCAACCTCAAAGGGTGACCTGGGTATCATCTGCACAAATCCGAACTGCCGCATGCACCGCTCAGGGAGATACCGGACCATGATGGTAGTCCCGCATGCCAACCAGCTAGAATATAGAGATATGCCGTCAAAGGGGAAAATCTGAGTGTAGTCGCTGAACGGCCTCCAGGTGATGTCATCGTGCATCGTGCGGTCCAAGTACCCACGGTATGGTCCTACCGCATTGTTCCCCCTCTGGAGAACGTATCTGGCGGCCCTGGGCATGGCGTCAACGTACGCAGGATCGATGTGGAAGCCGTGGATGCGGGAGAAGTAGGAGATGATCCAGCTCTGAAACATAAATAAATACTAAACATAAGTAAATACGAAACATCAATAAATACGGAACAATTAAAATGAAACGTACCGTGAGTAGTGTGCAGGATCCAGTCAACTGCCTCGTCCTCCAGTTGGAGGCCTCATTCAGCTTCTGGTATAGGTATGCCAGAGTAGCTGCCCCCCAATTCCACTGGTGAACGGTGGTCAGGTCCATGAAGTAGCGGAGGTAGGTCACGTCGACGTACCTTGCACTCTTGTCCACAAAGACTGCACCGCCTACCACATGCATGTACCAGCACCGGAGAGCGCAGCCACGATGATACTGTGTAAATAGCTCGTCACCCGCCTCCTCGGCATCGGCCGCCGCGTCCAGGTGGTGCTCGAAATAGCGGCTCAGTGTGGTGAACCGGATATGAGGCCTAGATGTCGTGGCGCACTCAAAGTCAGCAGCTTCGGACTCCATACCCAAATAGAGCGTCATCCACTCAGTGGCTACGACCCTCTGGATCCGGGAGTGGGTCAACAGTGGCCCCCTGATCGGCAGGTGGAGAAGACACTACACATCATGCAAGGTGATCGTCATCTCCCCAACCGGCAAG
Organism: Vicia villosa; assembly: GCF_029867415.1. Taxonomy (NCBI): domain Eukaryota; kingdom Viridiplantae; phylum Streptophyta; class Magnoliopsida; order Fabales; family Fabaceae; genus Vicia; species Vicia villosa. Next base: position 312,636 of record NW_026705460.1, on the reverse strand, counting down.
TGGAAAGAAGACGTCTCCTTGTGCCACCGCTCCACAAAAGCCCCCTGCATGCCGTGGCTGATGGTGGTGTACCCCGTCATGCAGAGCCCACTGAGCCCTGAACCTCTCACAGCATCGTTAAACCACTCGGCAGTCGGTTTAAACAGATTGAAAATCTTTCGGGCATGGTTCACCATTTTCAACGGATCTATCTCCTGTTACAAAAAAACAAATAAAAAAGTATGTTACATAGACCGGTTAAATAGACAGTTAATAAAATATTGAATAAACGTCTAAATTATAAATGGTTAAACAATATAGTCGGGCATATTAAAAAAATACCTCTCCCTCCCAGATCCTTCGAGCGACGTGGTCGCGGTAGGATATCAGCACGGAAGTGTCAATGGGCCCTCCCGGGTAGCTGTCCTCCTGCTCATCCTCCTCCCCGGGTGGAGGGTCAACATCCGGTACCCCCTCCTCCTCGTGGTATGGCACTGCCACGTCCTCCTCCTCCTCCTCCTCCTCTCGCTGGCGGGAAGAAGATACCCGAGCCAGCCTACTCCTAGATCCAGATGAGGAGGTACCCTCGCCCATCTCCACGGGAACTCGCACACGTCGTCCCCGGCCCTGCCCCCGTCCCTGTGTCGACGCCAGCTGCGCTGCCCGCTCGCGTCTAGCCAACGCAGTCTGGGTCTCTCTACCCTGTCTGATGCGTGCTACGTTGTCTGACATGTTCCTGAAAACAATTAAAATTGATTAATATGCGAGACAACATAAAGAACTAAAAAAATTAAACTTCTGATACAATTCGGAAGTCCATTTCCGAAACTGGGAATGGAGGTGTTTTCGGAAATGAACTTCCGAAACACCCCTGCGAAGAACTTCTCTGCAACCTGTAGCAACCTGCCCTAAAAATATAGATTTTAGAGTCGCCGCCTATTCTGAAGGGCGAATAGGAAACCCTACGCAGTTATGAGATTCAGGGTAAGTTATTATAATCAGGTCGAGGGAAGGTGTTAGGCACCCTCAACCCTTTCCTATCGGCTTTGAATCTAAGGGTCAAGTTTTATGGCTAAAATATTGAGGTTTAATAGCTAAGGAATTGAATAAGGTAAAAATAGAGATTTGAAGTGAATTGAGATTTTAGGGAGGGGGACTCGCCTTGGTTATCCATGTGCCTACGTATCTCCTTAGGGAGAATCAGAGTCAACGTAGTTCGAGGCACAGGGTTGTACGCCTTTGAATTAGAATTGATATGGTTTGAAGGCTTTTTGAATTACCTTGTCGTAGATTTAAAAATCGCGGTATTTGCAGGGATGAAAATCCGTAGTGTCGTGGTTTAGTGTGTTTTGAATGTTTGGGCGTACAACCCTGATTTGATATGGCACCGTTAGATGCGATGACCAATAGATTTGGTCAGTATAGCTAACGGATTAGTGGGGCATTGCTGGTTACTCAGATCGATAGATTCGATCGTCGCGGGCAGCAAATTAAATGTGTTTTAAATTTTATGTATTTTTTATCTCTTGTCTAATGCGACTAATAGATTTAGTCGGGTCGAGAAGAGAATTAATTGATGGTTAATGTTTTGCCCAAATGGCAGTGGGATTGGGCAAACCCTAATATTCGGATCTTGTCTAGGGTTTTTATGATTTCTTTAATCAATTAAAATTAATTAAATAAATTAAATCAAATTAATCGAAATAATCGGGAGAAAATCCTAATTTAAATAAATTAACTAAGTCAAATATAATTAATTATTAATCAATCTAAATATTTAAACAATAAATAAATAAATATATAAAAACCTGGTTTCTATTGTGTGTGGCAGCTCTGTGGATACCCATGGTGTGCCTTCATCTCCACATGCATTGGATCTGAACACTGGCATGATCCTGTGGAGAGATTGAGGGGATGTACGGTGGGCACGCGCGCGGCTGTGAACACCAAATCTTGCAGCCAGTGGACTCAAGAAAATAAAGAAAATAAACCAAGAGGAGCCAGGGATCGAACACCCGTTCCCTTGGTTAACAATCCTTTCATGAACCACCTGCGCTAGCTGCACTAGTTGTTAATGTGAGCAAACGAAAACCATATAAACACAAACAAGTTCTAAAAATAAGAAAAAAGCAAACGCGCCCAGCAATAGTCGTCTCCCTCCCTCGTTTTTTTTAAGAAGAACCAGACCTTTTACCATGGTGGCTGTAAGTTCCCACCGTGTGTGTCGCACCCCAATTTTTGACCTACAATTTTCATTCATTTGATAGTATCGCATTCGTATTTAGTGTGCATTCATTCATCGCATTTTTTCGCATAAACTTGAAAAAATTGACTTTTTTATTAAAGTCAACAAAAATAGCTTAGATACTTTGGAATAAATTTAATTCTTATACTATTTTATTTTTTTTAGTTTAGGTTAGATTAATTTTTTTAGTCTTTAATATTATTCTTATTTTTAGTTTAGATTTAATTTAGGTTAATTTTTTTAGTTTTAATATTATTTTTTAGTTTAAATTTAATTTAGGTTAATATTAATCATATAACACAAAAAAAAGAGTTTTTTTAGATTCCATAGTTTAGGCCCAACTTGTTTTTTTAGTAAAGGTCCATTGTACATTTTTTTACACCAGCAAAAATAAAAGTAAAAATAATCAAATTGGTCCCATGTCTCTACATCTCCAATGCTGCTATTCCATGCCAAACAGAACGGTCCAAACCCTGCACATAACTGTCCAAATACTCTGCATTCCTGCTGCACCTACAAGCCAAGTCTTTATCACCCTTTTGTCCAATACCAATCCTGCATCAAAAAGGCCATAGACTCAGTTCACAAAAATGTTCAAATTTGATTCCAATTTTCCCCCCAAACTCTTTCAATTCCTCTATAAAACAAGAACAAAAACACAGCAAAAGGGGAGAAAAAATTTTAAGAAAACCTCGGTCAAAATCAGTTTCAAACTTCCTCCAAATTTCACAGCTTCAAAATTCATGACTATCTTAACTCATTTTCAACTTTGTTCACCCGCAAATCAGTTCCAACACCTTTAATACTCATGTAACCAAACACTCACCACCACACTTTTTGAAACCGATTCACCATCCTACCTTCACACCACAAACAACATCAACCACAACACACTTGTTCATCATAATGCTTCACTAACCTTCACTCTCACAAACTCACAAGAACAAAACACAAAACATACACAAGATAAAATTTCAGAAGTTAAAAGCCATGACTCAGAAGCTCAGGAGATAGAAGAGACTAGAAAGAAGAAATATACCTTATTTCCGGTGAAGGTAACATTCCGATACCCCATTTTTGTTCGAGTGCTCTGATTTTTTCTTTGTCTCTTTAATCGTTATGATGTAAGTGTATGTTTGGCATCTGTTGATGATTTCAATTTTGCTTGTATCGTTGATTAATATTTGCTTGAGTTTGAGAACATAGAGATTGAATGTTAGAAGAACAGAGAAAGAGAGTGTGGAGCGGCTGGTTTGTGAAGCCCCTAGGGTTCTTCATGCTGAACCCGTTTTGGGCTTTTGGATAAAAAGGCTGAGTTTGTTTTTCTATGCACCCCCATGTTACTTCTTTTTTTGTAGCCCATTTGATTTGATTGTTTGTTTTATTGGTTTTTTATTATAACCACAATTTTGTTAGTTTAATTTAAAATCTAAAACATATATATATTAATATTTGTGTAGTTTAATTTTATGATATAACAAAACACAAAAAAAAATGTTTTTATTATGTAGGTTTGTTAGATTTTACCTCTTATATTAAAATATCAAAAATATTAGATTAATCTCAATCAAAAATCAATAAATCTTGGTCCAATGCCAAGTCATTACAAATAATTCTCGATCCAACGTCGAGCTTCTTCTTTTCGAAAACCTTTTTCTTAACCATACCGAAAGATCGTGTGACAAGGGGTGAACACCTCTTGAATACCTCGATTCTTTTGGATTAACACCTTTTTTTTAAAACCTTTTATTAATAAAATCGAAAGATCCTGTGACAAGGGGTGAACACCTCTTGAATACCTTGATCTTTTGAATCTAAAACATATTAATAAAATCGAAAGATCCTGTGACAAGGGGTGAACACCTCTTGAATACCTTGATCTTTTGAACTAAAACATATTAATCAAGCCGAAAGATCCTGTGACAAGGGGTGAACACCTCTTGAATATCTTGATCTTTTGAATAAAAACTCTTTAATCGAACCAAAAGATCCTGTGACAAGGGGTGAACACCTCTTGAATACCTTGATCTTTTGAATCAAAACTCTTTAATCAAACCAAGAGGTTAAGTGACAAGGGGTGAACACCTCTTGAATACCTTGATCTTTTGAATCAAAACTCATTAATTTACTTGGACAACAAGTGACAATGGGGCTCGCTCCTGTTCAATACCTTGGGTAAAGACGCGCTAGGTGAACACCTATGCTCAATCCTTTGCTAAATGTCCCTTCAAAAAACACATCTCAATTTCATTCAACATTTTTGCCTCATGGCCTTTTCATTTTAAAACTCTTTTCATAAACGAGACACTTATCCAATTTCAAATGCGAACATACTTCCACATGTGAAGATCGAATATCTTCCACTCGAATGCGATAATGGCTAAAATCTTGTCTCACTCTTGATTTAGTTATCCATTCGTGTAGTGATCTCATATCCATGTGCGCGTAGTATTTCCATTTGAAAGCGATCGAGTACCTCTCGCTAAAATCAACCAACAAACCTTTCGTGGTTCTTCGCCCGAACTACGATTGCTCTGACTTTCCCATTGCACTAGGGAATACGTAGGCACAAGATACAAACGTCTTGGCGAGCATAATAATAAAAAATACTTTCTTTTTCTTCATAATAATAAAAAACCCTAAAAAACTTTTCTTTTATCTTTTCTCGATCAATAAGCAAAAGAACGCAAACAAAACACTAACACTCAAACACAAAACTAACTAAATGGGTCCCATCGAGTACGATGGAGGTGAGGGGTGCTAACACCTTCCCCTTGCTTAACCGACTCCCGAACCCTAATTTGGTTGCGAACGACCATCTTATCCTTCTTCTTTTCATTTCGTGGGTTTTATCGATATTTTCCCTTTCCTTCTTGGAATAAATAAAGTTCGGTGGCGACTCTGTTGTACTTCAAGCGCGCGATTTCGCTCGAGTCACATTTTTACCGCTACAGAAAGTGGCGACTCTGCTGGGGACATACAATCCTAAGAGGGTCAACCCTAGTTTAGTTTGTTTCATGTTTTGAGTGCTTTTGTTTGTTCATTCTTGTGTTCTTTATGCTTATTCTTATGTTCTTTATGTTTACTCTTGTGCTATTTATGTTTCTTTACTCTTGCTTTATCGCTTTTATTTTATTTCTGTATATACTCAATTGTGGGAATGGGAATGATATTTGAGTGAAGCTCTCAACCCGAGCTTTTGAAAAACAAGAGAAAAACATAAGTTAGGAGGTGGTTGTGTAGTGCTAGTCCCCAAGGTGAACACCTTGAATGGCTAATACGAAAACCCCACTTGGAGGAGACTTAGTCATGAGATTTGCCATGAGATGGTTCGCCCGTCGCATGACGAAAATCTGATTTCGTCGTTAACTCCAAGGACCTTTAGAACCCGTTCCATCTGTAGAGGTTATGTTATATCCAAAAACTATAGAGCTAACCTTGTGAGGTGATTCTTGGGTAAAGAATATAGAACTATCCTATTATAAGAAACTTTCCTCAATAGTTCTTTTATCCATTTACATTTATCATTTTAATTCAGTCTTTGTATATCATCGTGTTACATTCCATATCATATGACATTGCATCATTCCTGCATGTAAAAAAAAAAGTAAAAAAAAGTCATGCATCTTCATTCATACATTCAAGTTGTCAACAAAATGTAACACGGTGAACTGACTTTTTGATAATCGGAATGTACGGTAAGCAAGAGTCGCCACCGACTTTTATTTTATCCAAACAAATTCAGAAAGGCAAAAAGAAACAGAAAAAAAACCTTTTAAGAAAACTGAGTTCGGGGGGTAATTTATGCAAAGGGAAGGTGTAAGGCACCCTTTGCATCCATGGTTTTTCATGGGCTCTTAATTGCTTTGCTTGCTCGTTTGTTTAGAAAATGTAGATGAAAAAGATAGGGACTTTAGCTTGTGAATAAGCGTTGCCCTTTTGAAAAATTATGAGAAAGAATATAATAAAAAGGTTTGAGCATTGCAAGGCAATTAGGGGCAATTACCTTAAACTCAGATGATAGGTCTCTTTTTAGCCTTTCAGAATGAAAGGGTCTATCCTTGCCATAAGAGGGCAGGAAGCCTTTCGTTTGGAGGTTGAAGGGTCATCGAAGCATCCTTTGCCATAAGACTGTCCCATGCCATAGAAGGGCAGGTAGTCTAAGGCAAGGATCAGAATAAGCCATTTTTCGTAGGCAGCCAGAAGATACCTCAGCCTTTTTCCGTAGGCAACATCCGAGGGTCGAGGTCATTTGTGTATCGAAGGCAGCATCATTTAGGGTCGTGACCTTTTTATCGAGGCAACATGGCTGAGGTATCTTCGAATTCGAGGGACGTGGCTTATTCTGCAAAAACACAAAGGCAACAGGCAACAAGGCAACAGGCAACAGAGAGGGTTACCCAAAAAGCGTGCGTGTGTGCATCAATCACGTGATTCAAATCAAAATATATTATCTTGTAATTAATTATTCTAGTCAGTTTAAGGTTGCCACTCCCTATTTTACTGACCACGCAGTATATAAAGCAATAAAGGGAAGGGGAAGATGAAACCAGCGGATCCCTTAATAGGGTTTGACATGAGTAATAATGAAAATAGAGTTTAGGGTTACCGTCATTCGTAGCTTTGGCAACTTGACAAACATTTAGCTTCGACTGGTGAAGGTTGATGGGCGGAGGTTTTTGACGATAACCCTGTAATGTTGGTCATAAAGAAAAAGGATGTAGTGAGTGTATAGCTAATTCAAGGCAAACCCTATTTCGGGCGAAAAGGCAAAAAATAAAAGTTAAATAATATTTTAAAGAAAAAGGAAATAGAAACTTAGCTTTTGATTTGGCGGCGCGTAATCGGAGAATTTCTGATTGAACCCTGACAATTTAGGCATAAAGAAAAAAGGATGTTAGTGCATTAACTGATCTAAACCCTAGAGGGTTTACAAACCCTGAAAGGTTTGTTAAGAAAACTTGTTGTGACCCCAAAAGAGGTTTGTAAGGCGTAAAATGAGTTAGTGGATAACACCTACCAATAACAGTGATTAGTGATCATGATAGAATCAGGATTTGAAATATAAAAATAATTATTAGCTTAAATCCCTGATTTAATTATTTTAAAAAAAAGTTAATTATAAATCTACAATCAATTTAAAATTATTAACCTAAATTAAGTTAATTAAAATTATCTTTGATATATAAAAAAAAGGAAGGTTGAGTTTTAAAAGAATTGGTTGAAATATTTTTATTAAAAGAGGTAGAAAACTAAATAATAAAAACAAAACAAGTAAATAAATAAAAAAATTAAAGCACTTAGCTCTCATCAGGTGTAGTCGCCTCTTGAAGGTCCGCCGTGGGACTGCAAGCTCTGAAACGTTAGATTAATCCACGCATGCATAAGCTATGAATGTCTGCAAAGCAGTCCAATGTTCACGGTGGTAGTACCTCGCAAAAACAAAAAAATATTAGTAACTATGTATAAACAATAGATGAATAAATGACAAAATACGGACAAATATTATTTATAATCTAAAAAATAACTAAACAAAAGAATGGGATACTAGAAAAAAGTGTTGTTAAACGTGATATTCTCCCCTATAAAATATTTTACTAACTTTCAATTATTTTATTTAAAAACAATTAAAATGAGAAATAAAAGAAAAAAAAAGAAAAAAAAGAAATTAGAACACAATAGATGAAAAAGCAATATGATGTATGTCCCGTTCATATTTATCTCATTGTTTTTTTTTTGTTTGTTTTTTTTTTATTTAATTAATAAAAGAAGTAAATAATTAACATGCCATGCCAAATACTAATTAGCAAAAACAATAAGTATGGGAACAAATGGAAAGCAAAACGTGACCATTAATCCCAGCTTCTTCACGCGGTCTTTCTTCGTTCTCTCTTACTCCATCTTTTTACTGTAAAAAGACTTTCTTTCTCACACATAACAAACACAAATTAAACAATTCTTATTGAAACAATAACAACCATGATTCACACAACAACAACAAAAGACACAACAATTGATCGTCATGATCAAGTAGTAAAGAGAGAAGAAAACCGAACCCGACCCGACGGCACGGGGCGTTCCCTAGCTACGTGTGCTGCGATGGTGGAGGGAGTTTCGGCATCGGATTGGGGCTGCAAGGTGATGTCTGCGCTGTGGCGGTGAGGGGTCGAGGACGACGGCTGCACCGTCGATTGTTGTCGATGTCCGGTTCGAACCGTGAAGTTGTTGTTGAAGCTGCTTGTGATGATGAACAGATCGGTGAGGTTGCGCTTGAAAATGTTGTTGTGTGAACACAAATCGGTGTCGGGTTTGTTATCGGAGGGAGCTGAGCGTGGAGCTTTGCCGGTGCTGAGTCACGGATATGCGAATGACGAAATTCGGTGACGGTGGCTCCACGGTGCGGTGTGTTGTAGATCCAATTTCTCCTCTTTCTGATTTGTGTTTTACATGATGTAATAGCTATACAAAAAAATAGACATTACTGCAATAGAAAGTGTTAATAATGTTGTTAATTTTTGTCATGTTAGTAATGAATTGGTTGGCTTGAATCCCTCTGAAACTTTGACTATGACCTCCCCATGCTTGATGAATTTTCAGAGTAGAAAATTTGTCTGCGGCCCCAAAATCCTCTTCTTGTGCTCAGCATATTGAATACATATAGTGGCTGATTTTAGGGTTTCAAATGGGCTTGGACTTTGTATGTTTGGAGAGAATGAAAATTGATTGAAAAATGTATTATTTTCTTTCTATTCTTGACCATGTTTGTTCACTCTCTCTACAAATCTTGCCTTGCACGAATTCCCTCACCAAATATTTATTTTTGGTCCCTTGATATGTTTGGAAAATAAAACCCTTTGATTTAAATCATTATTTTACCATTTTATTTGATTTACTAATATTTAGATAAATGGAAATTTAAATAAATAAGAATAAATACCATAAGAGTGGAATAATGGATTTAAATGTCTTGAATAAGTCTATGGATATGTTTGAGATCCATAACTTAGGCCCATTTGAGAAAAATTCAAGTTTTGTTCAATATTCACTTCATGCATTTCCTCAAAATTTGACTAACTTTGACAACAGTTGACTTTGTAGGTCAATCAGTCGACTGTTGACTTTCTGAACAATTGAGTGACCAATCCTTTGAGATGAGCTTTGATACTTGTCATAGAGATAGTGTGAAATGTATTGAGCCATATGAGATGCTTTGGAGCCCCTGATTCACTGATTTTCCTTTGAATAAATCAAACCCTAGTTTAGAACTTCTGTGTGGGAGACTGTGTTTTGGAGCTTTGTCTTATGATTTGGTTTTGTGCATGAAAAATAGCATGGGCAAATTTTGGGGTATGACAGCTGCCCCTGTTCAATTATCTTAAACCTGAAGGTGTAGAGTGGTTTGTATGCCAGTCGGTATCTGAAGGTGGAAGATGATTGAACACTAGAATACCAAGAAATTTGCCCTAGTTGAAGTAGGGACTTTTGTCGGAGATGGGCTTTAAAGATGCCATCCGGTAGTTGAAGTTTGAGAAATGTTGTTTGCGCGTTGATCGTGTCATTACCGTTCGTAGTAAATGAATTAGATCTTTTGGAGAGATAATCGTGTCTACATCGTTCGTGATGATAGAATTAGACTATCTTGTCGTGTCAGCACCGTTCGTAGTAACTGAATTAGACTGTGGACGTCAGTGATCGTGTCTACACCGTTCGTGATGATAGAATTAGACCTCTGATATTTGATCGTGTCAGTACCGTTCGTAATATCTGAATTAGATCTTGGAGAGATAATCGTGTCTACATCGTTCGTGATGATAGAATTAGACTCTCTTGTCGTGTCAGCACCGTTCGTAGTAACTGAATTAGACTTGATTGGTCATTGATCGTGTCTACACCGTTCGTGATGATAGAATTAGATCTCTGAGCGTTGACCGTGTCAGTACCGTTCGTAGTAACTGAATTAGATCTTGGAAAGTTGGAGAATTCGTTCATTTGTCTGTACCTGCATTCTGGAAAAGGTAAGGTTAATTTTTATGCAATGTCATGATGCATGTAATGCGTTTATGTGACGGGATTCTCAAAATAAATGAGATCCTAGCATGTTATGTACGCACTTGTCGCTATGCTTTATGTATTATGTACGAACGTGTATGCAGACGTATGACTATGATTTATGCTATTTGGACACATCTTGATTGAGAAGGTGGATCTCCACGTCATTGTAATTTTGATGTTTGATCTTATCTTGAAGGTGCTCAGTTGGGGATTTATGATTTGCTTGGGGATGACCAGTAACTTGATGTACCCTGACTGGAGATAAAAGACATTGGTAAGCCTTGTCGGAGAAAAGCAAAGTGTTGGAGAATCGATAGTGTTGAAGATATAAACTCTGTTGAGGAGCCCTGTCTTTGTCGGGACAAGAGTATTTGAAGATATCTTTTTAGTGATTACTCTGTGGGGATATGATCTTGCGAAATCAGCTTTGTGGGAAGACGTGGATGTCTTGAATGTTGCCCCCAGTATTATAGTAACTACCGTCCTTGGATTTGATTAGGACACACCATTGAGTATTGATCAAGATGCCCAACTGTATTTGCATAGATTTGCCCCTGCTAGCAGGGACTTTGGAAAGATTCGCCTCGCGAGGACTTTATGAGATGTGCACTATGGGCGTCATGCCCCTCGTAATCGTAGGCCCATGACAATGCCCCATGTTGATTGGAAATAGATTCAGATTTACTTGGATGCATGCCCCTGATTATTCGGGCATTCCATGAGAGATTCTCGAAATCTTGACTTGATTGCCCTTGATTGATTAGACAAAGCATGCCATGCCCCTTGTATATGTAGGATACGTTGCTTCTCGGAGTGATCTTGTCTATCGGGATAACTTTCAGTCATTAGTTGTACCCTGTGCGAGTTCTTTCTGATGCTAACATTTGCAATTATGTAGCAGAATATTTTTAATGATGAATTCATGAGATGCAATGCATACGTTTGTCTTGAGTTTTTGAAAAGCATTAAGATAAGAGATGTAAAAGTGTGATGTTCGTAAAAAACATGATATTTGTAACAACGTGATGTTTGTAAAAACCTGATGCTCGTAAAAACGAAATATTAACTCAGCATATGTGGTAGACCTTAAGGAGTCAGGATACCTTTTTGGCGATAGTGTGCTTTCGAACTAACCATGCTTCAGTTAGGACTTTCGAGGGTTGTAACGTGGCTCGGTTCACAGTTTAAGAAACAGAAGATAAAGGCTCAAAATTTGATTGTACCCACCCCTCTTCGTGATGATCTTCAGTCCTAAGCTCAGTTAATTCAACTTATGCATTCAGGTTCCAAGAGACTTTTGGATTTGCACCTTTGATAATGACGATGGCTCACAAGCAGAGAGCACTTTTGAGATGGCAGTTACTTCTTCCTGTTGTTTAAGAATTTGTTCTTATTTTTTCATCTTTTTTACATCCCTAACTTTTGCCTGAACTGTCTCTTTTGAGCTTACAGTCAGCGGGATGCCTTGATTTTTGCCTAAGTCATCTTTTTGATTTTTGACTCAGCATGCCTTTTTTGTATATATGTTTTTTCATTTTTTTTCATTTTGAAAGATATTGACTGCCTTGTTTGATGATTGATGAACCATCATTGTCTTTTGATTGACCTCTCCAACATTTCTTTAATGTGTGCGGATGAACGCTTGTGATTGAAACCTTTGTTGAAAGGTGTACTGAATGATTCTCTTAAAATAGAATGCACAGCCAAATTAACTGAGAACTACCCTGCCCCAGGTTATGATCAAGGGTTTTAAATTGTGCAAGAAAGAAAACTTCTACTCCTTAGGCTCAAAGGGGTTGGCGAGGGATTAACTTCCTTATATCTCCAGTGTTTAGGAATTGAAACAATGCCTGTACATCGTCAGCATAGTCTGTTCAAAAGCATATTGTATGAGGTTGCGGTATCATTTTCGTCATCCTCCCTCAAAAGGCTTACAGCTTAGCAGGAGTTGAATATCACAGAAACATATGCAGAATAAAGTCATAATTTAAAATGAGTGATAGCGAAATAAATTATTCAAGACAAACATATGCAATGCACTGATGATGATTATTAAAACAGATAATGTCTATCATGATTCGAATGTTTAAACAAACAGGAAGGAACTTGCAAATGAAAGTAGATCTAATGATCCAAAAGTTCGTCCGTCTAGACGTCAATCAGTCTTGTCATGACTAGGCATAGGAGCGGTGATCACCACAGGAGCTTTCAGGAGGTTTGAATTTGATTTCTCCGTCATTGATCAGATCTTGAATCCTATTCTTCAATGTCCAGCAATTGTTTTTGTAATGTCCAGGAATTGTTTGTGTAATGTCCAGGAATTGTTTGTGTAATGTCCAAGACTGTTGGAATGGTACGCGCACCTCGCATTGAGTTTATCGTCAGGAGTGGAGGTGTTACCATTCTTAGGAGGGTCCCTCAGAGTAATCAATTCGATCTTCAATGGATGTTGTAATGCTTGAGCCAATGACATATTGATCTCGGTGAATTGACGCTTAGGTACGTCTGGCTTTCTTCGTTGTTGTGGGACTTGGTGTAGAGATTCAGAGTATCCGGGGTTCGAGCTTCCGGAATGTGTATCTGATTGAGAAGACCAGAACGGGTCATGCTTTAGACCATATCTGTAGAGGAGTGTCAGAACGAGTCATACATTAGACCATATCTGAGGAGGAATATCAGAACGAGCCATACATTAGACTATATCTGTTGAGGAATAGCAGAACGAGTCGTACGTTAGACCATATCTGTTGGAATGTCAGAACGAGTCATACATTGGACTATATCTGTTGAAATGTCAGAACGAGTCATACATTGGACTATATCTGTTGAAGGATATCAGAACGAGTTATTCATTAAACCATATCTGAAGGGGAATGTCAGAACGAGTCATACATTAGACCATATCTGATGAATAATGCCAGAACGAGTCATACATTAGACCATATCTGACTGAAGATACCGGAACGGGTCATACATTGGACCATATCTGATAGAGAATGCTTGCTTGTTAGAGTCGATGAGTTATTTGACGAAGTTTTGGAATATAAAAGGACTGGTCAGAATGAATCTCCAGCTTGATTATATCTGAGAGGAATGATTGTCGAGGCGGAACCTGAAAATAAGGTTAGGAATATGCGATGTCATGAATGCAAATGCAATACTTTCAAGGATCTTTAGGAATTTAGTTAGCAACTTTAGAAAATGATTTGGTTGCATCTTTATTTGAAGAGTTCTGAATTTCGTCTTTGAACATCCTTCTTTGAGAATCGAGCTCACCATATCAAGTGGATCATCGCCTCTGATTCGGGATATTTCTGATTTTGAAGGTACATGGCTAGAGGAAAATAAATCCTCTTGCCCCTAGATAGGTATGATGTCTTTGAACTGGAAGGCATACGGCCAGAGGAAAATAAATCCTCCTGCCCCTAAATAGGAATTCAGTCTTTGATAAGAGTACCTGAAATTGTGCGCCCTAAATCCCTAAGATCCTTGAAAGGGTTAGTTAAATCATGTTATGCTTATGATGTCATGATGTCATGAATGTTTATGCGGATGCAGTTCGTTAGACTTAGTGCGAGATGGTAAGGACAAACAAGTCCTTTCAACAAAACCTGCAAGGAAATGAAGGTTAGTAGTAAACACAAACAAGTCACACAAGTCACGCAAGTCACACAATTTTTTGCTTAAGGCTTGCATGGAGTCTGATTAGGTGTCCTTCCCAAGGGTATTTCTATGGATAAGGAGATTTCAGCAACGGGTTCTACCAAGTGACTCAGAATTGTCAGCCCCCTCTAAAGCACCCTCGAACATGGTACATGCATACCACGCAATGATACTTTAGGAAGAAACCTATCTGAGCTGTAGTATCGGGTAACGACCATAACTTGGCATGCACCAAGAATAGCCCTCCCACTACGTTCCTAAAAGTCAGGATGGGTTAAAGGTGACTAAAGGTCCTTGAGCTCCGACGCACCCAAAGGTACATGCATAAACCTCTCTCATGCAAAAGAGGTACACAATAACCAGTGGAGGCCTAACTCAAGCGCGAACTTCATTTTGACCAACCCCAAGCATGCACAAGGGGGGTCTCCATGACTATGCCGCTCCTAATCTTAAGTGTTCTTGAATCCGGGAATAGGATTCGTCCTTCAATTTTCCCAAAACAGCCCTGAAAAATAAAACAAGCAAAGCAAACAATAGAAAACATTTAAGTGATTCCTAAACTTTTAAGGTAACCCCTCTTTTAATCCACATCTCCCCAGCAGAGTCGCCAGTTCTGTAACACGGTGAACTGACTTTTTGATAATCGGAATGTACGGTAAGCAAGAGTCGCCACCGACTTTTATTTTATCCAAACAAATTCAGAAAGGCAAAAAGAAACAGAAAAAAAACCTTTTAAGAAAACTGAGTTCGGGGGGTAATTTATGCAAAGGGAAGGTGTAAGGCACCCTTTGCATCCATGGTTTTTCATGGGCTCTTAATTGCTTTGCTTGCTCGTTTGTTTAGAAAATGTAGATGAAAAAGATAGGGACTTTAGCTTGTGAATAAGCGTTGCCCTTTTGAAAAATTATGAGAAAGAATATAATAAAAAGGTTTGAGCATTGCAAGGCAATTAGGGGCAATTACCTTAAACTCAGATGATAGGTCTCTTTTTAGCCTTTCAGAATGAAAGGGTCTATCCTTGCCATAAGAGGGCAGGAAGCCTTTCGTTTGGAGGTTGAAGGGTCATCGAAGCATCCTTTGCCATAAGACTGTCCCATGCCATAGAAGGGCAGGTAGTCTAAGGCAAGGATCAGAATAAGCCATTTTTCGTAGGCAGCCAGAAGATACCTCAGCCTTTTTCCGTAGGCAACATCCGAGGGTCGAGGTCATTTGTGTATCGAAGGCAGCATCATTTAGGGTCGTGACCTTTTTATCGAGGCAACATGGCTGAGGTATCTTCGAATTCGAGGGACGTGGCTTATTCTGCAAAAACACAAAGGCAACAGGCAACAAGGCAACAGGCAACAGAGAGGGTTACCCAAAAAGCGTGCGTGTGTGCATCAATCACGTGATTCAAATCAAAATATATTATCTTGTAATTAATTATTCTAGTCAGTTTAAGGTTGCCACTCCCTATTTTACTGACCACGCAGTATATAAAGCAATAAAGGGAAGGGGAAGATGAAACCAGCGGATCCCTTAATAGGGTTTGACATGAGTAATAATGAAAATAGAGTTTAGGGTTACCGTCATTCGTAGCTTTGGCAACTTGACAAACATTTAGCTTCGACTGGTGAAGGTTGATGGGCGGAGGTTTTTGACGATAACCCTGTAATGTTGGTCATAAAGAAAAAGGATGTAGTGAGTGTATAGCTAATTCAAGGCAAACCCTATTTCGGGCGAAAAGGCAAAAAATAAAAGTTAAATAATATTTTAAAGAAAAAGGAAATAGAAACTTAGCTTTTGATTTGGCGGCGCGTAATCGGAGAATTTCTGATTGAACCCTGACAATTTAGGCATAAAGAAAAAAGGATGTTAGTGCATTAACTGATCTAAACCCTAGAGGGTTTACAAACCCTGAAAGGTTTGTTAAGAAAACTTGTTGTGACCCCAAAAGAGGTTTGTAAGGCGTAAAATGAGTTAGTGGATAACACCTACCAATAACAGTGATTAGTGATCATGATAGAATCAGGATTTGAAATATAAAAATAATTATTAGCTTAAATCCCTGATTTAATTATTTTAAAAAAAAGTTAATTATAAATCTACAATCAATTTAAAATTATTAACCTAAATTAAGTTAATTAAAATTATCTTTGATATATAAAAAAAAGGAAGGTTGAGTTTTAAAAGAATTGGTTGAAATATTTTTATTAAAAGAGGTAGAAAACTAAATAATAAAAACAAAACAAGTAAATAAATAAAAAAATTAAAGCACTTAGCTCTCATCAGGTGTAGTCGCCTCTTGAAGGTCCGCCGTGGGACTGCAAGCTCTGAAACGTTAGATTAATCCACGCATGCATAAGCTATGAATGTCTGCAAAGCAGTCCAATGTTCACGGTGGTAGTACCTCGCAAAAACAAAAAAATATTAGTAACTATGTATAAACAATAGATGAATAAATGACAAAATACGGACAAATATTATTTATAATCTAAAAAATAACTAAACAAAAGAATGGGATACTAGAAAAAAGTGTTGTTAAACGTGATATTCTCCCCTATAAAATATTTTACTAACTTTCAATTATTTTATTTAAAAACAATTAAAATGAGAAATAAAAGAAAAAAAAAGAAAAAAAAGAAATTAGAACACAGTAGATGAAAAAGCAATATGATGTATGTCCCGTTCATATTTATCTCATTGTTTTTTTTTTTGTTTGTTTTTTTTTTATTTAATTAATAAAAGAAGTAAATAATTAACATGCCATGCCAAATACTAATTAGCAAAAACAATAAGTATGGGAACAAATGGAAAGCAAAACGTGACCATTAATCCCAGCTTCTTCACGCGGTCTTTCTTCGTTCTCTCTTACTCCATCTTTTTACTGTAAAAAGACTTTCTTTCTCACACATAACAAACACAAATTAAACAATTCTTATTGAAACAATAACAACCATGATTCACACAACAACAACAAAAGACACAACAATTGATCGTCATGATCAAGTAGTAAAGAGAGAAGAAAACCGAACCCGACCCGACGGCACGGGGCGTTCCCTAGCTACGTGTGCTGCGATGGTGGAGGGAGTTTCGGCATCGGATTGGGGCTGCAAGGTGATGTCTGCGCTGTGGCGGTGAGGGGTCGAGGACGACGGCTGCACCGTCGATTGTTGTCGATGTCCGGTTCGAACCGTGAAGTTGTTGTTGAAGCTGCTTGTGATGATGAACAGATCGGTGAGGTTGCGCTTGAAAACGTTGTTGTGTGAACACAAATCGGTGTCGGGTTTGTTATCGGAGGGAGCTGAGCGTGGAGCTTTGCCGGTGCTGAGTCACGGATATGCGAATGACGAAATTCGGTGACGGTGGCTCCACGGTGCGGTGTGTTGTAGATCCAATTTCTCCTCTTTCTGATTTGTGTTTTACATGATGTAATAGCTATACAAAAAAATAGACATTACTGCAATAGAAAGTGTTAATAATGTTGTTAATTTTTGTCATGTTAGTAATGAATTGGTTGGCTTGAATCCCTCTGAAACTTTGACTATGACCTCCCCATGCTTGATGAATTTTCAGAGTAGAAAATTTGTCTGCGGCCCCAAAATCCTCTTCTTGTGCTCAGCATATTGAATACATATAGTGGCTGATTTTAGGGTTTCAAATGGGCTTGGACTTTGTATGTTTGGAGAGAATGAAAATTGATTGAAAAATGTATTATTTTCTTTCTATTCTTGACCATGTTTGTTCACTCTCTCTACAAATCTTGCCTTGCACGAATTCCCTCACCAAATATTTATTTTTGGTCCCTTGATATGTTTGGAAAATAAAACCCTTTGATTTAAATCATTATTTTACCATTTTATTTGATTTACTAATATTTAGATAAATGGAAATTTAAATAAATAAGAATAAATACCATAAGAGTGGAATAATGGATTTAAATGTCTTGAATAAGTCTATGGATATGTTTGAGATCCATAACTTAGGCCCATTTGAGAAAAATTCAAGTTTTGTTCAATATTCACTTCATGCATTTCCTCAAAATTTGACTAACTTTGACAACAGTTGACTTTGTAGGTCAATCAGTCGACTGTTGACTTTCTGAACAATTGAGTGACCAATCCTTTGAGATGAGCTTTGATACTTGTCATAGAGATAGTGTGAAATGTATTGAGCCATATGAGATGCTTTGGAGCCCCTGATTCACTGATTTTCCTTTGAATAAATCAAACCCTAGTTTAGAACTTCTGTGTGGGAGACTGTGTTTTGGAGCTTTGTCTTATGATTTTGTTTTGTGCATGAAAAATAGCATGGGCAAATTTTGGGGTATGACACAAAAGACTCATTTCATTTGTCTTCACCCTTAAGTGGTCTATTTACCGTCAAGTTGATTCCTCAACACATTAAGCGGGGGGCATGAATCTGAAGAATATGGAAGAACTTCAACAAAACCAAGATTTGCTAAGAGCGAAAGTTATCCAGTTGAAGAACTAATATATCAGACATGACAGATCATCCTCGTCACTGATTATTCACTAGGCCTTGTTTCCTTCTGTTTGCCAATTCCTTGTGTTGTATTGTGTACTGCATTGAACTTTGTTTGTTCCTGAATGTTAATTTTAATGAAATGAGCATTGCATATTTGAATCAATCCATTTACATCCATTGTGTGTTTCTTTATGCTTTATCTTTCAAAAAAACAAAAATATATCTCTTGTTCTTTTTTTTCATTATGCAAATATTGGAGGGAGGATGATGAAAACAAAATACTTAAATTGTTGAGTTGTATGCTTTTAAATAAAACTTTGCTGATGATGTACAGGCATTGTTTCAATCCCCAAACACTGGAGAAATAAGGAAGTTAATCCATTGTCAACCCCTTTGAGCCTTCGAAGTTGGAGTTTCTTTTTAAACGAAAAAACCCACAATTTAAACTTGGGGCAGGGTAGTTCTCAGTTAATTTGATTATGCGTTCAATTTCAAGAAAATCATTAAGTACACCTTTCAATAAGGGTTTCGATAAAAAATGACCAAGATGGTTATCGTTAATCATTATCAAGGCAGTCACTATCTTTCCAATATTAAAAAAAAACAAAGGAAAAAGCCCGCTAAGTCAAAACCTACGAAGGAGACTTAGGCAAAACTGGGGCATCCCGCTGGCTGTAATCTCAAATGAAACAGTTTAGGCAAAAATTAGGGATAAAAAAAAAGATAAGTCAATAAATTCCTGAACAACAATAAAATGTTGTGACTATCTAAAAGAAGAAGCGACCGCCATCTCAAAGATTCCCTTGGTCCTTAAACCGTCATCATATGAATAGGTGCAATTCCAAAAGTCTCTTGGAAACTGAATGCATAATTCGAGTTAACTGAGCGTAGGATTGGAGATCATCACGAAGAATGGGGTGGGTACAAATATACTTTGAGCCTATATCCTTTGTTTCTAAAACCGTGAACTAAACCACGCTACAACCTCCTGAAGTCCTAATTGAAGCAAGGTTTATTTTGAAAGCATGCTATAACAAGGTTGCGTTAACTTGACTCCTAAAGATCTTTGCAATTCCTTTTGCTTTATCCATCACTTTGAATGTCTAGAATTCATTTGCTTTACATCAATAATATCATTCCTAAATGACTTTGATTTCAAAATATGCTTTGAGCATTGCATTAAAATTACCATTTTTGAATGAACATTTTATTTGCAAGTAAGTACTCATCTTCAAGGAATTTCAAATAGTCGAGAAACTTGATCAGTGATCCTATCAGGGGCAAGTTACTTCAAGATCCTGTTATTCAAAAGTTATACTAGGGGCAAGTATTACCACATTCATTTCAAGGACTGAAGCAATGATCAGGTAACAATCAGTCAATCAGGGGCAGTTTTCTTCAGCGATCCCCAAGCAGTTTATCAGTCCTTCCCAAAAGGATCATCAGTGTGACATGACAGAGTTGGCAATGTGCTTGTGTTGAGGAATCCGAGTTCCAATCTTCCTTCACAAAAGAGTCTACCTCAGTTGTAATAATCAATTGCATTACATTCATCATTCACATATCATGCATATAAAATTCAATATCATGCATCGAAACAAAGTTCATACTCATTTGCATTCTTTCAAGGTCCCGTTGTCATTAACACTTTACCTTGAGATCAAAGCCCAACTTACTTGGCATCTACCAAAACAATGTTTGTCTCTTCATCCAAAGCTACTCTTGGATTTGTATTTGTGTCTCTTCATCCAAAGCTACTCTTGGATTTGTATTTGTCTCTCTTCGTTCAATGCTACTATTGGATTTCTTATTGTCTCTCTTCGTTCAATGCTACTATTGGATGTCTTATTGTTTCTCTTCATCCAAAGCTACTCTTGGATATGTATTTGTCTCTCTTCGTTCAATGCTACTATTGGATGTCTTATTGTCTGCTCTTCGTCCAAATCTACTCTTGGATTTGTATTTGTCTCCCTCTGTCTAAAGCTACTGTTGGACATGTTGTTTCTCACCTTTTATCCAAAGCTACTGTTGGATATCACAATCCTTAGTAAAGTGTTATTCAAAGTTACTGTTGAAGGATCTTTATCTCTTTGAGCGGGAATACCATTCTTTTCTCATCCAAAGCCACTCTTGGATGTTCTTGAGTTTGCTTTTTCCTTCCCATCCAATGCTACTATTAGATGGTCGCTCATATTTTCCAAAATTGGCATCCATTTCATCAATTGCTCCTCAGGATGACTCTGATATATTTTCTAGGTTCTGGTCTCCTTTTTGCATTCAAAGCCACTGTTGAATCTCTTTGGTTTCTGTTTTATCCAAAGCTACTGTTGGATTAAACCCGTTGTTTTCAGAGTTTGGATCCCATTCGTTCGAAGCTACTCTTGGACGTCTCTGCCATATCTCCGAGTTTGTAGGTCTCCTTTTGCATTCAAAGCCACTGTTGAGTCTTGTTGGTTTCCTTCCATCCGAAGCTACTATTGGATGTCTCCGATGTTTCCCCAGAGTTTGGATTATTTTCAGATTCATTCAAAGCCACTCTTGAATGTCTTTGATGTTTGGTGTCGTCTAAAGCCACTCTTAGACATTTTTATCCAAAGTTTTTATTTCAGATTCATTCAAAGCTACTCTTGAATGTCTCTGATGATTTTCGTCGTCTAAAGCTACTCTTAGACATTTCCTACTATCATTTGCCCAGAATTTTTATCCCTTGTTTCGAAGTCTCTCCATCAATAGTTTGTCTCTTGTGGCACTATATTCCCCACAGAGTTCAACATCCGTCTCATATCATATTGCATTCAAAATAACAAAAAAAAAGAGTCCATGCATTGCATTCCATTTGCATATGAAGGACAAAAATTGTGTACTTTGTATTTAAGTCTCTTCACATCTTTGATAGAAGAAACTTAAATAGGGGCATCTGTCGCACCCCAATTTTTGACCTACAATTTTCATTCATTTGATAGTATCGCATTCGTATTTAGTGTGCATTCATTCATCGCATTTTTTCGCATAAACTTGAAAAAATTGACTTTTTTATTAAAGTCAACAAAAATAGCTTAGATAGTTTGGAATAAATTTAATTCTTATACTATTTTATTTTGTTTAGTTTAGGTTAGATTAATTTTTTTAGTCTTTAATATTATTCTTATTTTTAGTTTAGATTTAATTTAGGTTAATTTTTTTAGTTTTAATATTATTTTTTAGTTTAAATTTAATTTAGGTTAATATTAATCATATAACACAAAAAAAAAGAGTTTTTTTAGATTCCATAGTTTAGGCCCAACTTGTTTTTTTAGTAAAGGTCCATTGTACATTTTTTTACACCAGCAAAAATAAAAGTAAAAATAATCAAATTGGTCCCATGTCTCTACATCTCCAATGCTGCTATTCCATGCCAAACAGAACGGTCCAAACCCTGCACATAACTGTCCAAATACTCTGCATTCCTGCTGCACCTACAAGCCAAGTCTTTATCACCCTTTTGTCCAATACCAATCCTGCATCAAAAAGGCCATAGACTCAGTTCACAAAAATGTTCAAATTTGATTCCAATTTTCCCCCCAAACTCTTTCAATTCCTCTATAAAACAAGAACAAAAACACAGCAAAAGGGGAGAAAAAATTTTAAGAAAACCTCGGTCAAAATCAGTTTCAAACTTCCTCCAAATTTCACAGCTTCAAAATTCATGACTATCTTAACTCATTTTCAACTTTGTTCACCCGCAAATCAGTTCCAACACCTTTAATACTCATGTAACCAAACACTCACCACCACACTTTTTGAAACCGATTCACCATCCTACCTTCACACCACAAACAACATCAACCACAACACACTTGTTCATCATAATGCTTCACTAACCTTCACTCTCACAAACTCACAAGAACAAAACACAAAACATACACAAGATAAAATTTCAGAAGTTAAAAGCCATGACTCAGAAGCTCAGGAGATAGAAGAGACTAGAAAGAAGAAATATACCTTATTTCCGGTGAAGGTAACATTCCGATACCCCATTTTTGTTCGAGTGCTCTGATTTTTTCTTTGTCTCTTTAATCGTTATGATGTAAGTGTATGTTTGGCATCTGTTGATGATTTCAATTTTGCTTGTATCGTTGATTAATATTTGCTTGAGTTTGAGAACATAGAGATTGAATGTTAGAAGAACAGAGAAAGAGAGTGTGGAGCGGCTGGTTTGTGAAGCCCCTAGGGTTCTTCATGCTGAACCCGTTTTGGGCTTTTGGATAAAAAGGCTGAGTTTGTTTTTCTATGCACCCCCATGTTACTTCTTTTTTTGTAGCCCATTTGATTTGATTGTTTGTTTTATTGGTTTTTTATTATAACCACAATTTTGTTAGTTTAATTTAAAATCTAAAACATATATATATTAATATTTGTGTAGTTTAATTTTATGATATAACAAAACACAAAAAAAAATGTTTTTATTATGTAGGTTTGTTAGATTTTACCTCTTATATTAAAATATCAAAAATATTAGATTAATCTCAATCAAAAATCAATAAATCTTGGTCCAATGCCAAGTCATTACAAATAATTCTCGATCCAACGTCGAGCTTCTTCTTTTCGAAAACCTTTTTCTTAACCATACCGAAAGATCGTGTGACAAGGGGTGAACACCTCTTGAATACCTCGATTCTTTTGGATTAACACCTTTTTTTTAAAACCTTTTATTAATAAAATCGAAAGATCCTGTGACAAGGGGTGAACACCTCTTGAATACCTTGATCTTTTGAATCTAAAACATATTAATAAAATCGAAAGATCCTGTGACAAGGGGTGAACACCTCTTGAATACCTTGATCTTTTGAACTAAAACATATTAATCAAGCCGAAAGATCCTGTGACAAGGGGTGAACACCTCTTGAATATCTTGATCTTTTGAATAAAAACTCTTTAATCGAACCAAAAGATCCTGTGACAAGGGGTGAACACCTCTTGAATACCTTGATCTTTTGAATCAAAACTCTTTAATCAAACCAAGAGGTTAAGTGACAAGGGGTGAACACCTCTTGAATACCTTGATCTTTTGAATCAAAACTCATTAATTTACTTGGACAACAAGTGACAATGGGGCTCGCTCCTGTTCAATACCTTGGGTAAAGACGCGCTAGGTGAACACCTATGCTCAATCCTTTGCTAAATGTCCCTTCAAAAAACACATCTCAATTTCATTCAATATTTTTGCCTCATGGCCTTTTCATTTTAAAACTCTTTTCATAAACGAGACACTTATCCAATTTCAAATGCGAACATACTTCCACATGTGAAGATCGAATATCTTCCACTCGAATGCGATAATGGCTAAAATCTTGTCTCACTCTTGATTTAGTTATCCATTCGTGTAGTGATCTCATATCCATGTGCGCGTAGTATTTCCATTTGAAAGCGATCGAGTACCTCTCGCTAAAATCAACCAACAAACCTTTCGTGGTTCTTCGCCCGAACTACGATTGCTCTGACTTTCCCATTGCACTAGGGAATACGTAGGCACAAGATACAAACGTCTTGGCGAGCATAATAATAAAAAATATTTTCTTTTTCTTCATAATAATAAAAAAACCCTAAAAAACTTTTCTTTTATCTTTTCTCGATCAATAAGCAAAAGAACGCAAACAAAACACTAACACTCAAACACAAAACTAACTAAATGGGTCCCATCGAGTACGATGGAGGTGAGGGGTGCTAACACCTTCCCCTTGCTTAACCGACTCCCGAACCCTAATTTGGTTGCGAACGACCATCTTATCCTTCTTCTTTTCATTTCGTGGGTTTTATCGATATTTTCCCTTTCCTTCTTGGAATAAATAAAGTTCGGTGGCGACTCTGTTGTACTTCAAGCGCGCGATTTCGCTCGAGTCACATTTTTACCGCTACAGAAAGTGGCGACTCTGCTGGGGACATACAATCCTAAGAGGGTCAACCCTAGTTTAGTTTGTTTTATGTTTTGAGTGCTTTTGTTTGTTCATTCTTGTGTTCTTTATGCTTATTCTTATGTTCTTTATGTTTACTCTTGTGCTATTTATGTTTCTTTACTCTTGCTTTATCGCTTTTATTTTATTTCTGTATATACTCAATTGTGGGAATGGGAATGATATTTGAGTGAAGCTCTCAACCCGAGATTTTGAAAAACAAGAGAAAAACATAAGTTAGGAGGTGGTTGTGTAGTGCTAGTCCCCAAGGTGAACACCTTGAATGGCTAATACGAAAACCCCACTTGGAGGAGACTTAGTCATGAGATTTGGCATAAGATGGTTCGCCCGTCGCATGACGAAAATCTGATTTCGTCGTTAACTCCAAGGACCTTTAGAACCCGTTCCATCTGTAGAGGTTATGTTATATCACAAAACTATAGAGCTAACCTTGTGAGGTGATTCTTGGGTAAAGAATATAGAACTATCCTATTATAAGAAACTTTCCTCAATAGTTCTTTTATCCATTTACATTTATCATTTTAATTCAGTCTTTGTATATCATCGTGTTACATTCCATATCATATGACATTGCATCATTCCTGCATGTAAAAAAAAAAGTAAAAAAAAGTCATGCATCTTCATTCATACATTCAAGTTGTCAACAAAAGACTCATTTCATTTGTCTTCACCCTTAAGTGGTCTATTTACCGTCAAGTTGATTCCTCAACACATTAAGCGGGGGGCATGAATCTGAAGAATATGGAAGAACTTCAACAAAACCAAGATTTGCTAAGAGCGAAAGTTATCCAGTTGAAGAACTAATATATCAGACATGACAGATCATCCTCGTCACTGATTATTCACTAGGCCTTGTTTCCTTCTGTTTGCCAATTCCTTGTGTTGTATTGTGTACTGCATTGAACTTTGTTTGTTCCTGAATGTTAATTTTAATGAAATGAGCATTGCATATTTGAATCAATCCATTTACATCCATTGTGTGTTTCTTTATGCTTTATCTTTCAAAAAAACAAAAATATATCTCTTGTTCTTTTTTTTCATTATGCAAATATTGGAGGGAGGATGATGAAAACAAAATACTTAAATTGTTGAGTTGTATGCTTTTAAATAAAACTTTGCTGATGATGTACAGACATTGTTTCAATCCCCAAACACTGGAGAAATAAGGAAGTTAATCCATTGTCAACCCCTTTGAGCCTTCGAAGTTGGAGTTTCTTTTTAAACGAAAAAACCCACAATTTAAACTTGGGGCAGGGTAGTTCTCAGTTAATTTGATTATGCGTTCAATTTCAAGAAAATCATTAAGTACACCTTTCAATAAGGGTTTCGATAAAAAATGACCAAGATGGTTATCGTTAATCATTATCAAGGCAGTCACTATCTTTCCAATATTAAAAAAAAACAAAGGAAAAAGCCCGCTAAGTCAAAACCTACGAAGGAGACTTAGGCAAAACTGGGGCATCCCGCTGGCTGTAATCTCAAATGAAACAGTTTAGGCAAAAATTAGGGATAAAAAAAAAAGATAAGTCAATAAATTCCTGAACAACAATAAAATGTTGTGACTATCTAAAAGAAGAAGCGACCGCCATCTCAAAGATTCCCTTGGTCCTTAAACCGTCATCATATGAATAGGTGCAATTCCAAAAGTCTCTTGGAAACTGAATGCATAATTCGAGTTAACTGAGCGTAGGATTGGAGATCATCACGAAGAATGGGGTGGGTACAAATATACTTTGAGCCTATATCCTTTGTTTCTAAAACCGTGAACTAAACCACGCTACAACCTCCTGAAGTCCTAATTGAAGCAAGGTTTATTTTGAAAGCATGCTATAACAAGGTTGCGTTAACTTGACTCCTAAAGATCTTTGCAATTCCTTTTGCTTTATCCATCACTTTGAATGTCTAGAATTCATTTGCTTTACATCAATAATATCATTCCTAAATGACTTTGATTTCAAAATATGCTTTGAGCATTGCATTAAAATTACCATTTTTGAATGAACATTTTATTTGCAAGTAAGTACTCATCTTCAAGGAATTTCAAATAGTCGAGAAACTTGATCAGTGATCCTATCAGGGGCAAGTTACTTCAAGATCCTGTTATTCAAAAGTTATACTAGGGGCAAGTATTACCACATTCATTTCAAGGACTGAAGCAATGATCAGGTAACAATCAGTCAATCAGGGGCAGTTTTCTTCAGCGATCCCCAAGCAGTTTATCAGTCCTTCCCAAAAGGATCATCAGTGTGACATGACAGAGTTGGCAATGTGCTTGTGTTGAGGAATCCGAGTTCCAATCTTCCTTCACAAAAGAGTCTACCTCAGTTGTAATAATCAATTGCATTACATTCATCATTCACATATCATGCATATAAAATTCAATATCATGCATCGAAACAAAGTTCATACTCATTTGCATTCTTTCAAGGTCCCGTTGTCATTAACACTTTACCTTGAGATCAAAGCCCAACTTACTTGGAATCTACCAAAACAATGTTTGTCTCTTCATCCAAAGCTACTCTTGGATTTGTATTTGTGTCTCTTCATCCAAAGCTACTCTTGGATTTGTATTTGTCTCTCTTCGTTCAATGCTACTATTGGATGTCTTATTGTCTCTCTTCGTTCAATGCTACTATTGGATGTCTTATTGTTTCTCTTCATCCAAAGCTACTCTTGGATATGTATTTGTCTCTCTTCGTTCAATGCTACTATTGGATGTCTTATTGTCTGCTCTTCGTCCAAATCTACTCTTGGATTTGTATTTGTCTCCCTCTGTCTAAAGCTACTGTTGGACATGTTGTTTCTCACCTTTTATCCAAAGCTACTGTTGGATATCACAATCCTTAGTAAAGTGTTATTCAAAGTTACTGTTGCAGGATCTTTATCTCTTTGAGCGGGAATACCATTCTTTTCTCATCCAAAGCCACTCTTGGATGTTCTTGAGTTTGCTTTTTCCTTCCCATCCAATGCTACTATTAGATGGTCGCTCATATTTTCCAAAATTGGCATCCATTTCATCTATTGCTCCTCAGGATGACTCTGACATATTTTCTAGGTTCTGGTCTCCTTTTTGCATTCAAAGCCACTGTTGAATCTCTTTGGTTTCTGTTTTATCCAAAGCTACTGTTGGATTAAACCCGTTGTTTTCAGAGTTTGGATCCCATTCGTTCGAAGCTACTCTTGGACGTCTCTGCCATATCTCCGAGTTTGTAGGTCTCCTTTTGCATTCAAAGCCACTGTTGAGTCTTGTTGGTTTCCTTCCATCCGAAGATACTATTGGATGTCTCCGATGTTTCCCAGAGTTTGGATTATTTTCAGATTCATTCAAAGCCACTCTTGAATGTCTTTGATGTTTGGTGTCGTCTAAAGCCACTCTTAGACATTTTTATCCAAAGTTTTTATTTCAGATTCATTCAAAGCTACTCTTGAATGTCTCTGATGATTTTCGTCTTCTAAAGCTACTCTTAGACATTTCCTACTATCATTTGCCCAGAATTTTTATCCCTTGTTTCGAAGTCTCTCCATCAATAGTTTGTCTCTTGTGGCACTATATTCCCCACAGAGTTCAACATCCGTCTCATATCATATTGCATTCAAAATAACAAAAAAAAAGAGTCCATGCATTGCATTCCATTTGCATATGAAGGACAAAAATTGTGTACTTTGTATTTAAGTCTCTTCACATCTTTGATAGAAGAAACTTAAATAGGGGCATCTGTCGCACCCCAATTTTTGACCTACAATTTTCATTCATTTGATAGTATCGCATTCGTATTTAGTGTGCATTCATTCATCGCATTTTTTCGCATAAACTTGAAAAAATTGACTTTTTTATTAAAGTCAACAAAAATAGCTTAGATAGTTTGGAATAAATTTAATTCTTATACTATTTTATTTTTTTTAGTTTAGGTTAGATTAATTTTTTTAGTCTTTAATATTATTCTTATTTTTAGTTTAGATTTAATTTAGGTTAATTTTTTTAGTTTTAATATTATTTTTTAGTTTAAATTTAATTTAGGTTAATATTAATCATATAACACAAAAAAAAAGAGTTTTTTTAGATTCCATAGTTTAGGCCCAACTTGTTTTTTTAGTAAAGGTCCATTGTACATTTTTTTACACCAGCAAAAATAAAAGTAAAAATAATCAAATTGGTCCCATGTCTCTACATCTCCAATGCTGCTATTCCATGCCAAACAGAACGGTCCAAACCCTGCACATAACTGTCCAAATACTCTGCATTCCTGCTGCACCTACAAGCCAAGTCTTTATCACCCTTTTGTCCAATACCAATCCTGCATCAAAAAGGCCATAGACTCAGTTCACAAAAATGTTCAAATTTGATTCCAATTTTCCCCCCAAACTCTTTCAATTCCTCTATAAAACAAGAACAAAAACACAGCAAAAGGGGAGAAAATTTTTTAAGAAAACCTCGGTCAAAATCAGTTTCAAACTTCCTCCAAATTTCACAGCTTCAAAATTCATGACTATCTTAACTCATTTTCAACTTTGTTCACCCGCAAATCAGTTCCAACACCTTTAATACTCATGTAACCAAACACTCACCACCACACTTTTTGAAACCGATTCACCATCCTACCTTCACACCACAAACAACATCAACCACAACACACTTGTTCATCATAATGCTTCACTAACCTTCACTCTCACAAACTCACAAGAACAAAACACAAAACATACACAAGATAAAATTTCAGAAGTTAAAAGCCATGACTCAGAAGCTCAGGAGATAGAAGAGACTAGAAAGAAGAAATATACCTTATTTCCGGTGAAGGTAACATTCCGATACCCCATTTTTGTTCGAGTGCTCTGATTTTTTCTTTGTCTCTTTAATCGTTATGATGTAAGTGTATGTTTGGCATCTGTTGATGATTTCAATTTTGCTTGTATCGTTGATTAATATTTGCTTGAGTTTGAGAACATAGAGATTGAATGTTAGAAGAACAGAGAAAGAGAGTGTGGAGCGGCTGGTTTGTGAAGCCCCTAGGGTTCTTCATGCTGAACCCGTTTTGGGCTTTTGGATAAAAAGGCTGAGTTTGTTTTTCTATGCACCCCCATGTTACTTCTTTTTTTGTAGCCCATTTGATTTGATTGTTTGTTTTATTGGTTTTTTATTATAACCACAATTTTGTTAGTTTAATTTAAAATCTAAAACATATATATATTAATATTTGTGTAGTTTAATTTTATGATATAACAAAACACAAAAAAAAATGTTTTTATTATGTAGGTTTGTTAGATTTTACCTCTTATATTAAAATATCAAAAATATTAGATTAATCTCAATCAAAAATCAATAAATCTTGGTCCAATGCCAAGTCATTACAAATAATTCTCGATCCAACGTCGAGCTTCTTCTTTTCGAAAACCTTTTTCTTAACCATACCGAAAGATCGTGTGACAAGGGGTGAACACCTCTTGAATACCTCGATTCTTTTGGATTAACACCTTTTTTTTAAAACCTTTTATTAATAAAATCGAAAGATCCTGTGACAAGGGGTGAACACCTCTTGAATACCTTGATCTTTTGAATCTAAAACATATTAATAAAATCGAAAGATCCTGTGACAAGGGGTGAACACCTCTTGAATACCTTGATCTTTTGAACTAAAACATATTAATCAAGCCGAAAGATCCTGTGACAAGGGGTGAACACCTCTTGAATATCTTGATCTTTTGAATAAAAACTCTTTAATCGAACCAAAAGATCCTGTGACAAGGGGTGAACACCTCTTGAATACCTTGATCTTTTGAATCAAAACTCTTTAATCAAACCAAGAGGTTAAGTGACAAGGGGTGAACACCTCTTGAATACCTTGATCTTTTGAATCAAAACTCATTAATTTACTTGGACAACAAGTGACAATGGGGCTCGCTCCTGTTCAATACCTTGGGTAAAGACGCGCTAGGTGAACACCTATGCTCAATCCTTTGCTAAATGTCCCTTCAAAAAACACATCTCAATTTCATTCAACATTTTTGCCTCATGGCCTTTTCATTTTAAAACTCTTTTCATAAACGAGACACTTATCCAATTTCAAATGCGAACATACTTCCACATGTGAAGATCGAATATCTTCCACTCGAATGCGATAATGGCTAAAATCTTGTCTCACTCTTGATTTAGTTATCCATTCGTGTAGTGATCTCATATCCATGTGCGCGTAGTATTTCCATTTGAAAGCGATCGAGTACCTCTCGCTAAAATCAACCAACAAACCTTTCGTGGTTCTTCGCCCGAACTACGATTGCTCTGACTTTCCCATTGCACTAGGGAATACGTAGGCACAAGATACAAACGTCTTGGCGAGCATAATAATAAAAAATATTTTCTTTTTCTTCATAATAATAAAAAACCCTAAAAAACTTTTCTTTTATCTTTTCTCGATCAATAAGCAAAAGAACGCAAACAAAACACTAACACTCAAACACAAAACTAACTAAATGGGTCCCATCGAGTACGATGGAGGTGAGGGGTGCTAACACCTTCCCCTTGCTTAACCGACTCCCGAACCCTAATTTGGTTGCGAACGACCATCTTATCCTTCTTCTTTTCATTTCGTGGGTTTTATCGATATTTTCCCTTTCCTTCTTGGAATAAATAAAGTTCGGTGGCGACTCTGTTGTACTTCAAGCGCGCGATTTCGCTCGAGTCACATTTTAACCGCTACAGTGTGAACCTGCAGGTGACGGTCAAAACATAACCAGAAACAGCCGAGGTTAATCATGTCCGACCTTCTAAATTCAACGGAATCGTTAATTCGGTATGAAATTATCCCTGGCCGAGGTTCCCAAATTTCAACCTTGAATCCCTAGTTGTGGCAAATCACAAAACCTGTAACAAAATTCAAATTAAATAGCACAGGAGTTTGTAAACAAGATTATAAACGCAAACATGTATTCAAATTCGATTTATGATGTGTGTAGACTTGAATTCGAATCGAAATTTTTTTAAGGCAAAAACGTGAACGTGAGCATCTGCTTGAGCGTGTTCAGACCAATGGTAACTATTTAGTTACGTCCAGGAAACTTCGATAAATCGATTTAGAGGCTTGTAATGATCTGAATCGACCTTAAACTCTTTCTGCCATAGCCACTTGATTTCCAGATTTTGAAGCTCTGCACCTCTGCTTTTTCGGCCGAAATCCCCCCTTGTTCATTCTCAGTGCTTCTTTATATATGTTTGATGAAATTAGGTTAACAATCCTTGGGAAAATCTCTCTGAATCCTTGATTGAAGTTTGAAAAGATTTGATCCCAAATCTTTCTAAAATCGGTTCTTCAAATTCCAAATCTCCTGCCAATCATCCCTTATGCGTATGTTATGTACCATTTGATGGGTGGTTCTAATTGGATCCCACATTATAACCAAATCCTTTCATATTTTTTCCAATTATTTGATAAAAATCACATTTAATTGAATAAAAAATTTAATAAAAAATCAAATAAAATAAATTAATTATGGGATTGGTTTTGTCCTAATTATTTGATTCAATGAAAAACCTGATTTACACCTAATGTGCAATTAAAATAATGATCCAATTAAAATCAAACCTATAATCATATATTTAAACCAATAATCCTATTATTAACAATTCTATGATAGTGATATTTACACAAATATATTAATAATTTAACCTAATCTCCTTAATTAAATAATAGCCAAATTAATTAATAATCCTATAATAAACTAAGTCAATAATAATCTAATTATAGTCTTAATAATATAATAATATTCCAATAAAAGATAAATGGTAAGAAAATGATAAAACCTTTGAAACGAGATAAATGGGCCTAACGTCTCGGGTTCAGATACTCCCTAATCCTAACCCCTATTTTAATTCAGGACATTTCATAGGAGTGTGGGTTTGACAATAGGAATGTCAAACCCCATGACTATTAATTTGGACCCTTGATGAATTAAACGATATGAATTGATCGGGCAAATTTCGGGGTATGACAGCTGCCCCTGTTCAATCTTCTTAAACCTGAAGAGTCAGATAGGCACGTCTGCCTATCGTGGTCTAAAGGTAGAAGATGATTGAACACTGAGAATGCCCTGAAATTTGCTTTCGTTGGGAAGAAGTTCTGTGGGAGATGGGCTTACAGATGCCACCCAAGGTACATACCCTTCTTTTTTTTTAATGCGAAACAGATGCTCTCTGGAAAGAACCACGTGTTTTGGTTGTAGGATGGCCTGAAAAGGCAAACCTGAATTTTATGCAATGTTATGATGCATGCAATGTATGATGCGGCGAGCTTCTCAAAATAAATGAGAGCGATGTATGTATATGCATTATGAATGAATGAGGTATGATTGTTAGTTATGTTAGTTGAAGTATGTTAGTAATTCTGAAAAGAAAGATAAAACCTTTGCGTGTTATTGATGATGTTTTGAAAGATATCACTGCCGAGGGACTAACGTGATAAGAAACCTAATTGAGAAACCCTTTTGTAGATCCTTGTTGTAAAATCCTTTGTAAAACCCTGTTTGCCTGGAAAAGCTCCTAGAAGGGATGGAATACGTCTTAAAGAAAACTGCCTGGAAAGGCTCCTGAAAAGGATGGAATATGTCTTAAAGAAGACTGTCTGGAAAGGTTCCTGAAAAGGATGGAATATGTCTTAAAGAAGACTGCCTGGAAAGGTTCCTGAAAAGGACTGATAATATTCATTTGATTGTAGAATGACCACTATGTGGTTGAAATGTATTGATAACTCCGTTTAGAAAATCCTGATATGGGAAAATAAATCCCTGCACCAATAGGATCATTTGCTATGATTATAGCAAAGTCACCTCCACCATTAGGATTATTTGCTAGGGTTATAGCAAACTCACCTGCACCATTAGGATCATTTGCTAGGGTTATAGCAAACTCACCTGCACCATTAGGATCATTTGCTAGGGTTATAGCAAACTCACCTGCACCATTAGGATCATTTGCTAGGGTTATAGAAAACTCACCTGCACCATTAGGATCATTTGCTAGGGTTATAGCAAACTCACCTGCACCAATTGGATTATTGGGTTTTGCTGTAACAGTCAGACGAGAACTGACTACCAAACGAGAATTGGATTTTCACGGTTTTCCAGGACGAGAACTGGACTTTGCAAGGATTTGCCAGGACGAGAACTGCACTTTGTAAGGATTTGCCAGGACGAGAACTGGACTTTGTAATGATTTGCCAGGACGAGAACTGGACTTTGTAATGATTTGGATTTTCAAATGAAAATTGGGCTTTTATAGTATATGAATGTACTAGATGATATTCATGGTTTGATGTTGAAGTGAAGCGACATGATTAATGATTTATGATGACCTGGATGTTTTGATATATGGGATAATGCTTATGCTCATGCATATGTTGGTTGAGTGGAACGAATTAATGTCTTCTATAAGACTACCTGAAAAGGTTTCTGGAATGGATATGAAAATTCGTCTTAAAGAAGACTACCTGAAAAGGTTCTTAGCAACGAATGAGGAATGTCTTTAAAGACGACTACCTGAAAAGGCTGAAAGATGTATTTAAGAAGGACTACCTAAAAAGTTTCTTAGCAAGGATAGAAATTTGTCTTAAAGAAGACCACCTGGAAACGCTGAAAGACGTCTTAAAAAGACTACCTAAAAAGGTTCTTAGAAAGGACGATTAATGTCTTAGAAAAGACCACCCAGAAAGGTTCGTAGAATGTCTTAAAGAAGACCATCTGAAGAGGTTCCTGAAAAGGATGACAAATTGTCTTAAGGAAGGCTACCTAAAAAGGTACTTAGAAAAAGAATGTCCTGAAGAAGACTACCTAAAAAGGTTCTTGGAAATAACGATGATTGTCTTAGAGAAGACTACTTAGAAAAGTTCTTAGAAAAGGACTATCTTAAAGAAGACTACCTTGAAAGGTTCTTGGAAATGGCGATGATTCGTCTTGAATAAGACTGCTTGAGGAGACTCCTAGAAAGGATCGTGAGATTTGTCTTAAAGAAGACTACCTAAAAAGGTACGGTGTAATGTATCGACCAATGTATGTAATGCGTGACTTATATGTATTTGCATGATGCTCCAATGATAGGTTGTTAATAACCAAAGCGTATATAGTTCGTTGGAGTTGTAAGGTTGTTGGATGCTAGCGCGATTCCCCAATACCTATTTTTTTGAACTTTGAATATCGTAGTTAGGAGAAAGATTTGTTCGATGTTTGTAGAGCATGAAGACGCCTTTTCCTTTTGTTGTGCGCCTTATGGATTTGATATCCAATGCCCCAATGTTTAGTGGAAAAGATGCCTATGATATCCAAGCCATGAAGGAAGTGCCCCGAGAAATAACCTTGTCGTATGCTTCGACGTTTAGATTGAAGGGTATGCCCTTGATCTCCAGGATGTGGAGGGCTATCCATAGTGTTCTATCCTTTTGAATTTGAATTCTTCCCATGTTTGACATGCCCCTGTTTGTTATTGTTTTGAGGTGTGCCCCAAGTCGATTGAACCTTTAGGATGAATGCCCCTGGTGAATAGGATGTTTGATTGCATGCCCCTGTGATCCTTGAAATTTTGCCCCTGTTTAGGAGAACCCCCTAGATGTGGTTCCCCCCATTCCAGAGTCTTTATTAGAAAAGGATCACCTTTGATTAACCCATTTCAAGATCTCCTCGATGCTGAGTGTATACTCGCAGATGACGTTGTACCCTTTGAGAAGTAACTCCAATGCGATGCGTATGCAAGTTTTGAAATCGAAGTCCATTATGAATTAGGACTGGATGATTAGAAATGAATGCTTGAAAAAGCGTAGTGGTTAGAAATAGTTTTAACAAACTCCAGGAGTCAGTATAGCAAAATCCTGCTTAATATGCTTTCGTGGTTAACCTTGCCTCAATTAGGACTTTTAAATGTTGTAACTTGGCATGGTTCATGTTTTAAGAAACAATGGATATAAGGCTCAAAATTTTATTTATCCCACCCCTTTCTCCTTGATGTTCTCCAGATCCTAAGAATTCGCTTAATCCAATGGATGGGCTTTGTTTGCAAGAGAATTATTGCAGTTCTGATGTTGTGCGGGAGCATTAGTGAAGATCCAAGCACCGGTGAAAATTTTTTTTGTAGAGATCCAAGCATTGATGGGAAGCTTCGATGATTTGGCAGTCACAAGATTATCCTTTGTATTTCGCCTTTGTTTTTTTTCTATCCCTTATTTTTGCATGAACCAGTTTTTTTTTTTTACTTTGATCCATCTGGATGCCCTAACTTTTGCCTAAGTCATTTTTGCTTTCTTTCCTGAAATTTTCCATTTTGACTTAGCGGGCGTTTTTCTTTGAAGGCTCCTTTTGAGATTTGATCCTTGGATTTTGAATATTGTGACTGCCATGTTGACATTGATTTGCAAGCTTCGACTTTGATACGTCCTCGATCTTGAATGATATATTGAGGAAGAAGATGTTGTGAATGTTTCCTCCATTGCTTCCTCAATCTTGGATGAACGCGAGGAAGATGTGCTTGAACCTTTGCTTGATCCTTATGCTTGAACCTTTGCTTGAATCCTTGCTTGGATCGACTGATTCTCTTGACAACCAAAATACGCCATTGAATTAATTGAAATCTACCCTGCCCCTGGTTAAAATCAAGGTTTTTTTTAAAGTAGAAACAAATTCCAACTCCTGGCTCGAGGGGGTGACGAGGGATTAACATCCTTATATCTCCACTGTTTGGGAATTGAAACAATGCCTGTACATCCTCGGCTCGGTCTTACCTTGAAAGCATACGTTTAGCGAGATTTAGTTATTTGCATTCGTCATTATCCCTTAAGTTTGTTAATAATCTTGAATTTGAAATAGAATAGAATAGAAGTGCGCGAGTGGAAAGTCGTAGTAGCGAACGAATGAATTGACTCCAAAACCTGCATGGTCATCCCATTAGAATTTCTAATTTGAACGTACAATTTTTATCCTGAGTAACTCTTAGCGATCGTAGGGGTTGCAATTTTGACATGATAAACACCTATTAATCCTAGGGACAATCTCCTTTGTAGATCCATTGATCTTGTTTTACTCCTTAGCTCTTTAGACTTGTAGAAGTAAGGGAACACTCGAGTTCTCCTTAGACATGTCAAACCTGTCGGGAATAGATTGTTAGCGGTGGGTTTTCGTCGTATCGGAACTTCATGAGTTTCCTTTGACTGAACCTCTTTTGCTTTTTCTGAGGATAGTATCACACCATTTGCAACCTTCAGTGTTTGTAGATTGATAAAGATAGCCTATGCATTTTTGTTCAGGGTACTGCCCCATTTGGACTGACCCTTGCCCCCAGATTATCGCAGAGCGTCCTTGTAAATTTCACTATGTTCGTAGATGAACCCCTTTATGACTAGATACCCCTTGTGTGTATCTATGAGGGAACTTCGTTGTTGAACTAATCCTTGCTCGATGATAACCTTTGTTGCATTTATAATCTTGTTACGACAAGGCATGGACATGCGGCTGGCATGGTGAAAGACATCCTCTTTTCCTTAGCAAGACCAAGATCATTCTCGATATCTTATCCTCCCTTCTCCATAGTTTATGATCCTTTGATTTTTCTCCATAAGTCTCGGGAAATCGGCTAGCATGGTAAGTTAGGATGCGGGCGAAGATAGATATGCAAATGTAAATGTATGATTGCATGAAAATGTAAATGCATGCATATGCAAAAGACTCCTCGTATCATAACTCCTTGTATGCAATGCAGATGTGTGACATGTAATCCTAGGGATAGCCTTAGAGGCGACATTAGACCCTATTGAAATTCTTTCGAGATAGATGTTACGACACGCCAATGGAAATCCCTTAGATCTCATAGCCATCGAGAGGCCAATCAAACACATGCTAATGAAGTTGTCCTTCGGGGAAGGACGCATCGTTGTGAAAACACATGGATATAAAAGAACATCCCTACAGGCTAGGGAGTACGTAGGAGTAAGCACTGGGTGACCGTTCAAGATAGTCACCGAATCGCATGGCCATCGAGAGGCCAATTGACGTATGCTAAGAAAAGATGTCCTTCGTATGAAGGATGCGTTTTTAGAAATATAATCCCTACAGGCTAGGGAACGCGTAGATGTAAGCACATGGTGACTGTTCAAAGTAGTCACAGGATCGCATGGCCATCGAGAGGCCAATCGACGTGCGTAAACGAAGATGTCCTTCGTGGGAAGGACGCGATTTTAAAGTATAATCCCTACAGGCTAGGGAATGCGTAGATACAGGCGCAGAGTGACCGTTCATGACAGTCACTAAGTCTCATGGCCATTGTGAGGCCAATCAACGTGCGTAAATGGAGGTGTCCTTCGTGGGAAGGACATGGTTTTGGAAATAGGGTCCCTGCAGGCCAGGGAACGCGTAGATGTACCTGCAAAATTAACACGCAAGACATTTGCAGTATATAAATTGCAACCACATAATAAGTACATAAGCACATAAGCCCTAGGTTCATAGGTTCGACGTAACGGCTTAGGGTGCTACCCTTCCCATTGGTATGTTCTAGAAGGTCTCATGGGGTCGTTCGTAGCCGCCGAGACTTTTTGCCTCTTTGGATTTTAGAACAACTCATTTATCCATGAGGTTCGAGTTTTAGGGGTAGGTTCCCAGAGAGATCAGCCAAATACCAAGTCCAGCCCTCAACAAGGTCAAGCCTCGTATCAAACTTTTCCGGATATTCAACCCACTCTGAGTGGAATTATAATAAGACTCGTAGGCGATGTAATTCCCCTCTGGTCTTAAATATAATTCCCGCGCTTAGGTTTAACAACAATTTATGTACAACCCAAAAAGTGCAGTAAAATAGCAAATATTCACGTATACAAATATTTAATTAAATTACTGTAAATAAATGTAATCGCTGTAAATAATTGAAATTGCAAGTAATAAATTGAAATTGCAAGTAAATAAATAAATAAATAAAATTTAAATATTTACAATAAACCATAAACCCTAAAATGACGAATTAGCCAAACCCTAAAAATTTCGCCAAAAACCTAAACCATTGATCAAAACCTAAACCCTCTCAAGCCTTAGGAGCATAATAATTCACCATTGAGTGTATCCCCAGCAAAGTCGCCAGCTGTAGCAACCTGCCCTAAAAATATAGATTTTAGAGTCGCCACCTATTCTGAAGGGCGAATAGGAAACCTTACGCAGTTATGAGATTCAGGGTAAGTTATTATAATTAGGTCGAGGGAAGGTGTTAGGCACCCTCAACCCCTTCCTATCGCCTTTGAATCTAAGGGTCAAGTTTTATGGCTAAAATATTGAGGTTTAATAGCTAAGGAATTGAATAGGGTAAAAATAGAGATTTGGAGTGAATTGAGATTTTAGGGAGGGGGACTCGCCTTGGTTATCCAAGTGCCTACGTATCTCCTTAGGGAGAATCAGAGTCAACGTAGTTCGAGGCACAGGGTTGTACGCCTTTGAATTAGAATTGATATGGTTTGAAGGCTTTTTGAATTACCTTGTCGTAGATTTAAAAATCGTGGTATTTGCAGGGATGAAAATCCGTAGTGTCGTGGTTTAGTGTGTTTTGAATGTTTGGGCATACAACCCTGATTTGATATGGCACCGTTAGATGCGATGACCAATAGATTTGGTCAGTATAGCTAACGGATTAGTGGGGCATTGCTGGTTACTCAGATCGATAGATTCGATCGTCGCGGGCAGCAAATTAAATGTGTTTTAAATTTTATGTATTTTTTATCTCTTGTCTAATACGACTAATAGATTTAGTCGGGTCGATAAGAGAATTAATTGATGGTTAATGTTTTGCCCAAATGGCAGTGGGATTGGGCAAACCCTAATATTCGGATCTTGTCTAGGGTTTTTATGACTTCATTAATCAATTAAAATTAATTAAATAAATTAAATCGAATTAATCGAAATAATCGGGAGAAAATCCTAAATAATTCTAAATCCTAATTTAAATAAATTAACTAAGTCGAATATAATTAATTATTAATCAATCTAAATATTTAAACAATAAATAAATAAATATATAAAAACCTGGTTTCTATTGTGTGTGGCAGCTCTGTGGATACCCATGGTGTGCCTTCATCTCCACATTCATTGGATCTGAACACTGGCATGATCCTGTGGAGAGATTGAGGGGATGTACGATGGGCACGCGCGCGGCTGTGAACACCAAATCTTGCAGCCAGTGAACTCAAGAAAATAAAGAAAATAAACCAAGAGGAGCCAGGGATCGAACACCCGTTCCCTTGGTTAACAATCCTTTCATGAACCACCTGCGCTAGCTGCACTAGTTGTTAATGTGAGCAAACGAAAACCATATAAACACAAACAAGTTCTAAAAATAAGAAAAAAGCAAACGCGCCCAGCAATAGTCGTCTCCCTCCCTCGTTTTTTTAAAGAAGAACCAGACCTTTTGCCATGGTGGCTGTAAGTTCCCACCGTGTGAACCTGCAGGTGACGGTCAAAACATAACCAGAAACAGCCCAGGTTAATCATGTCCGACCTTCTGAATTCAACGGAATCGTTAATTCGGTATGAAATTATCCCTGGCCGAGGTTCCCAAATTTCAACCTTGAATCCCTAGTTGTGGCAAATCACAAAACCTGTAACAAAATTCAAATTAAATAGCACAGGAGTTTGTAAACAAGATTATAAACGCAAACATGTATTCAAATTCGATTTATGATGTGTGTAGACTTGAATTCGAATCGAAATTTTTTTAAGGCAAAAACGTGAACGTGAGCATCTGCTTGAGCGTGTTCAGGCCAATGGTAACTATTCAGTTACGTCCAGGAAACTTCGATAAATCGATTTAGAGGCTTGTAATGATCTGAATCGACCTTAAACTCTTTCTGCCATAGCCACTTGATTTCCAGATTTTGAAGCTCTGCACCTCTGCTTTTTCGGCCGAAATCCCCCCTTGTTCATTCTCAGTGCTTCTCTATATATGTTTGATGAAATTAGGTTAACAATCTTTGGGGAAATCTCTCTGAATCCTTGATTGAAGTTTGAAAAGATTTGATCCCAAATCTTTCTAAAATTGGTTCTTCAAATTCCAAATCTCCTGCCAATCATCCCTTATGCGTATGTTATGTACCATTTGATGGGTGGTTCTGATTGGATCCCACATTATAACCAAATCCTTTCATATTTTTTTCAATTATTTGATAAAAATCACATTTAATTGAATAAAAAATTTAATAAAAAATCAAATAAAATAAATTAATCATGGGATTGGTTTTGTCCTAATTATTTGATTCAATGAAAAACCTGATTTACACCTAATGTGCAATTAAAATAATGATCCAATTAAAATCAAACCTATAATCATATATTTAAACCAATAATCCTATTATTAACAATTCTATGATAGTGATATTTACACAATTATATTAATAATTTAACCTAATCTCCTTAATTAAATAATAGCCAAATTAATTAATAATCCTATAATAAATTAAGTCAATAATAATCTAATTATAGTCTTGATAATAATAATATTCCAATAAAAGATAAATGGTAAGAAAATGATAAAACCTTTGGAACGAGATAAATGGGCCTAATGTCTCGGGTTCAGATACTCCCTAATCCTAACCCCTATTTTAATTCAGGACATTTCATAGGAGTGTGGGTTTGACAATAGGAATGTCAAAGCCCATGACTCTTAATTTGGACCCTTGATGAATTAAACGACATGAATTGATCGGGCAAATTTCGGGGTATGACACAACCTCCAATGGCAGACCCCAAAATCCTAAAACATAACTAATTTTTTTCATTCTAAACAACCTAAATAGCAGTTTAGAGTTTAACTAATGGATCTAAACAACCTAAACAACCCTAATAGAGATTAATTAATGGATCTACAAATTGAAAAAAATGCACTAAACTTACCACTAATAGAGTTTGGGAGGATTTAGATTTAGATTGGAATGAGATGTTGGCTATCTCTGATACTTCACACTTGCTTTTTGCAGAAATTTTGAAGAGAGGTTGTGTTTATAATAGGATTAGGGTAAAATGAATGGGGGAGGGGGGTTGTTTTGCTTAATCTGCAAAACGCCCAGTATTTCGGAAATGAACTTCCGAAATACTGTTTTCGGAAATGAACTTCCGAAATAAAACAATTTTTTCAAAAAAAATGGCGCTTTCGGAGATGCATCTTCGAAAACACCTTTGTTAGAACAAGATTTGTTCTGATCAATTATCTTAGTTTTGATGATAACAATAATATGAATTTTGCTTAAGATAATATGGTACTCTAATCCAATGCAATTTCCTTTTCAGGAAATATATAAAGAGTATGCATAATTCAGCGCTCAGAAGCTTTGTCTCAAAGGGTTCAGCATGCAACATCAGAACATGGTCTGGCAAGACATCAGAAGATGGTCGAAGCAGAATCAGAACATGGGTCTATGGAAGCATCAGAAGAACAAGAGAACAGAAGCACTGAAGTTCTGATGGTATCACGCTCAGAAGCACTTCAAGGTCAGAAGATCAGAAGATGCTCTGCACCAAGCTGTTTGACTCTGATGATATTCAAACGTTGTATTCACAAACATCAGATCAGAAGAAAGTACAAGTGGCAAGCTACGCTGACTGACAAAAGGAACTTTAAAGGCTACTAAAGGCTACGTCAGTAGACACAGCGTGAACAAGGCTCGAGGTAGTTGACAAAAGCGTATAACATTAAATGCGATGCTGTACGGAACACGCAAAGCATTAAATGCACTCAACGGTCATCTTCTCCAACGCCTATAAATATGAAGTTCTGATGAGAAGCAAGGTTAACGAATTCTACACCTATTCTGTGAATATCAACTTGCTGAAACGCTGTTCAAATCAAAGCTCAGAATCTTCATCTTCATCAAAGCTCACTACATTGCTGTTGTAATATATTAGTGAGATTAAGCTTAAACGTTAAGAGAAATATCACAGTTTGTGATTATAGCTTTCAAGAAGCAATTGTAATACTCTTAGAATTGATTACATTAAGTTGTAAGGAACTAGAGTGATCGTGTGGATCAGAATACTCTAGGAAGTCTTAGAGGTTATCTAAGCAGGTTGTAACTAGAGTGATCGTGTGGATCAGTATACTCTAGAAAAGTCTTAGAGGGTATCTAAGCAGTTGTTCCTGGAGTGATCAGTGTGTGATCAGAAGACTCTGGAAGACTTAGTTGCTGACTAAGTGGAGAACCATTGTAATCCGTGCGATTAGTGGATTAAATCCTCAGTTGAGGTAAATCATCTCTGCGGGGGTGGACTGGAGTAGTTTAGTTAACAACGAACCAGGATAAAAATAACTGTGCAATTTTTTTTTATCTGTCAAGTTTTTAAAGCTACACTTATTCAAACCCCCCCTTTCTAAGTGTTTTTCTATCCTTCAATTGGCATCAGAGCGCCGGTTCTAAGGTGCAAGCACTTAACCGTGTTTAGAAAAGATTCAGGAAGAGAAAAACGCTTCAGTAAAAGATGGTTGATGAAAGTGAAAAGTCTACACCTGCATCTACATCTGGCTCTGCTGAGCAATACAACGGTAACAATGGTTATACTAGACCGCCGGTATTTGATGGTGAAAACTTTGAATACTGGAAAGATAAACTGGAAAGTTACTTTCTTGGTCTAGATGGTGATCTATGGGATCTTCTGATGGATGGTTACAAACATCCAGTAAATGCCAGTGGCGTAAAGCTGACAAGGCAAGAAATGAATGATGATCAGAAAAAGCTTTTCAGGAATCATCATAAATGCAGAACTGTTTTGCTGAATGCTATCTCTCATGCTGAGTATGAGAAGATATCTAACAGGGAAACGGCCTATGACATATATGAGTCTTTGAAAATGACTCATGAAGGAAATGCTCAAGTCAAGGAGACTAAAGCTCTAGCTTTAATCCAGAAGTATGAAGCCTTCAAGATGGAGGATGATGAAGACATTGAAAAGATGTTTTCAAGATTTCAAACTCTTACTGCTGGATTGAGAGTTCTTGACAAGGGATACACCAAGGCTGATCACGTAAAGAAGATCATCAGAAGCTTACCCAGAAGATGGGGTCCTATGGTGACTGCATTCAAGATTGCAAAGAATCTGAATGAAGTTTCTCTGGAAGAGCTTATCAGTGCCTTGAGAAGTCATGAAATAGAGCTGGACGCAAATGAGCCTCAAAAGAAAGGTAAGTCTATTGCAT
This sequence comes from Vicia villosa, assembly GCF_029867415.1. Lineage (NCBI taxonomy): Eukaryota > Viridiplantae > Streptophyta > Magnoliopsida > Fabales > Fabaceae > Vicia > Vicia villosa. Next base: position 269,096 of record NW_026705460.1, on the reverse strand, counting down.
TAAAATCCAATATCAAGAAATGCACTAACGCTTTTCAGGCTAGAGAAGAAGATCCTGAAGAATCAGAATCTGAAGAAGAAGATGAACTGTCCTTGATCTCCAGAAGGCTAAATCAACTCTGGAAGACCAAGCAAAGGAAGTTCAGAGGCTTCAGAAGTTCAAAGAAATTTGAACGTGGAGAATCTTCTGATGACAGAAGATTTGACAAGAAGAAGGTCATGTGCTATGAATGCAATGAGCCTGGACACTTCAAGAATGAATGTCCAAATCTTCTGAAGGAAAATTCCAAGAAGAAGTTTCATAAGAAGGAAGGTCTTATGGCAACCTGGGATGAGTCAGAAGATGATTCAGACTCTGAAGATGAGCAGGCTAACTGTGCGCTGATGGCGACAGAAGATGACGAATCAGAATCTACATCAGAATCAGATTCTGAAGAGGTATTTTCTGAACTTACTAGAGATGAGTTAGTTTCCGGTCTAACTGAACTTCTGGAACTCAAGTCTCAGATCAGTCTCAAATACAAAAAGCTGAAAAAGCTATTTGAATTTGAAACAAAGAAGCTTGAGTTGGAGAATTCTGAATTAAAAGAAAAACTTTTAAAATTATCCAATAATGTTGGATCTACTTCTGATTCAGAAAAATCCACTCCCAGTCTAAACCATATTCTGAAAGAATATGATTTAAGTTTCAGGAAGTTCTTATCTAGAAGTATTGGCAGAAGTCAGCTAGCTTCTATGATATATGCTGTGTCTGGAAACAAAAGAGTCGGCATTGGTTTTGAGGGTGAAACCCCATACAAACTTGAACCTGTTGATGAAATGAAATTCACATACAAGCCATTGTATGATCAGTTCAAGTATGGCCACTCCCATGATATTAGGCACACTTCACATGCTCAAAGTTTTCACATAACACACACCAAAAAGCATGTGACACAACCTAGGAAATATCATGAAACTCACATTAAGAATTATCATGCTGTTCCTCCTATTGCTTACAATGTTAAGCCCAAGTTCAATCAGAACTTGAGAAAATCTAACAAGAAAGGACCCAAAAAGATGTGGGTACCTAAGGATAAGATTATTCCTATTGCAGATATCCTTGGCTGCAAAAAGGACAAAGCACAACATGTCATGGTACCTGGACTCTGGATGCTCACGACACATGACAGGAAGAAGGTCTATGTTCCAAGACCTGGTGCTTAAGTCCGGAGGAGAAGTCAAGTTTGGAGGAGATCAGAAGGGCAAGATAATTCGCTCTGGAACTATAAAGTCTGGTAACTCTCCTTCCATTTTTAATGTACTTCTTGTAGAAGGATTAACACATAACCTCTTATCTATCAGTCAATTGAGTGACAATGGTTATGATATAATCTTTAATCAAGAGTCTTGCAAGGCTGTAAATCAGAAGGATGGCTCAATCCTATTTACAGGCAAGAGGAAGAACAACATTTATAAGACAGATCTGCAAGATCTTATGAGTCAGAAGGTGACTTGTCTTATGTCTGTTTCTGAAGAGCAGTGGGTCTGGCACAGAAGATTAGGTCATGCTAGTTTGAGAAAGATTTCTCAGATTAACAAACTGGATCTTGTCAGAGGACTCCCTAATCTGAAATTCAAATCAGATGCTCTTTGTGAAGCATGTCAGAAGGGAAAGTTCTCCAAACCTGCATTCAAGTCCAAGAATGTTGTTTCTACCTCAAGGCCATTAGAACTCTTGCACATTGATCTGTTTGGCCCAGTCAAAACAGCATCTGTCAGAGGGAAGAAATATGGATTAGTCATCGTAGATGATTATAGCCGCTGGACATGGGTAAAATTCTTGAAACACAAGGATGAGACTCATTCAGTGTTCTTTGATTTCTGCATTCAGATTCAATCTGAAAAAGAGTGTAAAATCATAAAGGTTAGAAGTGATCATGGTGGTGAATTTGAGAACAGATCCTTTGAAGAATTCTTCAAAGAAAATGGTATTGCCCATGATTTCTCTTGTCCTAGAACTCCACAGCAAAATGGAGTTGTAGAACGAAAGAATAGGACTCTGCAAGAAATGGCCAGAACCATGATCAATGAAACCAATATGGCTAAGCATTTCTGGGCAGAAGCAATAAACACTGCATGCTATATTCAGAATAGAATCTCTATCAGACCTATTCTAAATAAGACTCCTTATGAATTGTGGAAGAATAAAAAGCCCAACATTTCATATTTCCATCCTTTTGGATGTGTATGCTTTATTCTGAACACTAAAGATCATCTTGGTAAGTTTGATTCCAAAGCACAAAAATGTTTCCTTCTTGGATATTCTGAACGCTCAAAAGGCTACAGAGTATACAATACTGAAACATTGATTGTAGAAGAATCAATCAATATCAGGTTTGATGATAAGCTTGGTTCTGAAAAACCAAAGCAGTTTGATAATTTTGCAGATTGTGATATTGATATATCAGAAGTTGTTGAACCAAGAAGCAACGCATCAGAAGCAGAGCTTCTCAGAAGCAAAGAATCTGAAGATCAAGTATCAGCTTCTCTGGAGAATCTAAGCATTTCTGAAGAACCATCTGTCAGAAGATCATCCAGACTCATCTCTGGTCATTCAGAAGATGTCATTCTTGGAAAGAAGGATGATCCAATCAGAACAAGAGCATTCCTTAAGAACAATGCAGACTGTCAATTAGGTCTTGTATCTTTGATCGAGCCAACTTCTGTTGATCATGCTCTAGAAGATCCAGACTGGATAATTGCTATGCAAGAAGAACTGAATCAGTTTACAAGGAATGATGTTTGGGATCTTGTTCCTAGACCAGATGGATTCAATATAATAAGTACAAAATGGGTCTTCAGAAACAAGCCAAAAATGAGAAGATGAGAAATTCTTATGTATGGGTATCTGCTGAAATGAAATTTTTTTTTGAAGTTCTGATTGAAATCAATTAGAATTGTGATTCAGTTATTACTAACGTTTCATTGTCTAAGTTGATTCAGAATCTCTTTAAAAGCAAAACAGCTGTAACTGGCTATCCAGATGGTAAACACGTGTTCACTATTCCTGGACAAGCGTGCGTGCAGTTGAGGGGACGTCTACTTAGGTAACTGTGCAAATCACATCTTTTGTCATTATTATCTCTCCTCACGTCACGTAACATTAAATGCTTTTCATCATTTACTCTCTTTCAGTTTTCTTTTTATATTCTTCAAACGTTTCTTTTCCCTCTCATATTTCTCTCTCTCTGCATTCAGTTTCTTTTTCGTCTCTCTCTCTCTTTACATTCATATCATAAACCCTAGCAGTTTCCAATATCTGCAACTTCATCATGAATCCATCGTCAAGCTCTGGGAATCAAGATAATGATCGGAAACAAAAGAGAAAGGCAACTGCTGAACCAGAAACCAAACCAAAAAGAGTAAGGATCACTCCCTCCTCAAAGACCTCCACCACCTCTTCCTCCTCATTCATCCTCTCGGAACCACCTTCTTCACCATCTGATATCTCCTCTCCTTCAACCCATCCATCAGACATTTCTTCATCTCTCTCACACCCTTTTCCCACCAGAACACCTAACCCCTATAGTGTTGTTCTTCCCGACTCCAGGTTCACTGTCAACCCTCCAACCCCTACCACTCAATCATATCTGGAGCTTTTACATTCTGATGTAAATGGCTGGTTGGAGATTCTGGGTGCTGCTCACCTTAACCATCTGGATGAGTATGCTACAAGCAACCTTTGGGATACCTTTCGTCAGGATATTCTGGTTAGGGCTACAGACACTCAGAGAAGGATCATGTCTGAAGCTCCTGGTATTCGTGGTCTTCGGCTGGAAGCTGGTGAAAGCAGCTATCACCATCTCATCAGGAACAGAAGTGTTCTTGAGAAGAAGATACCTGCAGATGAGTTGGAAGAAGAAAATCTCTGCAGAGACATCGTGGTGTGGAAACCATGGTTTCCTGTGCTGACTGGAGATTTTCAGTGGTTGTTTAACTGGTTCAGAATGAATCCTTCTGAAAAAGCACCTCACATGGTCTTTCCAGTAGTGGTTTATCCTGCTGAAGTTGCTGGTCCTACTCCTCCAACAAACCTAGCAGCAATTCTTCAAGCGTTGGAAGATGGAACTTCTGAGCTGCCTGAACCAGAATATGCTAAGGCTACTTCTGAGTCAGACTCAGATGAGGAAATGGAAGATGCACAAGCTGAAGATCTTCCAGAAGATCACCCTGCTGATATTGCTGTCCAGTTTGGCAGAAATTCAGGTGCCTCTTCTTCTGGTGAAACCTCAGCTCTGATGGAGACCTTGGAAGCTCTTCATCAGAATCAAGCTATGCTGGCTTCTCGTCTGGACGCGCAAGAAGTAGCCAATGCTGAGTTTCGCTCCTTCATGGCAAGGCAAGCTACAAGCACTGACGGGATTCATGATGTTCTGGCGCGGATTTTGCGTAGGCTAGGATCTTAGTCTTTTGGTCTTAGTAGTTTTCTTTCCTTGTTGCATCTGCTTGTTAAACATCTTCTCATGTAATATCTTTTGATTATCAATGAAAAGTTTCTTTGTTTTACTTTTCAGTGATTTTATCTGTTGTTTTATTCATCTGAATCTTATTGAAATATTCTTTTTGATGTTATGACAAAAAGGGGGAGAAGATAAATGATAAATGATTTGATTAATCTATCAGTTGCTGGGTAAAGCTCTCACACAATTACTAACAAGAACTGCAAGTTCTATATGGTTTAAGTGTTTTGCAGGCATAAAGAAGTGAAGAGAATCTTCAAAGCAAACACAAGAAGCAAAACCATAAGAAGTGTTATTCTGTAAAAAGAATAAGCTCATGGAAATTGAAGCAAGCTGAGTGCTGTCAAGCTTCAGAAATCAGAAGCAAGAAAGAAGAATGAATCAGAAGCACATCAGAAGCACAGATAATAGAATTTGATCCATATGTGTCTATTTGATCTGACAAAATTCTATTTGCTCTGATACATTACTTTAGCCTATATGGCTCTGATACATATCATGTGTTCAAATATACATTTTATGTTCTGACTCGTTCATGCTGACTTTTGTCGTTTAGTTTTTGTTCTGTAACATTCCAGGATGTAGAGATGCTCTGATGATGCTCTGGTACATTCAACGATGTTCTGATACAAATCTAGCATGAAGTGATGTTGGTAGAAATTCAAGGCTCTGAAGCTATCCGAGGGAAGCAGAAATCAGAAGCTGTGAATACTCTAAAGATCCAGAAAACTCAAGTTCTGAAGCTGTCCTAAATGGAAGCAGAAATCAGAAGCTGTGAATGTTCAGAAGATCAAAGAAATTCAAGTTCTGAAGCTGTCCTAAATGGAAGCAGAAATCAGAAGCTGTGAATGTTCAGAAGATCAAAGAAATTCAAGTTCTGAAGCTGTCCTAGATGGAAGCAGGAATCAGAAGCTGTGAGTGTTCTAGGGATCTAAAGAAATTCTAGTTCTGAAGCTGTCCAATGGAAGCAGAAGTCAGAAGCTATGAATTCTCTAAAGACAGAAGCTTATGTGATCGTCTCTACCGAAATAATCAGGGAAGTCTTTTATTAAAGTTCTTCGAGTATTTATTTCAGGGGGAGATTATTTATCTCAGGGGGAGATTGTTAATCTCAGGGGGAGACATATTCATATGCTTATGCTATAGCTGTGTAATTTGTCTTTTGCCGTCTGTTCTTTCTGATCGCAAATTCATATCATTTATATATGTTTTTGTCATCATCAAAAAGGGGGAGATTGTTAGAACAAGATTTGTTCTGATCAATTATCTTAGTTTTGATGATAACAATAATATGAATTTTGCTTAAGATAATATGGTACTCTAATCCAATGCAATTTCCTTTTCAGGAAATATATAAAGAGTATGCATAATTCAGCGCTCAGAAGCTTTGTCTCAAAGGGTTCAGCATGCAACATCAGAACATGGTCTGGCAAGACATCAGAAGATGGTCGAAGCAGAATCAGAACATGGGTCTATGGAAGCATCAGAAGAACAAGAGAACAGAAGCACTGAAGTTCTGATGGTATCACGCTCAGAAGCACTTCAAGGTCAGAAGATCAGAAGATGCTCTGCACCAAGCTGTTTGACTCTGATGATATTCAAACGTTGTATTCACAAACATCAGATCAGAAGAAAGTACAAGTGGCAAGCTACGCTGACTGACAAAAGGAACGTTAAAGGCTACTAAAGGCTACGTCAGTAGACACAGCGTGAACAAGGCTCGAGGTAGTTGACAAAAGCGTATAACATTAAATGCGATGCTGTACGGAACACGCAAAGCATTAAATGCACTCAACGGTCATCTTCTCCAACGCCTATAAATATGAAGTTCTGATGAGAAGCAAGGTTAACGAATTCTACACCTATTCTGTGAATATCAACTTGCTGAAACGCTGTTCAAATCAAAGCTCAGAATCTTCATCTTCATCAAAGCTCACTACATTGCTGTTGTAATATATTAGTGAGATTAAGCTTAAACGTTAAGAGAAATATCACAGTTTGTGATTATAGCTTTCAAGAAGCAATTGTAATACTCTTAGAATTGATTACATTAAGTTGTAAGGAACTAGAGTGATCGTGTGGATCAGAATACTCTAGGAAGTCTTAGAGGTTATCTAAGCAGGTTGTAACTAGAGTGATCGTGTGGATCAGTATACTCTAGAAAAGTCTTAGAGGGTATCTAAGCAGTTGTTCCTGGAGTGATCAGTGTGTGATCAGAAGACTCTGGAAGACTTAGTTGCTGACTAAGTGGAGAACCATTGTAATCCGTGTGATTAGTGGATTAAATCCTCAGTTGAGGTAAATCATCTCTGCGGGGGTGGACTGGAGTAGTTTAGTTAACAACGAACCAGGATAAAAATAACTGTGCAATTTATTTTTATCTGTCAAGTTTTTAAAGCTACACTTATTCAAACCCCCCCTTTCTAAGTGTTTTTCTATCCTTCAACCTTTTTCTTGCATTTCGGAGATGCATTTCCGAAGTCAGGGGTAGTTTGGACACCAGAGATGGGCTAGAAGGTTGGGAGGTCTATAAAGAAATTTTCTAAAAAGAAACACAGGCATAAACACAAATTGCAACATGTTAGATTAGACACTAATATCTTAGTTTGAAAATATGTCTCCAATTGTCTATGATTATTTATAATAGATTTCGTCTAAAATATATATAAATATATATATATATATATATATATATATATATATATATATATATATATATATATATAATAATAATAATAATAATAATAATAATAATAATAATAATAATAATAATAATACTTTATATTGTCTTTAAAAAAAATCAAATTTTCTATGGCCTTTTTCAATCTCACCATTTTTCATTTTTCACTCAATTATATCTTATAAATTTGATAATTGAAATATTTTTTTAATCTTTCATCTGATTAAGACCTATGTATCCACCCATCTCAATAGAGAGGAAAACTCATAAATGATAATAATTTAAAACAAATAAAAAAACGCCTAAATTATTGTAAGTCTTAGTGTTGAACAAAATGTCTAACATGATGTCATCATCTGTGAGATAATTTTCTCATTCTCTTAACTCCAATATTTTTGTATTATAAAATTTTATGGTTTGCTACATCTTTTTAACATAATTGTAGATGATGCTTCTTCAACAAGCTTAACAACATCACGATATATTGAACACTAAACAGTATGCTTTAACAAAATTTAACACTTTAATTTATTATATAAACACAAGTGATTATTAGATCAATATATTAATGGGTAAAGTGCATGACTTAGATATATAGAAAACTTTACTTTAAATTATAATATTATCAATTCGTGGATTCAGGAGAGCCGCAAAAGGGGAGCGAGAAAAGACATTGCTAGCAGGTTTTGGTTCGCGGTTCTTTGGAGCCTATGGAACTACAGGAACGATGCTCTTTTCAACGGAACAAACTTGAGCGTACAAGATTTGAGTTGGAATATTAAAGTAAAAGCTTGGAAGTGGATTTCAGTTGGTGGGTAATGTTTATTTCTGGACTTCGATCCGTTCTTTTTGATGGTGATTTTAGTATCATCAATATATTTTGGTAGTAATGTGATTTACTATAGGCCGATGCAATTATGCGTTAAGCTTGAAACGAGTTAGGGTAGTGCGGAGTGCACGCTCGTAGAGCCAAACATGCAATTGAATACGAATAATAGAAACGGGGTTCCAAGGGGCGGAGCCCCCGGCGGGGTGCGGGGCAGCGCCCCGTCGGGGTCCAAGGGGCAGAGCCCCTTTCCCAACCGACATAAGCGTTTTTTCTGAACAGGTGTGTCATTTCGGTTTCTGTTGTTGATCTCCTATATAAGAAGTCATTTGGCCTCGGTTTCGGATACGAAAAATTATACTTCCTCTCTATATTCCTGATCTGTTCTCTTTTGTCAGAAACAGATTGCTCTTCGAGAATTATCCCCACAAAGATTTCGTGAACCCAGGCAAGAATAATGTTGAAATACTTTGTTCGGAAAGTGTACAAACACGATTCTTCGAAGTTATCCAGGATTATCATACCTTTTTTCTAACAAACGAACAAAGTATTCTTTCTGATAATCATGGCTGGGGGAAGCACCGTCAAGGAGATGACTAAAAATTTCGGAAAATTAGACAAGTTTCAAGGACAAGACTTCAGGCGTTGGCAGAACAAGATGCATTTCATGTTGACAACGTTGAAGGTGGTGCACGTCATGTCTACACCAATTCCAGAACTTATGGAGGATGACACGGTTGAAAATCTGAGACGCCGATCAAAGTGGGAGAACGACGACTACATATGCAGAGGGCACATTCTTAACGGTATGTCTGATCCCTTATTTGATATTTACCAAAACGTGGAATCTGCAAAGGAATTGTGGGATTGTCTCGAAGCCAAGTACATGGCAGAGGACTCATCCAGTAAAAAGTTCCTGGTAACCGATTTCAACAATTACAAAATGGTTGAATCGATGTCTGTCATGGAACAATTCAATGAACTCCTCCGAATCCTTGGACAGTTCACACAACACGGATTGAAAATAGATGAAACAATATATGTCTTAAGCATCATAGACAAGTTGCCTCTTTCATGGAAGGATTTCAAACACAATCTGAAACATGGAAAAGACGAACTATCTTTGATCCAACTTGGAAGTCACTTGCGCATAGAGGAATCTCTAAGAGTGCATGAGGATAACAAAGGAAAAGGCAAAGAAATTGCTGGACCCTCGGTTAATATGATCGAAGAGGGTGGTAAGAACGATAACAACAAAAACAAAGGAAAGAAGCATGCTTTCAATAACAAAAAGGGCAGTTTCGGTGTTAACAAGAAACCGAAACTAGAATGCTAGAAGTGTGACAAAACAGGCCACTTCAAGAAGGATTGCCGTTTCGGCAAAAAGCACGACAACGCGAACGCGGGTGGTTCAGGAAAGGGGTCTAAGGACCAATCCGAAAACCAAGGTCAGAAATCAATTTGTGATTTGAATAGTTTGATTAAACATTCGGTTTCACTAACTTCTGAAGCATTCTATGTGCAGGATGATGCTATCGCGTGGTGGATTGATTCTGGCGCCACAACACATGTTTGCAAGGATCGTTTCTGGTTCAAGACTTTTGTCCCAGTGGAAGATGGTTCTGTCCTCTACATGGGAGATGATCATTTCGCTCCTGTTGAAGGCAAAGGAAACGTGGTGCTAGAATTTAGTTCTGGAAAGACTATTACTTTGTTTAATGTATTGTATGTTCCTAGATTACGTAAGAATTTAATTTCTGGTCCTGTATTAAATAAGCTTGGATACAAGCAAGTGTGTGAATCCGATAAATATGTTTTATCGAAGTCTGGTGTGTTTGTAGGATTTGGATATTATAATAATGGTATGTTTATGATGAATTTGAATGGAGTTCCTAATGATTCTGGTTCTGTATTTATGTCCTCTTCGAATGTTATCAATTTTTCGTTATGGCATGCTCATCTAGGACATGTACATTATAAATGGATGCATGAAATGTCTAAAGACGATTTAATTCCTGTTTTTGATAAAAATAATGAAAAAGTGTAAAACTTGAATGTTAACAAAGATCACTAGGCAACCTTTCAAAAGTATAACAAGGAAATCTGTCATTCTTGAGTTAATACATAGTGATTCATGTGATTTTCATGCTACTCCATCATTAGGGAATAAAAAATATTTTGTCACTTTCATAGATGATGCATCTAGATTCTGCTATGTTTATTTGTTGCACGCTAAGGATGAAGCCTTAGATAAATTCAAAATTTATAAAACTAAAGTTGAAATGCAACAGAATGTGCTGATTAAAACATTACGTACCGATAGAGGTGGTGAATATTATGATCCTGTATTTTTCCAATCCGTAGGAATCATTCATGAGACTACGTCACCTTATACACCTCAACAAAATGGTGTGGCTGAAAGGAAAAATAGAGTTCTTAAAGAAATGGTAAATGCCATGTTATCTTACTCTGGTTTGAGTGAAGGGTTTTGGGGAGAAGCTATGTTAACGGCTTGTTATTTGTTAAATATGGTTCCTAATAAAAGGAATAAGACTACCCCATATGAACTTTGGTATAAGAAACGACCCAACTTAACATTTCTACGTGTTTGGGGTTGTAGTGCCGTGGTTAGACTCCCGGACCCAAAAAGGAAAACTTTGGGTGAAAAGGGTATAGCTTGCATCTTTGTTGGATATGCTGAGCACTCCAAGGCCTATAGGTTTTATGTTATAGAACCTAATGACTCGATTTCTATTAACACGATTATAGAATCGAGAGATGCCATATTTGATGAGAATTGTTTCTCTTCTATACCTAGACCAAAGGTCTCTATACCAAATTCAGATGAATCTCTAAGGGATGATCATCCAAATGATGTGCCAAGTGAGACAATTGAACTCCGTAGGAGCAAAAGAGCTAGAAAATCTAGATCTTATTCATCTGATTTTCAACTATATTTAGTCGAGGGATCAAAGGATCAGAATGATACTCAATACTATTATTGCTATAGTATAAAGGAGGATCCAAGAACGTATGATGAAGCTGTGAAATCTCGAGATTCTGCTTTTTGGAAAGAAGCAATTAATGAAGAGATTGGTTCTATCATGGAAAATAATACTTGGGTATTATCTGATTTACCACCAGGTTGCAAACCATTGGGTTGTAAATGGATCTTCAAAAGGAAGATGAAAGTCGATGGTACAATTGACAAATATAAAGCTAGATTAGTTATCCAAGGCTTCAGAAAAAAGGAAGGGATTGATTATTTCGATACCTATGCTCCAGTTTCCCGTATCACTACTATTAGATTGTCGATTGCCTTGGCGGCTATTCATAATCTAGTGATTCATCAAATGGATGTCAAAATAGCATTTCTGAATGATGATTTGGAAGAAGAAATGTATATGAAGCAACCTGAAGGATTCATAATGCTTGGTAATAAGCATAAAGTGTGTAAGCTAGTTAAGTCGTTGTATGGGCTGAAAAAAGCTCCGAAGCAGTGGCATCAAAAGTTTGATGAGGTTGTTTTGTCTAATGGTTTCATTCTAAACCATGCTGACAAATGTGTATATAGAAAATTTGATACATCTGGTAAAGGAGTTTTCATTTGTCTATATATTGATGACATGTTGATCTTTGGCACCGACCAAAATCAAATTGATAAAACGAAGAATTTCTTGTCATCAAAGTTCTCCATGAAGGATATGGGAGAAGCGGACGTTATTCTTGGTATTAAGATTAAACAGGAGAATAAGGAGATTGTAATTACGCAATCTCATTACATTGAGAAAATACTCAAGAAGTTCAATTATGAAAGTTGTTCTCCAGTAAGTACTCCCATGTCCGGGAGAAAAGCTTATGCCAAATACAGGTAAACCTGTGGATCAACTCGAATACTCAAGAGCTATAGGCTCTTTGATGTATGTTATGATTAGCACTAGACCAGATAATGCTTATGCGGTTGGAAAGTTGAGCAGATTTACTAGTAATCCTAGTAGACATCATTGGCATGCGATAACTAGGGTATTCAAGTACTTGAAGGGTACTATGAATTATGGATTGTCATATATGGGATTTCCTTCGGTGTTAGAGGGTTATTCGGATGCTAGTTGGATAAATAATGTTGAAGATTCATCCTCTACAAGTAGATGGGTGTTCTTGCTTGGGGGAGGTTCCATCTCATGGGCCTCCAAGAAGCAAACATGTATAACTAGTTCCACAATGGAATATGAGTTTGTAGCATTAGCTGCTACTAGTAAAGAAGCTGAATGGCTAAGGAACTTGGTATATGAGATTCCGATATGGCCTAAACCGATGTCACCAATTTCTATCCGTTGTGATAGTAGTGCCACACTGGCTAAAGCTTAAAGTCAAATATACAATGGAAAGTCTAGACATTTGGGTATTAGACATAGTATGATTAGGGAATTAATCATGAATGGGGTGATATCTATTGAGTTTGTTCGGTCGCAACAAAACTTAGCTGACCACTTGACGAAGGGGTTAGCTAGAGACTTAGTGAAGAAGTCGGTAATTGGGATGGGATTAAAGTCCATTTAAATCTATTAGCTATGGTATACCCAATTCCCTTCCAATACAACGTTAGAAGCAGAATTCAATGTGGAAAGATCATAGTTAGAGATTGGAGCAATTGTGTTTATCTTCCCAAGGTAAGTGCTCAGACCTGTAAGTGATGGCTAGGTTGAAGTATATCTTCTTAATGGTTCTTTTGGAAAATTGCAAATGCATGTGCAAGATTAAAAGGATCACCTATGTGAGCATGAAGTTTTGCCGCTTCAGGAAGCTTGGACTTGGCTTCCTATATGCTCATTAATGGATAAGGACACATGGCTTGTAAAGTGTCAAGTATGAAGAGTAGAGTATTGTAAGAAACATATGTGTACTATATCTTCAGATATTCAAATGGATTGACGGGTTCAATCGATATGACACCCCAATTTTCGAGTATTTGGAATGTGTATATGTACTAAGATGAAAATTCAATCGCAAGACATTTTCGTCTATGCATTTGTTTGATCGTTATACCTGTGAGTAAATCAAGGATTACACTAAAATGGGGGGAGTTTGTTGGTGATTTTAGTATCATCAACGTATTTTGGTAGTAATGTGATTTACTATAGGCCGATGCAATTATGCGTTAAGCTTGAAACGAGTTAGGGTAGTGCGGAGTGCATGCTCATAGAGTCAAACGTGCAATTGAATACGAATAATAGAAACAGGGTTCCAAGGGGCGGAGCCCCTGGCGGGGTGCGGGGCAGCGCCCCGTTGGGGTCCAAGGGGCAGAGCCCCTTTCCCGACCGACATAAGCGTTTTTTCTGAACAGGTGTGTCATTTCGGTTTCTGTTGTTGATCTCCTATATAAGAAGTCATTTGGCCTCGGTTTCGGATACGAAAAATTATACTTCCTCTCTATATTCCTGATCTGTTCTCTTTTGTCAAAAACAGATTGCTCTTCGAGAATTATCCCCACAAAGATTTCGTGAACCCAGGCAAGAATAATGTTGAAATACTTTGTTCGGAAAGTGTACAAACACGATTCTTCGAAGTTATCCAGGATTATCATACCTTTTTCTAACAAACGAACAAAGTATTCTTTCTGATAATCATGGCTGGGGGAAGCACCGTCAAGGAGATGACTAAAAATTTCGGAAAATTAGACAAGTTTCAAGGACAAGACTTCAGGCGTTGGCAGAACAAGATGCATTTCATGTTGACAACGTTGAAGGTGGTGCACGTCATGTCTACACCAATTCCAGAACTTATGGAGGATGACACGGTTGAAAATCTGAGACGCCGATCAAAGTGGGAGAACGACGACTACATATGCAGAGGGCACATTCTTAACGGTATGTCTGATCCCTTATTTGATATTTACCAAAACGTGGAATCTGCAAAGGAATTGTGGGATTGTCTCGAAGCCAAGTACATGGCAGAGGACTCATCCAGTAAAAAGTTCCTAGTAACCGATTTCAACAATTACAAAATGGTTGAATCGATGTCTGTCATGGAACAATTCAATGAACTCCTCCGAATCCTTGGACAGTTCACACAACACGGATTGAAAATAGATGAAACAATATATGTCTTAAGCATCATAGACAAGTTGCCTCTTTCATGGAAGGATTTCAAACACAATCTGAAACATGGAAAAGACGAACTATCTTTGTTCCAACTTGGAAGTCACTTGCGCATAGAGGAATCTCTAAGAGTGCATGAGGATAACAAAGGAAAAGGCAAAGAAATTGTTGGACCCTCGGTTAATATGATCGAAGAGGGTGGTAAGAACGATAACAACAAAAACAAAGGAAAGAAGCATGCTTTCAATAACAAAAAGGGCAGTTTCGGTGTTAACAAGAAACCGAAACTAGAATGCTAGAAGTGTGACAAAACAGGCCACTTCAAGAAGGATTGCCGTTTCGGCAAAAAGCACGACAACGCGAACGCGGGTGGTTCAGGAAAGGGGTCTAAGGACCAATCCGAAAACCAAGGTCAGAAATTAATTTGTGATTTGAATAGTTTGATTAAACATTCGGTTTCACTAACTTCTGAAGCATTCTATGTGCAGGATGATGCTATCGCGTGGTGGATTGATTCTGGCGCCACAACACATGTTTGCAAGGATCGTTTCTGGTTCAAGACTTTTGTCCCAGTGGAAGATGGTTCTGTCCTCTACATGGGAGATGATCATTTCGCTCCTGTTGAAGGCAAAGGAAACGTGGTGCTAGAATTTAGTTCTGGAAAGACTATTACTTTGTTTAATGTATTGTATGTTCCTAGATTACGTAAGAATTTAATTTCTGGTCCTGTATTAAATAAGCTTGGATACAAGCAAGTGTGTGAATCCGATAAATATGTTTTATCGAAGTCTGGTGTGTTTGTAGGATTTGGATATTATAATAATGGTATGTTTATGATGAATTTGAATGGAGTTCCTAATGATTCTGGTTCTGTATTTATGTCCTCTTCGAATGTTATCAATTTTTCGTTATGGCATGCTCATCTAGGACATGTACATTATAAATGGATGCATGAAATGTCTAAAGATGATTTAATTCCTGTTTTTGATAAAAATAACGAAAAAGTGTAAAACTTGCATGTTAACAAAGATCACTAGGCAACCTTTCAAAAGTATAACAAGGAAATCTGTCATTCTTGAGTTAATACATAGTGATTCATGTGATTTTCATGCTACTCCATCATTAGGGAATAAAAAATATTTTGTCACTTTCATAGATGATGCATCTAGATTCTGCTATGTTTATTTGTTGCACGCTAAGGATGAAGCCTTAGATAAATTCAAAATTTATAAAACTAAAGTTGAAATGCAACAGAATGTGCTGATTAAAACATTACGTACCGATAGAGGTGGTGAATATTATGATCCTGTATTTTTCCAATCCGTAGGAATCATTCATGAGACTACGTCACCTTATACACCTCAACAAAATGGTGTGGCTGAAAGGAAAAATAGAGTTCTTAAAGAAATGGTAAATGCCATGTTATCTTACTCTGGTTTGAGTGAAGGGTTTTGGGGAGAAGCTATGTTAACGGCTTGTTATTTGTTAAATATGGTTCCTAATAAAAGGAATAAGACTACCCCATATGAACTTTGGTATAAGAAACGACCCAACTTAACATTTCTACGTGTTTGGGGTTGTAGTGCCGTGGTTAGACTCCCGGACCCAAAAAGGAAAACTTTGGGTGAAAAGGGTATAGCTTGCATCTTTGTTGGATATGCTGAGCACTCCAAGGCCTATAGGTTTTATGTTATAGAACCTAATGACTCGATTTCTATTAACACGATTATAGAATCGAGAGATGCCATATTTGATGAGAATTGTTTCTCTTCTATACCTAGACCAAAGGTCTCTATACCAAATTCAGATGAATCTCTAAGGGATGATCATCCAAATGATGTGCCAAGTGAGACAATTGAACTCCGTAGGAGCAAAAGAGCTAGAAAATCTAGATCTTATTCATCTGATTTTCAACTATATTTAGTCGAGGGATCAAAGGATCAGAATGATACTCAATACTATTATTGCTATAGTATAAAGGAGGATCCAAGAACGTATGATGAAGCTGTGAAATCTCGAGATTCTGCTTTTTGGAAAGAAGCAATTAATGAAGAGATTGGTTCTATCATGGAAAATAATACTTGGGTATTATCTGATTTACCACCAGGTTGCAAACCATTGGGTTGTAAATGGATCTTCAAAAGGAAGATGAAAGTCGATGGTACAATTGACAAATATAAAGCTAGATTAGTTATCCAAGGCTTCAGAAAAAAGGAAGGGATTGATTATTTCGATACCTATGCTCCAGTTGCCCGTATCACTACTATTAGATTGTCGATTGCCTTGGCGGCTATTCATAATCTAGTGATTCATCAAATGGATGTCAAAATAGCATTTCTGAATGATGATTTGGAAGAAGAAATGTATATGAAGCAACCTGAAGGATTCGTAATGCTTGGTAATAAGCATAAAGTGTGTAAGCTAGTTAAGTCGTTGTATGGGCTGAAAAAAGCTCCGAAGCAGTGGCATCAAAAGTTTGATGAGGTTGTTTTGTCTAATGGTTTCATTCTAAACCATGCTGACAAATGTGTATATAGAAAATTTGATACATCTGGTAAAGGAGTTTTCATTTGTCTATATATTGATGACATGTTGATCTTTGGCACCGACCAAAATCAAATTGATAAAACGAAGAATTTCTTGTCATCAAAGTTCTCCATGAAGGATATGGGAGAAGCGGACGTTATTCTTGGTATTAAGATTAAACAGGAGAATAAGGAGATTGTAATTACGCAATCTCATTACATTGAGAAAATACTCAAGAAGTTCAATTATGAAAGTTGTTCTCCAGTAAGTACTCCCATGTCCGGGAGAAAAGCTTATGCCAAATACAGGTAAACTTATGGATCAACTCGAATACTCAAGAGCTATAGGCTCTTTGATGTATGTTATGATTAGCACTAGACCAGATATTGCTTATGCGGTTGGAAAGTTGAGCAGATTTACTAGTAATCCTAGTAGACATCATTGGCATGCGATAACTAGGGTATTCAAGTACTTGAAGGGTACTATGAATTATGGATTGTCATATATGGGATTTCCTTCGGTGTTAGAGGGTTATTCAGATGCTAGTTGGATAAATAATGTTGAAGATTCATCCTCTACAAGTGGATGGGTGTTCTTGCTTGGGGGAGGTTCCATCTCATGGGCCTCCAAGAAGCAAACATGTATAACTAGTTCCACAATGGAATATGAGTTTGTAGCATTAGCTGCTACTAGTAAAGAAGCTGAATGGCTAAGGAACTTGGTATATGAGATTCCGATATGGCCTAAACCGATATCACCAATTTCTATCCGTTGTGATAGTAGTGCCACACTGGCTAAAGCTTAAAGTCAAATATACAATGGAAAGTCTAGACATTTGGGTATTAGACATAGTATGATTAGGGAATTAATCATGAATGGGGTGATATCTATTGAGTTTGTTCGGTCGCAACAAAACTTAGCTGACCACTTGACGAAGGGGTTAGCTAGAGACTTAGTGAAGAAGTCGGTAATTGGGATGGGATTAAAGTCCATTTAAATCTATTAGCTATGGTATACCCAATTCCCTTCCAATACAACGTTAGAAGCAGAATTCAATGTGGAAAGATCATAGTTAGAGATTGGAGCAATTGTGTTTATCTTCCCAAGGTAAGTGCTCAGACCTGTAAGTGATGGCTAGGTTGAAGTATATCTTCTTAATGGTTCTTTTGGAAAATTGCAAATGCATGTGCAAGATTAAAAGGATCACCTATGTGAGCATGAAGTTTTGCCGCTTCAGGAAGCTTGGACTTGGCTTCCTATATGCTCATTAATGGATAAGGACACATGGCTTGTAAAGTGTCAAGTATGAAGAGTAGAGTATTGTAAGAAACATATGTGTACTATATCTTTAGATATTCAAATGGATTGACGGGTTCAATCGATATGACACCCCGATTTTCGAGTATTTGGAATGTGTATATGTACTAAGATGAAAATTCAATCGCAAGACATTTTCGTCTATGCATTTGTTTGATCGTTATACCTGTGAGTAAATCAAGGATTACACTAAAATGGGGGGAGTTTGTTGGTGATTTTAGTATCATCAACGTATTTTGGTAGTAATGTGATTTACTATAGGCCGATGCAATTATGCGTTAAGCTTGAAACGAGTTAGGGTAGTGCGGAGTGCACGCTCATAGAGTCAAACGTGCAATTGAATACGAATAATAGAAACAGGGTTCCAAGGGGCGGAGCCCCTGGCGGGGTGCGGGGCAGCGCCCCGTTGGGGTCCAAGGGGCAGAGCCCCTTTCCCAACCGACATAACCGTTTTTTCTGAACAGGTGTGTCATTTCGGTTTCTGTTGTTGATATCCTATATAAGGATTCATTTGGCCTCGGTTTCGGATACGAAAAATTATACTTCCTTTCTACATTCCTGATCTGTTCTCTTTTGTTAGAAACAGATTGTTCTTCGAGAATTATTTCCACAAAGATTTTGTGAACCCAGGCAAGAATAGGGTCGAAATACTTTGTTCGGAAAGTGTACAAACACGATTCTTCGAAGTTATCCAGGATTATCATACCTTTTTCTAACACTTTTTGTAAGCGTGTTTTAAGTACCCCTAGTACTCGTTATGTATATCATCGTCCTAACAAATTTGATGAAAATTTTGGGTTAGTTTAAAAAAATGAATGTGCAATACAAAATCAAGGCTTTTTGGTGGAGGCTTCTTCTTAATAGGCTTACTACAAAGAATCTCTTGGTGTATAGGGGTATTTTTTTTCCTTTAAATAATTTAAAGTGTATTTTTTGCAGAATATGCTTGGAGAATAGGGATCATTTATTTTTTTAATTATGGGGTGGTTAAGAAGATTTGAAGTGAAATAGTTATTTGGGTTGGTAAAGGGGATAGGTTGGAGGAAGAGTGATTGTGGAATTTATGGATTGACACTATTTCTTTCGCATACATAACGTGAAAGATAGTAAGTTAGGTGTTGTTTAGCTAGCTACCACACGGACTCTTTGGTTACTAAGGAATGATGTTTGTTTTCGGAATGACGTTTGGAATATTAACAATATCTTTTGGAACATAAAACTTTTGGTGTGAAAGTTGTCTTTTTTGTAGGAAAGTTACTCAACCAATTACTCCTTCTATGAGTTTAGCAAAGATTCCTTATTTTTCTCTCGTAATTGCAATTGGTTTGTAATCCTCTTTTTTTTGTCAGAGTTTCCCGTCTTGTTGTGTAATCGTTAGAGAATATTTAGTTCTCCCTTATTTCATTGGACCCTTATTTCAATTGTAAGGCATGTGTTTAGAAACTAGAAAGGTAACATAACTAAAAATAATAATTTAAAAAATGGATAACCATACTAGATCTCATGACCTTAACCTTAGAAGCAAAATTGTTAGGTAAATTATGTGGTTGTTTAGCAAAAATTATTATGCTAGAATAAAAAACTATTATAATATATTCAAAAATATTTTAAAAATAAAAAATCTTTTATTACCATTTAAAAAAAATGAGATCCTTACTTTTTTTTTGAAATCTTGTCCTTCTTTTTTAAAATATATTTTTATAAGACTAATCGAAACAACCAATAAAACATATCAGGGGCGGCCCAACCCGTTTAGAGGTCTAAAGCAAATTTTAAAGTGAGGCCTTTAAAATATTAATTTGTAGTTGTTAAGAGTTGAACTCAAGACCAAAAAGAAAAGAAGCATATATTTTCCCAACTCAACTACAATAATATATGTAACTCAAGTGTCATTATATATTTTTATAACTAAATAAAAAAAATTGAGACATTTTTTAAGCCCAAACTTTTGAGGCATAAAACCCTACCTTGGGTAGCTTGGCCCTTGGGCCAGCCAGAAACATATTAAAAATGGGTTTTTACCTTTTACAATTATGCGAAAAATTTTGAATTAGAAAAATAAGAAGCGTAATGCTCATTAGCCAAATTCTTGAAATACATGGTCCGATAATGCATTTGAAGTTAACAAAAATAATAATTGTTATAAATTCATTACTAGATAAGTAGATATAGCGCAATAAGTGCTTCAAGCCCATGATCTTAGTCATTCTTGAAGATCATCATTTTAGCTTATCCTTTAGGCCAATTTCAGGGATTTGGATAGACCTTAAAAAATATGCAAAAACAATTCGTTTTCTAACCAAGCCCTTGATGTATCATAAAAACTCAGGTGTAACAAATTTTAAAACCATTTATATTGATATCGATAATAGATGTTGAACGTAATATTTTTTTAAGACTTCATTAAACTTTTCTTCAAATACATTTTTCTTTATGGGTATTGTTAACTCGATAGGTGAAACTGATGAATTTAAGGATATAGTTGAAAATCTTGAGAGAGCAAAACAGACATCTAACTTAGTTGTTGTTTTTTCTTCCGATTTTTAGGATCTTTTATCCATAAAGTATTAAAGAAATATGTTACACACAAGTACAAGCACATAGATGCACGAACAGATGCATATATGCACAACCCTAAATTGACCCCTTTACAATTTTTTGAGGTCTTTAGTTAAGAGCCTGGTTGTTGTTGAGAGGGTTGTCACCATATGACACATCACACATGTACAATAGTATCGAAGTAGTAAAAAGGTATTCGAACCACAAAGACCAAGTGTTTGATTACCGAATTCTACCCTATCACTATGTATCTAAAGCGATCAAAATGGAGTTAGTGAATGATTTTTGTGTTAATAATAAAATAATCAAAACAAGTAGAGTTTAGGCTCGGATTCATGCCTCTAATTCTCTTGCAGACCCGAATTCGTAACAAGAATAAAGCTAATGTTATAAAAAATGAAAAAGATAGACAACATTCACTTTTGTCGGCATGTTGTCTTACTCTAATCAAATACACTACCCATTTTCGTCAACGTAATGTATTTGTTTAGAGTCAGTTTTAAAGCAACCATTAATAAAAATAATTTCTCTGTCGACATAGAAAGACATGGTCGCCTAATTTCAAAAAATTCGGTGTGTCTAATTTTGATATCGCAATATACCTTTTAAGCGTAAAGGATATATCTAATTCATTCATGCTTTCGCACCGTATTTAAATACTTAAAGTGCAGAAACACCGAAACAAACTTTCCCTATATTCTCGTAAAAAAAATTTCGAGAATCTACATGAGGCTTGTAACGAGACAATCCTAATTACCCTAAACTCGTAATCGACTACTCAGATATGGCAATGGAATACACAAATAAAGCATACAAAGAAGCAAGAAGTAATAGTGAGAAACAAATGAAAGCGATATAATAATAATAATAACAACAACTTGAATTAAGAAAAGCTCCAATGGAGTTGAGTACAACAATACTATAAAATACAGAATTCCAAAGGTAGTGAACGTAAGATTACAATGTAAGTTCTAATGGTTAAAAAGGTGTCATTTTTCTCCTAGTGATCCTATGCCTCTTACAGAACTTCTATCATAAATACACAAATAAATCCGCATGATAATCCATTAAGAAACTTTCCTTTGGGCCTTGGAGTAGTTGGGATGTCTAAATGGCAGAAAAACGTTACAAAATTGCAAAAGTCCGCAATTGAAATTGAAGCCAACACAGGAGGTGTTGATCAACTCGAGGGAGTATTGTTGTGTAAAAATTCCTATATTAATCAACACGGCATGATGGTGTGATCGTATGGAACTTTGTACTGGGAAAAACTGGTGGTCAACACAGGGAGGTGTTGATGGACACAACCTACTTGTGTTAGATGTAAGAAATTTGTACTTGACGATTCTTTTTTGTATGTATTCATTGATGCCTTTACTTTTGTTTTTTCCAGAAGGTCCCTATCACTTGAAAAGAACGAAAAAACACAAACATGCATAAAAGTAGACTAAAGGGTTTTAAACAGATAAAATCGAATGAAAAGGATATCAAAGAGAATGAAGAAGTGGAGGAAACTTGGACCACAGTGGCTACCACTACTAGAAACAAAGATAAGAGGATTCTTGTAGGCTCTTCTTCTAGTACAGTGGAATATGTTAATGGTTTTGAGGCTTTAGGGGTTTCGAATGACCATGTTCTGACCCCTGTAGGGGATCCATGATAGTCTCTTGGAATGTAAGAGGGCTAAATAAATCAGGTAAACTTTAAGAGATAAGCTCCCGTCTCTATAAGTTGAAACCTGAGATTGTAATATTGGTAGAAACTCGAGTAAAGCAAGAGAAAGCTAGCAATGTTAGAAGTAATCTCCACCTCTATCAGAATTATATTGATAATTATCAACATCATACAAATGGCAGAATATGGATCACTTG
Organism: Vicia villosa; assembly: GCF_029867415.1. NCBI lineage: Eukaryota > Viridiplantae > Streptophyta > Magnoliopsida > Fabales > Fabaceae > Vicia > Vicia villosa. The sequence continues at coordinate 246,718 of NW_026705460.1, read as the reverse complement.
GGATAATAGTAGAGTTGATGTGCAGTTTGTCTCTAATACTGATCAATATGTTCATTGTGGAGTGTTTGATAAATTGGGAAATTTGAAACATTGGTTAACAGCAATCTATGCTCACAATCAACTTGATAAAAGAAAGACCTTATGGAAGGATATCAGTAACCTCCACAAAATTATAAACGACCCCTGGTGTGCTATGGGAGATTTTAACAATATGGCTGGTGCAAAAGATAGAATTGGGGGAAGGATGGTGCTTGAATCCGAGTAAAAGGATATGCAGACTATGATGCTTCATACTGGCTTGTGTGAGATGGAAAGTATTGGAGATTATTATACTTGGTGTAACAAACATGTTAAAGGTACAATCTACTCTAGATTTGATAGAGTGATTGGCAATATGGATTGGTTTCAAAGTAACATAAATTAAATTATGAAAATCCTCCCTCCTAGTGCCATGCCCTTCTGTGTGTGGAGGAAAATATGCCTAGGGATAAAGCAGTTAGAAGATTAAAATATTATAATTGTTTAGCTGATATGACAGGTTATGAGGAAGTGGTGAGAAAGAGTTGGAATAAGCCTATAAATGGGAGCCCAATGCTTGTCCTTTGGAAGAAACTTCAAAGATTGAAACCAGAGCTTAAAAAACTTAGTAAATACGTGTCTAATCTGGCTCAAGAGCTAGAAAAAGCTAGAAAGGAACTTGAGATTTCTCAGATTGAGCTTACAAACAATAGAATGAATGTTGAGGCTGTTGATAAGGTTAAAGTGTGTACAAAGAGTGTTATAAAGTGGAATGAGCTAGAAGAGAATATACTGCAGCAGAGAGCAAAGATTGACTGGTTGAGACTGCAAGATGGAAATAATTCCTACTTTTATGCCTCTATAAAAGCTAAGCACCAAAACAGAAGTATGGAAGTGTTACATCAAAGTGATGGGACTGTGTTGACTGACAGGAAGGATATTCATACAGAAGTGATGACTTATTATAAGAACATCATGGGAACAACTGCCTCCACCACTAAACATGTTGACATAGAAGCCATGAGGAATGGGAAGAAAATTACAAAGGCCCAAGGGGAAACTCTAATTGCTAAAGTCACTGAAGAGGAAATCAACCAAGCTCTGAAGGGTATAGGAGACTTGAAATCCCCTGGTATTGATGGTTATGGAGCAAAGTTTTTTAAGTCTAGTTGGAATATTATAAAAGTGATGTGATTGATGCAGCCCAGGAGTTCTTTGAAAAAGGGAATTTACTCAGGGCTTTCAATGGCACGGTGGTAACTCTCATCCCTAAGAATGACCAAGAAAAAACTATAAAAGAGTACAGACCTATAGCAGGCTGTACTACTTTCTACAAAATTTTGTCTAAAGTGATGACCAATAGACTTAATAAGGTTCTGCAAGATATTATCCACCAGAGTCAGGAAGCCTTTGTGCCGGGTCAAATAATTCACAACCACATCCTTCTAGCTTTTGAACTAATGAAGGGCTATTCTAGAAAGGGTGGAACCCCAAGATGCACGACGCAAATCGATCTCCAAAAGGCATACGACATGGTAGATTGGAACTCCCTTGAATGTATACTACAAGAGATTGTTATGCCTAGAAAATTTACAAATTGGATTCTGAAAGTTGTTACCACTGTGAACTATAGGTTCAATATAAATGGTGAATATTCCGATCTGTTACAAGCTAAAAGGGGAATTAGGCAAGGAATCCTATTTCTCCTTTGCTGTTTGTAATTCTGATGGAATAGATGAACAGAACTATGGCCAAGATGCAAAAGAATCTGGATTATCATCATCATAGCAAGTGTAAAAAGCTGGCCATCACTCATTTATCATTTGCTGATGATGTCTTGGTGTTTAGTCGTGGTGATATGAAATCAGTAGAAACGATTCTGGGAGCTTTCACTATGTTCTCTGATTCTACAGGTTTGAGTTTGAATCAAAGTAAATGCAAAGTTTTTTGTGGAGGAATGGAGAATACTGTTACCGAGGCAGTTCAAAAGATAACAGGTTTTGCCATTGGCCAACTTCCTATTCGTTATCTGGGAGTCCCTTTGTCTTGCAAGAAGCTGAATTTGAATCACTATCTCCCTATGGTGGAAAAACTCACTAATCGCATTAGGCACTGGACAGCTAATTTTCTTAGTAGAGCATGCATAATTCAATTGGTAAATAGCATAACCATTGCAATAGCTCAATAGTGGATGAATTGTTTTCTTTTGCCAAAATGTGTTATCTATAAAATTGATGCTATTTGCAGGTCTTTTGTTTGGACTGGTAAATCTGAGATTAGCAAGAAACGCCCCGTGTTTTGGAAGAAGACTTGCAGACCTATCAACCACGGTGGCCTGAATATTATTAACCTGGAGTTATGGAATGTTACAACTCTGTTGAAATGCTTGTGGAATCTGTGTATGAAATTGGATAACCTATGGGTTAAATGGGTACATGTGTACTATTTTAAAGGCAACACTGTGTTGACAGGGAACATACCAAATGCTTGCTCCTGGATATTGAAAGCCATAATGAATAAGAGAGATATATTACCCTCCATTCAGCAACAGTGGGATGCGCTGGTAACAAAGAACCGGTTTGAGATGAAGGTTACTTACCTCCATCTTATTGAAGATCATAGTAGAGTGGATTGAAGACAGCTTATGAGAAACAATTATGCTAGACCTCGAGCATTACTTACATTATGGCTGGGATGTTATAGACGAATTGCGACCAAAGATAGGTTGGTGAAAATGGGCATGCTTAATCATGTACAGTGTGAGCTATGCAGTAGAGCTGATGAAACTCATGATCATTTGCTATTTGATTGCTGTTAGACTAAAAATATCTGGGCTGGGGTGCTGCAGTGGTTAGGAATCGATCACTCCCCCCTTGTGTGGAAGGATGAACTCCTTTGGATTGTTAGAAACACTAAAGGGAAAATTTAGAAACATGGGCTCCTCAAAATGGCGCTGGCAAAAATAGTTTATGCAGGTTCGAAGCATTGAAACGAAGTGGTTTTTTGAAAGAAAGCTTATTGAGATACCATAGTGCAATCCATAACTAATACTATAGTGTATATGGGCTGGATGAGGCCTAAATATAGAAATCACATAGGATACCTTTTGATGTAATAGTTTGATTTAGGGTCTTTGTTTTTTGGGTTTTGTTTTGTTAGGCTTGGGCTGGATCGTCTACGATCGCCATGTTTTGCTTTCTATATTTTTGAAATATATAATCTTTTATTTCAGAAAAAAATCGAATGAAAAACAACTAACACAATAGTGTAAAAACCACTAATCAATATATAAAATGAACAAAAAAAATACTTTGTAACCACAATGATCATTCTTTTTAACATACAATACTATAACACTAATTGGAAGAAAAAAACATAGTAAAACTCTTCCACAAGTGCATTAACTTCTAACAATTATACAAATTTTTTTGAGTTTGGAAAAAATCATAGTGTTCATTAGCAAAATTTTAAAAAATACATGGCCCAATAATGCGTTTAAAGTTATGAAATATAACAACAATTGTAATTTTATAACTAGATATAGCACAACTAGTAAGCTTAACTTCTACAAGTGCATTAACTTCTAACAATTATTTTTTAAGTTGTAGTCATTCTTGAACATGTATCATGTAAGCTTATCCTTTATGTGAATTTCAAATATTTTAAGAGACCTTAAAAATATATGCAAAAATAATATGTTTTCTAACAAAGAACTTGATGTAAGATATCTGAAATTCTGGTGCAGCAGACCCAAATGTCCGATAGGATGTCGAGACATCTGGTCTGTCATGAAATACACAGGAAAGGTATAAACAAATTCACGCAGTACTGAAAGGTAAAGAACACAAGTGATTGTTTACCTAGTTCGGAGCAACTCTCCTACTCTGGGGGCATACCAAGCCAGGAGTGAAGTTCACTATCAGCAGTATCAATTCGAAGCTAAACAACCTCCAGTTTACAACTTCTCACTTAATCACTACCCAATGCAATTCTTCTACCTAAGACTCACATAGGTATGAGACCATCCTCAAATCCCTTCAATCACAAACAGTGATACCCTACAGTATCAAACAATCGCAGAAGACTCACTTCCATGACAATACCTAGCCAAGACTCTTGACTAAGAACAATAACTTAGAGTTGCTTCATAGCTTCCTCCAAGAACAATACACCTCTTGCCTACAGACTTCAAGGTGGACAGAACTTCTCTTGCTTCACAGCTTCGAGAAGGACATGGTGATCTTCCCACAAACTGGGAGATTCACCTTGACAAACCCTAGACTTCTACATCTTGAGCCGTACCAAACTAGGTTACAAATCCTTATTTTTATATCATATACCCAACTGGGTTTGGGCTTCTAAACACATCAAGTATGCTGTTACAAATTAGCAGTAACTTCTACTAAGAACAAGGTCTTCAATTCCTTAGCTTCGAAGAATATCTCCTTATTTAGAAACTATATAAAGCAGTATATTCTTCAAATGTTTTGATTGATTCTTCTGACCAGTTAAACATATAACGCCTTATATGATTGCATCATATCTCTGAATATATCTGTGATTTTTAAATCATAACAGATTTAACTTATCCACTTCAGTTCAGACATGATGTCGTGTGCTGTTATATCTCATACGAAATGTCATTCCAGATGTTGAGACATCTCAACACAACATGTCTTAACATGAGATAGGACTTCTTGCTCAACCTGTTCCTGTCAACAAGTTAATTCAACCTATCTACTAAACCTGCTTTATTTGTTTTACTAAAAGGGTTAAATATACAAAACACACCTGTAATATAGGCGAAATTTGCTTTCCCCATGTAAATAATTTTTTTCTAACACCCCCTTGAAATATAAAAATACTATGTCTTTTTCCCCTAAGTATAAAGTTTAACCCCCTGTAATATTTTTTTGTTTGATTTTCTCCCCAAGATTTGAGGTTTAAATTGCACGCTTAGGGGGGGGGGGGGGGGGGGGTAATCCAAACAAAAAAAAAATTACAGGGGGGAAACAAAAAAAAATTACCCGGGGGATAAAGCAAATTTCACCTATATTACAGGGGTGAAAAATGGTATTAACCCTTACTAAAATTAATGCCAATCCTAAAGCTTGAGAACTTACAATATCAACTTTGGTGTAACAAGTTTCAAGTCCTTTTATGTTATTTTGATGGGAGAAACTTAATTATTTAATTAGATGTTGAAAGAGTTGTTTTTTACCAACAAAATTAGTGTTTATAAATGAATCAAACACATGAACAAATGAAATGAAAACAATGTGAGACCAAGTGGATTGAATTGAAATTTAAATGGGCTCAGGCCCAATTGTAATATTTTAATAATTAAAAAAATGTTTTCTAAAAAATATTAATAAAAATAATTTACGAAAAACACTATAAAAAATTAATAATATATTAAAAAAGTAAATAAAATGAGTAAATAAAAATATTAAGGAATTTCACGTGTATTAAAATGATAATTAAAAAATACCACGCTGACTGCCACGTAGGCAGTTTGGGAGAATATTTGTTGCAATGTGACAGTCATAGGTGTATCTGGAGAAATCTGGAAATTGCGAGGGAGGTTTTAAAAAAAAATTTTACCAGGGATTAAAAATAAATCTCACTAATATTACAGGGGGATTTTATATATTTAACTCTTAAAAAAATTTCAAACAATTTTTTCTCTTGTGGTTTTGTTAACTCTGCAGATTAAACTGATGAGAATAACGCTACAGTTGAAAATCTTGGCAAAGCAATACAGACACATAACTTGGTTGTTGTTTTTCCTTAATTTTAGGACGTTTTAATCATAAAGTATTAAAAAAGTATCACCTACTTACATGCACATGCACACACTCATACACACACAATCCTAAGATAATATCTGTGTACTTTTCCCTTTTACTATTGAACGGTGAATGGTTTAGTATTGACCAAATGACTCCAAACATGAGAGAGGAGAGGGTTTGAATTGTAATATTTAAAATTAATAATTAGTTTCTAAAACATTTTATTCTTTAAATATATTTATGAAGAGGATATGAATGAATAACTTTTATATTCTATTTAAAAATATTTTGTGCATAAATAAATTTGATTTTTATATTTGAAAATTAGACCCTCGATTTTGAGGTCTTGCGCTTAGAGTCAGATAATCTTACATTCTTGTAGCCTTTATTCAAGTATTTTAACTTGTCATTCAAGAAATACTCAATACATTGATACAAAACCAATTGCTAGGCTAAAAAAGGAGACAAATACATGGATACTAGAATGAGCCAATGTATAGAGAGGTTTCTCAAAGGTACAAAGACTAAATATAGCTGAAGCAAACGAATACGAATACACATCATTATCCAAATGAATTATAACAACAATGCAAATAAATTCATATAATGGACAAATTACAAACACATAATAAATCAAATAATGCATTATACACGCAATTTGGCAAACAATTAAAAATAAAGCGATATCGGTGATGATTGTAATTTTAAACTATTTTAAAGTTGAAATGATCGAAAAAAAACTTTGATTAATCCTTTAAAATAGTGTGTTTAATTTTTGATCATCAATTAAAATTAGTTTTTCTAACCAAATAGCTGAGCTCTCTAGTGATGTTTAGAAAAAGGGTGCAAATTGCTCATCAATTCTCATTATCAGTGTAGATTTCACGTACAATATAAGTCATATTTATAGAACATATGTAATAAATAGAAAATCAATATGGAGTCTGTAACACCCAAAATCTACCTGGTAATTATAACAAATATCATAGTATAAAATTTCAAACAACTATTGGGATATTAAATTTTCAACTTAATAACAACGACATACACGCCTTTAAAACGGATATGTAACACTTTTAAATATTTAAACTCGTATTCACCCTGTTTAGTCTCATTAAAATAAATCAACTTTTTATTAACCACGTAGTGGAATCATAACTTTAAACTTCGAATAACATAGCATCTTATTTCAACATAAAAACCACTTCAAAGAAACAATAAGTCTTAAAGGAAAATAACTTAGAAATTCAGCAACGGTAACAAATTAACAATGATGAAAACAAGCGTTCATCCCCCCGAGTGCTACATATCACATCGACAACACCGACTCACTAACGAAAGTAACCGCTATCCTTCTTGATTACCTGCACGTTACCAACATAAGGGTAATATTCAAACAGAAGGGGTGAGATATCGAACTATATAAACAAGTGTATGATAGACAATATATTAGAATTCGAGTATACAAAATCACTGCTTCATATGAACAATTATTAAAATCTTCACAACTTATCAACACAACAATTTGAGTATGCGACTTAAAATGCGACTCAAGACTATGCACATGCATGTGGTACCATTAGAGAAGACCTCCCAACTTAAAAACTACCAATTAATAGAGGCATCAACAAGGCATAAGCCTTTAACTTAATTTGCCAATCCAGGCCAACTTACCGAGCATTAGCTCCAACTTAATATGTGATGTATGCGACACAATTATGAATGCCACAACAATAACAACAATAATTATTCAACAACAACATACAACTTATCAACATTGGCCATAAGGCCTACAACTTTACCTTGCCAATAATTAGAGGCAATTCAACTAAATTCATCACCTGCAATTTACATATTCTCAACAAAGATTCAACATACACATTCGACCTAAATATCCTACACGCATTCTGTAATTATTCAGACAGTTTTTGACTCGAACTGGTTAATTCGTTTATCGGCTAAAATTTCTTATATCATATGCGGTACTGTCATCACCATGCTCTTGCTACTAGCCAATACCTTCTTGCTAAAACTTCTAAACTTTGCTACAGTTAGGATGTGCACATACTGCTGCTAATTTAATTAAATTTGTTGCTTATACTGTTACTACAAATCAATCTTATACAACCTGCTGAATAATATTTACTACATACTGCTATTAAAAGTTTACTGTTCTAAAACCTTCTACTGCTAGTATTAAATATATATATATATATATATATATATATATATATATATATATATATATATATATATATATATATATATATATATATTAACCCTGCTATTGAAATGCTTCGTTTACCACTTTTCTGCTAATTACTTTCTTCTGCTAGTATATGCTATCGTGATCTATATTTTCTTCTCTATACTACTACATTATTTTTCCACACATTTATTTCTGTAATGTTATACTACTATAATTTAATCATTAAATGCTACCTACTAATTAAGCTAATATAATACATACTATGTTACTTACTAAATTACTAAAGTCATGTTTTTCCTTTAATTAACATACATTAATTAAATTAATATATTACTACTAAATGTACCACTAACTACCTACTTTAGGCATCACATACACTTAAATTCAATTTATAAAGTTATGGCCCCCATCCTTCACCCACCTTAGCAAACAAAATGGTGACCCTCACTCTAGTTTAAGGGGCGCCCACCCACATGTGTGGCCCCCGTCCATATATATATATATATATATGATTTTTTAAATTTTTTTTACTATGAACCCGGGGCGCCCACCCCACTCTTAAGGGGTCCCCACCCCAATTTTTTCATCATTCAGGGGCGCCCACCCCTTATGTATGGGCCCCCACCACCACCTTTCTTCCTTCCACCATTAATTCATCTTCTCCTAATTTCTGTTTCTAGTTTTTAGTCCTAATTTCATCCTTCAATTTACATAGCATCCAAAATTTCTTAATCTAATTTCGATTACATTAACACGAATAAATTTTCAACAATATATTATTCACAGAACAAAATCAGCTTCATCATCGATTTCAAAAAATTATCTCAACAACAATATCAACGCAGACAGCAAAAACAACCAAGTACAAGAGGGATTTTAAAACACCCAAATTCCCACATATCATTCATCATAATCCCGTTTATAGAGTTGAACCCCACCCTTACCTTGGATTGAGGTCACTATAAAATTCTCCGATTGAATTTCCCAACCTTGCCTCTATGTGTTGCAGCTGCTACGTATCTCTCCAAACCATTGGCTTTTGCTTCTGTCTGCTAACTTAGTTTTTGTTTACTGAAACTTCCAATGTTATATATCCTCTAATTTCCAATTAACCAATATAATGGAAACTATATTTTCCTGTTTCTCCTAATGGGCTCAAATTACACTCCCCACTTACTAGTGCTAACACAATAACTAGCCCACTTAATAATTAATCCAATTTAATCTACCATTATTTCTACGAATATTTCTACGACTAAACCGACTAATTTAATCAACTAATCACACAATAACTTATATCGACATATCACAATTTCAACGATTCACGACAATTAATCGAAATTAAAATAATTAAATAATTAATTAACTACGGGCGTTACAACTCTCCCCCACTTAGAATATTTTAGTCCTCGAAAATCTAATAGCTACCACCACCCTTAACGTAAATTTCTCCTCTAATTCCTTGTTTCCCAAGTTGCGTTTGGCAGCACGTCGACCACTACTTTACCGACTTAACAACAACTCAACATAATTTAAATCAACTATACATACGCTAACCATTCAACACCCTCGCGACATAATTCCTAATAACTTATCAACCACTTCAACATCACTCTGACATATCAACATTCAAAGCAGTAACAATGATCGGCCACTAATTTCACCTTGTTCCTGTGTTCGAATCAATGGAAAAGCACTTCATTCGGTGGTATTTTAAGTTGTTTCAATCTAGTTCTTTTTAGTTTTGTTAATTTTCGTATTTTAGTTTGGTGTGTTATCTTTTCTAGTTTTTGTTGTTTTTCCATTGCTTTTGATCTAGTGTTTGGTAGTGTTTAAAGTTATGTAGTACAGGGCACGATTCAAGACAAGAAGAAGTGGATTTTGGTGAGACAGAGCTGTGACACGGCCACCCGTGTCACACTTGCTGAAGAGAAGAACTTGAAAATATGAAAACCAAGAAGACAAAGTTGTGACACGGCCACCCGTGTCATGGGACACAGCCGTGTCAGCCTTGCGCGCAGAAAAAATCTAATTTTCAAATCGTTCAACCAGTCACTTGAGGAAGGGCATTGTGGAATTTTCAGAAGGAAACATTTGCTGAGAGGATATTTAGTCACTGTTTGGAGAGGAGAAAACACTTTTTGACGTACGAAAGAATCGCAGAAGAAAGAGGAGAGCTCTCAAGGGTTTTGGAGAACAGAGATCTTCAAGAGCAATTGCGATTAAAGATCAAAGCAATCCCATTTTCTTGTAATGTCTAATCTTCCTATTGTATTTTCTTTGAATATTATGAGCGGCTAAACCCCCCAATGCTAGGGGGTGTCCCTGAATTGCTATTGTAATGAACCTAATTTCCTTTATGTTATGAAATTGTTATGTGTGTGAACTTATTTGATTGTGCAAAGTACTTATTGCTTTATCTATCGGACAAATAGATTTTTAATTTACGGTTAAGGGTTAGGTCGGACAAACCACCTTATCGTTGTTTGCACAATAATATTACGGTTGTTATTGCTTAGGAATGAGGATTCTCCGTAGTAACCGTAATAATCTTGATAAATTATATTGCGCTTGATCACTTCTTGAATTGCTAAGGAATTAGGATACAAGACAATATCAAAAGGTTTTCCGCTAAGGAATTAGGGAAGATAACTCTTGAGATTCGGTAATAGTTCATGTACACTGATATTTCGTAAATAAGGATTAAAGGTTGTTGCAAGGCAATTCATACACTTGACCCTAGCATAATTTCACATATTGTTTTAAAGTCACTTTTACGCTTTCTATTAACTTGTTATCATTTATCGTTATTTCCAAACAAACAACAAAACCCCCATGTTCTTTTGTTCAATTGAATCATTACGATAACTTATATTTCCTACGCAGTCCGCGAGCTCGATACTTGGGGATTAATCCCATTATTACTACATCGGTAAAAATAGTACACTTGCTATTTTCCGATCAAACAACCATAACATACTTATACATGGGTATCTAACATCACATTATCACCTTAACAACATCTACAACACAATCAACAGCAATAAAGCAAATAGTAGCACCAATATCAATAATAGTAATTAAAGGAGTATTATTAATGAGACATGTACCTCTTATAAGTCCGTCCTCACTGCCTGTCTGAGTCCTAACCAAAGCAAACACCTTTTCACCAACTTGTGCATGCTTTTGTTTCTGACACTGACCGCCAATGCGTCCCTCTTCACCACAGTTAAAGCAAACCATCTCCTTATGCTTGCACTAAGACATCGCATGCCCGATCTTACCACAGCGGAAAAACCTCTTCGCTTCCGTGGTACACACATTACTTTTATGACCAGGTTTCCCACACTTGAAATAAATAACTTTAGCAGAAGCATCTCCCCCTCTTGTTTTCTGACCCTCAGTAACTTCCTGTTTACCTTTACCCACTGGAGAATCATAAGGCTTACCACGATTTTATTGGCTCTTACCCCGCCTCTCACTGACAATCTTATGATGTGCATTATTATCCTCCTCATAGATTCTACAGCTATCAACTAGATCAGCAAAGACTCAAATCTTCTGGTAACCAACTGCCTTCTTGATCTCAGAGCGCAATCCATTCTCAAACTGGATGCACTTCGAAAATTGAGCAGTCGCCTCGCTATAGTGCGGGTAAAACTTAGTTAACTCAAAAAACTTCGCAGCATACTCAACGACCGACTTATTCCCCTGCTTCAGCTCGAGAAATTCAATTTCCTTCTTTCCTAGAACATCCTTAGGATAATACTTCCTCATGAATTCCCTACGGAATACGACCCAAGTGGTCCCCTCACCTGCAGTCTCCAATCTCTGACGAGTCTCTAGCCACCAGTTATCAACTTCGACTGCCAGCATATGGGTTCCATACCGAACCTTCTGCGCTGGAGTGCAATCCATCACGCGGAAGATTTTCTCAATCTCTTTCAACCAAGTCAACGCGCCATCAGGATCGTAAGTTCCCTTGATGACAGGCGGATTCTCCCTCTGGAAAGTCGCCAAACTCTTGGATGCAGCATTCTCATCAGTGTTCGGCTGATTCTCCATAGCCTGAGCCATCGCCTCCAAAGCAGCAGTAATTGCAGCATCATTCCTTCCAGCCATTTCAACTTATCACTACAGCATAATAAGATTAGAACTAATTAACAATACTCGATTGTTAAATAAACTACGACACGACAACTTGGCCAGACGGACCGACCTGCTCTGATACCACTAATGTAATACGCCAAATCTACCCGGTAATTAAAATAAATATCAGCGTATAAAATTTCAACAACTATTGGGATATTACATTTTCAATTTAATAATAATGACATACATGCCTTTAATACGGATATGTAACACTTTTAAATAATTAAACTCGTATTCACCCTGTTTAGTCTCTTCAAAATAAATCAACTTTTTACTAACCACGCAGCGTAATCACAACTTTAAACTTCGAATAACATAACATCTTATTTCAAAATAAAAACCACTTCAAAGAAACAACAAGTCTTAAAGGAAAACAACTTAGAAATTTAGCAATTGTAATAAATTAACCATGATGAAAACAAGCGTTCGCCCCCCCCCCCCCCGAGTGCTACGTATCAGAGAGACAACAACGACTCACTAACAAAAGTAACCGCTATCCTTCTTGATTACCTGCACGTTACCAACATAAGGGTAATATTCAAACAAAAGGGGTGAGATATCAAACTATACAAACAAGTGTATGATAAACAATATATTAGAATTCGAGTATACAAAATCATTGCTTCATACGAATAATTATTAACATCTTCACAACTTATCAACACAACAACTTGAATATGCAACTTAAAATGCGACTCAAGACTATGCACATGCATGTGGTATCATTAGAGCAGACCTCCCAACTTAAAAATTTCCAATTAATAGAGGAATCAACAAGGCATAAGCCTTCAACTTAATTTTCCAATCCAGGCCAACTTTCCGAGCATCAACTCCAACTTAATATGCGATGTATGAGACACAATTACGAATGCCACAACAACAACAACAATTATTCAACAGCAACGTACAACTTATTAACATTGGCCATAAGGCCTACAACTTTATCTTGCTAATAATTAGAGGCAATTTAACTAAATTCATCACCTGCACTTTTCATATTCTCAACAAAGATTCAACATACACATTCGAGCGAAATATCCTACACGTGTTCCATAATTATTCGGACAATTTTCGACTCGAACCGGTTAATTTGTTTATCAGATAAAATTTCTTATATTCTATGCGGTATTGTCATCACCATGCTCTTGCTGCTAACTAATACCTTCCTGCTAAAACTTCCAAACTCTGCTACAGTTAGGATATGCACATGGTGCTGCTAATTTAAAACCAACAAATAGTTAATGTTAGAACAAGATTGAGAATCTATGTTCAGAATCTAGGTTTTGATGATAAAAAGTATATATTTTGTGAGTAACAATTTTATTACTAATGGTTTCACCTAATGTGCAGATATTATGTTGAAAGCCGTATACAACATTCACAATAACAGTATCAGAAAATAATACATGAAGATTAGCAGAAGATCGTCAGAAGTTCTAAAGGTGCACGCAGAATATCATGAAAGAATACACCTACAACAAAAGTTGAAATACAAATCTGAACAGAAGATACAACCTCAGTCTACAAACGAATAAAAGACAACTGCATTCAGATTCAAATGAAAAAGTTGTTAAAAACATAATCATTAGCCATAGACTTACAACACTTAAATGTAACAACTTTTGAGGTTGATTGAAGAAAGCAACCCACATGCAGCTAGTTGGAGAAAACAAAAGTAAGAAAGCAACATGCAAGCATTTAATATGCTCTCCAAAAATCAAGATAACGGATACAATCTAAAGAGTACAAATAGAAGAAAGATTCATTGTGGAAAGTGTGGGGTTCAAGGAGATGTAGTGCTCAAAACTGAAAAATGATTAAGAAGCTTAAAAAAAAGCTATCAGAAACACTGTCTTTGCAGAAACTACATAACAACTGCCTTAATATGCTTGAAGAGAAGAATAGAAGACCAAAACAAGAAGCAAACTTGAATAAGAACTGTTGTTCTTAATTTGCTTGAAGAGAAGAATAGAAGACTAAAACAAGAAGAAAACTTGAATAAGAACTGTTGTTCTTAATCTGCTTGAAGAGAAGAATAGAATACCAAAACAAGAAGCAAACTTGAATAATAACTGTTGTTCTTAATCTGCTTGAAGAAAAGAATAGGAGATCAAAATAAAAATGCAACTTTGAATAGATACTCTGTTCACAATCTGTCTTCAAAGAAGAGTTAAAGTTGAAAATCAACCTAAAGAAGCTCTCAATAACTGAAGCTAATATTCTTACTCCCCCAACTTATACCAAGCGATGGATCTCATTAAAAGATGCAGACAAGAAGACTCCAATGATTATTCACTTAAAAGTGACTACTTGTCATATAGTTTGTAACTAGAATATTTCCTTATTAAGAAGCACTGTATTGAAATCAATTCAATTTGGAGATGATGCCTTGAGCGACCAAGTAAAGGTCAGAAGCTTGAGAAGACAATCATGGGGTTCATTATGGAAATTCTCTTGGAGACCAAGTTAAGGTCAGAAGTCCAGGATTCAATGGATGTTATATCTGCTAATCAGATCACTGAACAATCCATTGTAGTTAGTCACGAGCAGTTGGCTTGTGCAGGGTTACTATATTGATGAACGTTATGTCTCATAGAGATCACTGAATGGTTCAGTCATCTAGGGGTTGGTCACAGCAGTTGGCTGTGCAGGTTGTTAGTCAGGACGGAGGATCGTGCAGATGTAATCAAGTTTGGTTATAGTGGATTAAGACCTCTGTTGAGAGGCAAATCACCTGAAGAAGGTGGACTGGAGGTAGCCTTATTTAGAAGGTGAACCAGGATAAAAATAAACGTGTCTTTTACTTTCTGCACAATTCAATTAACTCTGAACATTGACACAGAATATCCTTAGAACTGTACTGAGACAAGTCAGAAGTTATGATGATACAAAGAAGTTAAATTAAATATCTCATTAGTTATGCAACTCCACTTCAGGCACGCTTCCGCAACATTGTAAAGCATATCTAGAAGATGAGATACTAAGAAGAAAGAAAAGAATTTAAAGAAAGGGAATTTTTAATTGATAAAGAACACAATTCAATCCCCCTCCCCTTTCTTGTATTTTTCTCCACCTTCAGTTAATACATGCCGATCCGCGGATCCAGGCCACTAACTACCAAAGCCAAAAAACAACAGGAAAAGGATACAAAAAAAATTACTTCTATTGTATGAGCAAATTGCCAACATTCAAATGATCCTTGAGCCTTCTCATATGCTGCCCCCTAAGCATCACCATAAGTTTTACACTACTTATGATGTCCACTGTTGGAATGGTACCACCAAAAACAGCCTCATTTCTGAATTTCTCAATCCGGTAAATATTTTCAGCTGTTACCATTTTCAATAAACAGCGCCTCCAGCCTTTCTTTGCAGTTTCCTATATAATCCAGCTCCACTCATGATTCCAGTCACGCCTAACAGGTTGGTATCCAATCCAGTTGAGAAGAACAAGCCAAATATGTTGTGTGAACCTGCAATCAAAAAAAGGTATGATGTATAGTCTCGAGTTGATCACAAGAAACACATTTGCCATCCGTATGGATACCAACTCTCGTAATCCTGTCTGTTGTGGGGGTCCTACCAAGGATTGCTAATTTAATTAAGTCTGTTTCTTATACTGTTACTACAAATAAATCTTCTACAACCTGCTGAATAATATCTGCTACATACTGCTATTTAAAATTTACTGTTGTAAAACCTAATACTACTAGTGTCAAATATATATATATATATATATATATATATATATATTAACCATGCTATTGAAATGCTTCGTCTACCACTCTTCTGCTAATTACTTTTTCTGCTAGTTAATGCTACTGTGATCAATATTTTCTTCTTTGGACTACTACATTATTTTTCCACTACTTTATTTATGTTAATGTTATACTACTATAATTTAATCATTAAGTGCTACTTACTAATTAAGCTAATATAATACATATCATGCTACTTACTAAATTACTAAAGTCATGTTTTCCCTTTAATTAACATACATTAATTAAATTAATTTATTACTACTAAATGTACCACTAACTACCTACTTTAGGCATCACATACACTTAAATTCAATTTATAAACTTATGGCCCAATCCTAAAATAAGGGGTGCCCGCCCCAGCTTAGCAAACAAAATGGTGGCCCCCACTCTGGTATAAGAGGCGCCCACCCACATGTGTGGCCCTCGTCCCTTATATTTTTTTTGGTTTTGATTTTTTTTACTATGAACCTGGGGCGCCCACCCCACTCTTATGGCCCCCCACCCCCATTTTTTTCATTATTCAGGGGCACCTACCCCTTATGTATGGCCCCCCTCCACCACCTCTCTTCCTTCCACCATTAATTTATCTTCTCCTAATTTCCGGATCCAGTTTTTAGTCCTAATTTCATCGTTCAATTTACATAGCATCCATAATTCCATAATCTAATTCCGATTACATTAACGCGAATAAATTTTCAACAACATATTATTCACAGAACAAAATCAGCTTCATCATCGATTTCAGAAAATTATCTCAAAAACAATATCAACGCAGACAACAAAAACAATCAAGCACAGTAGGGATTTTAAAACACCCAAAAATCCCACATATAATTCATCATAATCCCGTTTATAGAGTTGAACCCCACCCTTACCTTGGATTGAATGTCACTCTAAAATTCTCCGATTGAATTTCCTAACCTTGCCTCTATGTGTTGCAGCTGCTACGTATCTCTCCAAACCCTTGGCTTTTGCTTTTGTCTTCTATCCTAGTTTTTGTTTACTGATGCTTCCAATGTTATATATCCTCTAATATCCAATTAACCAATATAATGGAAACTATATTTTTCTGTTACTCCTGATGGGCTCAAATTACACTCCCCCCTTACTAGTTGATGAGTGCCAAAATGTAGTTATTTTGTGTATGTAAATAGTGGCACTTATAGATACTTTTTGTTAATATCGTGTGAATAATTCCCTGTTTTTGTGTAAATTCGTATACTTTGAGTTTTATTACGTTTTCGTGTAAATATGTACCATTTGATAGTTTTGTTGTATTTTGGTAGGTTTTTCTGCGTTGTCGGAGCCTCAAGGAATAAATTGTCGAAGACACGGTTGTGAAGGCGTTTTGAGAAATAAAGCTGTTGTTCTGGTGTGGGGCGCGTCGCGCGCTGTAGGAGAAAAAGGAAATAATTTTGGCAGAACTAAGGGCGCATCGCGCCGACATAGGGCGCGCCGCGCGCTAGGGCGGTTTGGTACATTTAGTATAGGGCGCGCCGCGCCCACTGTGAAATTCTGTTTTTGTATAAATAGTTCAACTTTGTGTTATTAGGTTTTCATCACCTCTTCTTGGAAAAGTTGAGCTTTGATCCATTCTTTGTAGTTTAGAAGTTCAAGCAACACTATTGGGTGTCTCATCATGTCGATTTAGCTCGGGTGGTCTCCGATTGTGCCGACAAACACGAGAAGTTTCCGCTTGTTCTTCTTCTTCTTCTTCCGTGTGACCCATTCCAATAGTGGGGTTTGTATGTATATTTTTCCTCTCTTGTATGTATATTTGTTGATCTTGGGATCGTTTATGTATTCACTTTACAAATCATCATTGTTGTTGTTCTTGATCTTTTTGCTTAAATGCTTCAGATTTGTGTTGTTGCAGAAATGGACATCATAGATATTTATTGGGAATTATATCTGTTAGTTTCTAGGTTTCAGACATGGATTTAGAGCTAATAACCGTAATGGGTGTAGATTTTAATGCCTCTGTCTTGTTTGTGTCGGTGGAGAAATCACTGATGTGAATAGTACGGTTAAGCTTTCGTCGGTGTTGCAGAAATGGACACTGATGTGGCGACTCGTATGATGCCTGGTGATTTTGATGCGTATTGTGAGTGTTGCGCGATTGATCTTCAGATTTAAGTATTCGACGGGTTAGGTAGAAATATGATTCCAGACTGAATTCTCTTAAGCTACAATAGATTGTTTATTTGCTTTTATTTACTTTTCCTGCATTTACCTTTCCGCACCCAATCATGAAATTTAGAACGCGAGATAGTCGAATGAAAGTTCTTCTCAACCAATATTTGTGGACTACGATATGATATAACCTATATCACCCGGTAATAAATAATACCTATTACTTTTTGCTTGCCGCTTTACCGCTTCAACACTAGTGCTAACATATTAACTAGCCCACTTAATAATTAATCCAATTTAATCTACCATTATTTCTACGACTAAACCGACTAATTTAATCAACTAATCACACAATAACTAATATCGACATTTCACAAGTTCAACGATTCACGACAATTAATCAAAATTAAATTAATTAAATAATTAATTAACTATACGGGCGTTACAGAATCTCCTAATTGATAGACATCTATTATCGGTCATTTATAACAATATGAAAATTATTCATTTTTTCAGTCACATTCTTTAAAAAAGTTACACCTTAAAATGAAAAAAATATATCTTTATTTTAAAATAGGTTAAATATATTTTTGGTCCCTATAAATTACATAATTTTACTTTTGGTCCTATAAAAAAAGTGGCATATTTGGTCCCTACAAAATTATTATGCACGTAATGTTAGTCTCTGATGTTACACTAATGTGTATTTTTGAATGATTATTTTGCAAACATATTTAGAACGTTATAAAAACTTTCTTGAAAGAAAACTCAAAATTTGATTTATAAGTCGAGATTTTCATTACTTTTATCATTATCAGTTAAAATTAAAAAATTCCTATTTCATTCTTCTCATTTTAAAAAATTCTAAAATTTGATATATAATTATTTTACAGTATTCTAAAGATGTAAGAACAAATTATTCAAAAATTTAAAAGTTAAAGGGTAATTAAACAATGTTCAAATTATAGAAAATAATAGGGATTAAAACTTCATGCATAAAAATTTTGTAGGGAGCAAAATATGTCATTTTTTTAAAAGGGACTAAAAATAAATTTTGAGATACTTATAAGGACCAAAAAGAAATTAAATCCTTTTAAAATTAAATATTTAATCCTCATCTTCATCCATCGTTCCATTCTCTTTTGTCATTTTAAATAAAAATTTAAAAATCAAGGAAATAAATTATAACGAAATTACCCATAAACTTGCCGTTTATATAGTACTTCCCTCGTCTCATAAAAATGTCTTATTTGAATTCAGGGACGGGTCCAGATATTACATATTGGTAAGACTAAAAATAAATCGAAATTATGAATTAAATTAAAAATAGAAAACATAATATTGTTTAAAGCAATAGATTTATAATCAAAATTGTCCACGGATTAACAATTATAAATGCGAGAGAAAAACTTGAGAGGTGGTGACAGTGTTTCAAAAAGTGAACTGGACCAGCAAGTCAAACCAAGATCTAGAAAGGTCATCAGTCTGATTTAATTGCTGGATCAAATAAGCTATTAAAAAAGTGAGATTCATCCAAAACCGACCAAAATTGGTAAAAATCGACGAACTGAGATTTTAAAAACCAACAGATTAAATGCTTGTTTTTTCTTCAGACAAAACGACGTCGTTTCGATAATCTCATGTGTTAGTTTCTTTAAGTTAAATACTAACAGATGACATTTTTAAAGATATTTATCTTACCCATTAGATTAATAATAATAAATGGATAAAATTTGGTGTCAAAATTAATGTTTGATCTCAAATTATATATATAAAATTTATATATAAAAATAGAAGAAAAACGGGAAACAAGTTGCGTCGCTATCTTTTTTGAATTGCAAAATTAATTTTCTTAAAAGTTAGAATTATAGATTTAAGAGATATAACAATATATTCATAAATTCTTAGACTCTTTAAAAAAGATTAATTGTTTTTAATATTAGAAAATTAAAAGTATCAAAATAATTTGACACTTTCATGATATTATGTTCGAATATTATTAATTATAAAATTAATTCATTAATATAGATTTATAATATAGATTTATATGTTTTAATCTATGTCGATCGTTATAATACATTGTATTTGAATTTGTCGAGAGAGAAAATAATATGCATAATATAATGCATAAGATGTTGAATTTGTCAGGAAAGAAAACAACACTAGTACAAAAATGTTAATTTACACCCGTTTTTTATTAAATTTACACCCATTATTTTTAATAAAAATCGGGTGTATATCCACAGGGTGAGAAATGTCTAACGAATTTACACCCGTTATTTTTAACAAAAATCGGGTGTAATTGGGCATAATTACGTTTTTAATTACACCCTGTTTTAATAAAAATCGGGTGTAATTGGGCGTAATTACGTTTTTAATTACACCCTGTTTTAATAAAAATTGGGTGTAATTGGGCGTAATTACATTTTAATTACACCCTGTATTAATAAAAATCGGGTGTAAATGGGCGTAATTACGTTTTAATTACACCCTTTCTTAATAAAAATCGAGTGTAAATGGGCGTAATTACGTTTTAATTACACCCTGTTTTAATAAAAATCGGGTGTAATTGGGCTTAATTACGTTTTAATTACACCCTGTTTTAATAAAAATCGGGTGTAATTGGGCTTAATTATGTTTTAATTACACCCTATTTTAATAAATATCGGGTGTAAATATATTCTTAATTACCCCCTATTTTAGTAAAAATCGGGTGTAAATACGCCATTTATGAATGAACAATTATATCTATTTACACACTATTTTATAAACACCATTTAGTTATATTTTATTTTCAGTCATAATATTGTAAATACTATAAAATCATACACATAAAAATCATATTTTAACTAAGTCAAAATATTTTTAATATTAACCAAAAAGTATACAAATTCATGTACAGTCATAATATTTCAAGTATTATAAAATCATACACATAAAAATTATATTTTAACTAAGTCATAACACTTTCTTCATATATAATTTTACGCCATGCTTGACGGTTAGCTTCGGTGTTCTCTAGTCCAATTGAATCCAACCGCTTTCCACATGTAGCATTGGATTCATCCATGGCCAAAATACCACGTCCTGGAGAAGCAATTGTTTTCTGTATGCAAAAAAACAAGACACAAGAAATTATTACAAGAAAGAGCCACATGTATCAATAGTAACCATACCGAGCCGTTGATAATGCCCCTCAGAGAATATGACGAAAATGCCCGTTCAAGAAACACAGAACGAGGACTATCAAAATCACTAGTTGTCTTAGAAGACCTATTCCTTGAGTGAGCTACAGTATGAGTATCTACACAACAATGTTAAACCCATTAATTTATTATCGTTTCCTCTTTCTCATAGAGATAACTTAGTTATATAAACTAAAAACAAAATCCAAAATTCTACATTTCTTAAACAAATAAGAAAAGGAAAAAGAAAAGGAAAGAACAAAAAAAGTAATAATTATAAGATGCTAATTCTACTATCAGAAAAGTACATAATATTCTGAATTGATGAATATATAAAATGATAAAAAAAATAATCAGGCATAGAAATTACCAGTGTGATTAGATGAAGATGCAAAATGGTGGGCTGAACTAGTAACACTTCCATTACTTCTCAACCATTGTGGAACTAAAGCAGGTTCACTTTTCACAAACCTCTTTTGTAGTATTTCTTCCAGAAACAGCTTAAGTTTGCTCACACCTATCCCACTTCTTTCCTGCTTTGATAATGGCCTTCCCAATTTCTCCTTCAAGGGTGCAACATCTTCTATCTCTCTAAAGCTTCCTGCCTGCAACAAATGTTAAATGACTTAAATCACAAGCAACCAAAGCCTCATTAATTTATTGTTTCTTTTACCAACAATAGTACTGAACCTTGTAATCGGGGACTTTAAGATACTCTGATGAAACCAAAAGCACTTTTTTATTGCACGAAGAACTTTAATGCCGACCATTTCCTTCCTCTCTCGGTCCCAACACTCTAAGACCTGTCCAAAAGTTCCTTCACCCATCTTGCCATGGACCTTATCTGTAATCAGGAGTTGCTAAATTATCAGGAGTTGCTAAATTAGATGTTGAGATGGAGCATTGACGGCTGAATTAAAGTTGTTTCCAATTCCAATTTATTTATTCTTAGACTTTGAAGTAGCCCATTTAAAGTAGCCACAATTTGCTTCTGGATTAG
Source organism: Vicia villosa (assembly GCF_029867415.1). Lineage (NCBI taxonomy): Eukaryota > Viridiplantae > Streptophyta > Magnoliopsida > Fabales > Fabaceae > Vicia > Vicia villosa. The sequence continues at coordinate 224,469 of NW_026705460.1, read as the reverse complement.
ATGCAGGGACCTGTAAGGAAGAAAACATACAAGTATTCCTCACTTAGTGCATTTGGTGATACACAAATTATAGAATAAAAAAGCATCAAGAGACAAGGTCGGACACAAATTACTAAGATCAAACACTGGATTAAGGGGTGGGCTGTGAGAGTTGCATTTTAAATTTCATACAATACTTTTTTACATCAACACATTTTCAACCAAGTATAACATGCTTACATTTACCTACCATATGGAATCACAAATCACAACAACGAGTACTATGCGGAGAATCAAAACCTAAATTCCACCACAATGGTAATCTTGAATTTCATAATCCCGGACTCCTATGTTACAAGAAAATGACAGCATTATATTGATTTCGTTGGACCATGTAAGATGTAAAACTCAGACAGAACCAATGAAATTCCAGAACCCTCTCAGATTGGATTTAGAACTGCGGACCCTATGCATCTAAAATAATAATCCAAATTAAAGCTAACGATCAAATATAAGATCCCATACCACGGAAACCTCGTACACCAACCCAAAAGCCCTTGAAGAAGCTTCAACCGACTACGGAAACCACGTACACGATTCACCAGCGGCGGTGTTTCGACCGACAACAGTAAATGACATAGCAACTCTCATCAAGCTGTCGTTCAACAGAGCCATGGAAATCATCACTACCAACAGAGTTATTCCACGCGGGGACAAGCCATGGCACGTGACGGTGTTGTTGTGGACATGAAAGGGTTAAGAGAAAGAGAAGATGGTGAAGTGGTTAAGAATAATATTAAAATGAAAAATGGTAATGAGGGGATTAAGGTTTTTGGAGATGCTAAGGTTGGATACTATGTTGATGTTGGTGGGGAACAACTGGTGATTGATGTTTTATATGAAACACTTGAATATGGACTTGCACCTGTTTCTTGGACAGATTATCTTTACTTGACTGTTGGAGGAACACTCTCTACTCTAATGCTGGAATTAGTGGACAAACGTTTCGTTATGGACCTCAAATTACTGTTCATCAATTGGATGTTCGCTCTGAAACCCTATTACCTTAAATGGTCCGAATTGACATTTATAAACTTAAGAAAAAGACAGTTTTAAGAAAAAAAAGCTGAGGAATTTCGCTCTAAAACCCTATTAGGGTCTGCGACAGTGGTTTGGACTGGAGCCTCAATTAGAGGCCACTGTAACCGCTATTGTTGATATTTCTTCATCCGTGAAAGAATGGAATTACTAAGTATGTCAGAGCTGTGTTCTTTTTATTTTACTAGCTCTGTTTTTCACTTTCTTCATCTAAAAGTATGAAATAATGTGTTAATATTTCTAAGTATTCCTAACTCATGAGCCATTACCAGAAAACAAGTTATTTCTTTTGTTTCTTGTTTGTTGGCCTGGAAGTAGTCCCAACCTGCAGTGCAAAACGTATAAGTGCCATCATCAATATCAATATATCTAACAACTTATGTATTAACATATAAGTGCCATCATCAATATCAATATATCTAACAATTCAAGGTAAGTGAAAAGGTTATCATATTATTACCCCAAGAATTCCGAAAACAGCTAAGTGAGCCATACTTGAAATATAGTCTAGCAACTGTGGCAAACCTTTAAGAGGTTCTTGAAAGTATACAAAATCAACTATCCACATATATGATTAATTAAAAAACATTAAGAAGGTGAGATCAATCACAATCACATGGCAAGTAGTGTTGAAGAGAGCTTACAAGTTTTGAGTCATGAAAACCAACTACTGAAATTCTCCGAGTAAATGCGGCATAAAGTTTGTACCATCAGCATGTCCATTCATCTCACCTACACAAGTACCAACAATCTATGTAAATGAACTGAGTTGAAACTCGGAAAGAAAACAACAATATCTATCACACAGTTTGACAGATACATTTTCAATCTCGATAAACAATCTATAAATTTAAAGCTTAGTAAAAAAAATGAGAGTCACATGATAAACAAATAGTAATAGTTATCAACAAGGAGCCAATGTACTGTTTTTTTTTTTACCACTTTCTATCCTTGGGGAAAAGAGAGTAGAAACTTGAAACATAGTTGAAAATATTCAAAATCATTGCATTCATTTTTCTATATGGAAACAAGAACCATGCCCAATGTCCCACTTTCACATTCTTAAAAGGAGAGTAATTCAGATCCTCCTAATATGTTTTGCTTGTGGTTGCAACGTCTCCATCATAAAATAATGTTGAAAAGGCTTAATTGGGGATCAATACCTTTGGCTTCTTCAAAAAAAATAAATAATAATAATGGGGATCAATACCACTACCTCCAAAATTACAACATACAATAGAAGCAATTACCAAGAAAAACTATAGGTTCAGTATCAAACATACTACTCCCTCATATACTTGTTATAATTTATTTTTTTTCACTTTTTATATATAACAAATAGACCAGATGCTAAGTTTTTTTTTCTTTTCTGATATACGTATTTAGTGTATCTAGTCTATGTTTTCTTTAGAAAAAAAATACTTTGGTACCTCATTAGTTCCACATCAAAAACCTCGGCGGTCCATTCCTCCCTAACGACAGACTGAACCCACCTAGGCAGATCAACCATGTCATCGCATACTAGAGACTGTTGTGGCGCTTTACCAGTAAGCATTTCCAAAAGGAGGACACCGAAACTGTACACGTCTGATTTATGAGTGTGTTTCCAAGTTTCGATTACCTCGGGAGCACGGTACCCTGCAGTTCTGGAAGGGGTCGCAGGAACATTCATGATTGGTGTCAGGCCGAAATCTGAAATGCAGCCATCGTTATCTTGGCTTATGAGGACATTGGAGGATTTCACATTTCCGTGTGTGAATTTTGGACCGCCAACTGAATGTAAATGTGCAATTCCCCGAGAAATTCCGAGAGTGATTTTTACTCGCATGTTCAAATCTAAGCTAGCTCGTCCGCCTGTCCTAGTGTATGTCATCAAATTAAATTATAACAAATTTCATCTCTTAACTTTAGTATTCAATTTCATAAGCCTAAACTGAAACTAAGAGAAACAGAAATGCATACCATGCAAGAGTATAGATAGATTTCCATTTGGGAAATAGTCACAAACCAAAAGCCTCTCATCCTTCGAATAATAACAAGCGTGGAGTGGAACGACCTTTAGGTTATTTCCAATGCTTCCAACAATCTCCGTCTGCTGTTCAAATTCCCTCTTTCCTACTACAACTTCTTTCAACCGTTTCACTACAACTGTTGTTGCTTCCTCCAATATAGCCTTATATGAGGTTCCGTAACTTCCCTTTCCAAGAACCTTGGCCGAAGCTCTCAACAAAACCTCGAGATCGAAATTATAAGAACAACCCTCAAAGAAAACCAATTTGTTTTTCTCAGATTCTTGCACGCCACTTCCAAACTCTTCTTTCACTATCTCTGTCCTTCCACCACCACTAGGTCCCTTCGCTTTAACAACTCTCGAGCTTCCATTATCTTTTTTATTTAAACAACAAAGAACAATGACAAGTACTACAAAAAACAACAGAACAACTCCACCAACAGAAATTGCAATGATAGCTCCTTTACTAAGTTTTTTTTTGGAGTTATGTTTTATAGGTACCGAACTTTCACTCCCTAAAATCAATATTACAAAACCAACACCTACAATTCCAGAAACCATAAAATAATCAGAAAGCAGGTAGACCAGAATTTTAATCCACAACCAACCAAGTGAAATGAACAACCCTTATAGTTTGGCTTGCAATTGAAATTTTACAGTAGGTTACAAGCATTGAATTGAAATCTTGGCTTTATGGTATATTTTTAATAGAGTAACTACAAAATTCTAAGCAATAATGATATGACAAATCAGTGGTACATTTGCAGAGAATTGAAATGATTATAGGATAAACACCTCGAGAACCAAAACCAGAACTCAAATTCTTCGAGTAATTCGTCGAACCCGTCAAATCGTAACCATTAGGAACTTTCCTTGAATTAAAGCGGCAGTAGAAGTCCCACTCGGAGACAAAACACAATCATAATCTCTCTGAATCAATTCATCAAACAGTGAATGAACATTCTAAAGATCAAAGCTTCAAAGCCCCTACTCTATATCGAAAACTCCAAGTCAATTCAACAATTAGAAAAATGAATTATCCAAAAAATGAAATAAGTTCAACGATTCACCTAGCAGCAACATGAGTTGTGTCAAATCCAAAGTATATCTCCATCTTACTGGATTCCTTCGGAGAAGCTTCAAAGCCCAGGGGCTTTCTCTTTAATTATCATCTGTGTTGGAGACAAAAGCTATGCTTTTGTTCTTCTTTTCAACAGGCTCACAGATACTCAACTCAAAGGTTTGTAGAAAGCCAATGAGTTCGTCCAGCTTCATGTTGCTGATGTCTTGGGCTTCCTCTATGGCAGTCACTTTCAAATGAAATCGCTTAGGCAGTGATCTGAGGATCTTTCTTACCAATTTTTCCTCAGACATTTTTTCTCCTAAGGATCCTGAGTTATCTGAAATCTCAAGGACATTCATATAGAATTCATAAATGGTTTCATCCTCTTTCATCTTGAGATTTTCAAACTTAGTGGTAAGCATTTGAAGTCTCGACATCTTTACCTTGGATGTTCCTTCATGTGTTGTTTTGAGAATATCCCAAGCTTCTTTAGCTAGTTCATAGTGTAGCACAAGCCTGAATATGTTCTTGTCAATTCCATTGAACAAGGCACTTAGGGCCTTGGAATTGCCCAAAGCTAGCTCTTCTTCAGTTTTGTTCCATTGAGCTTCAGAAATTAGAATAGTGGTTCCATCTTCCATAACATTTTCAGGATGTTTCCATCCGCTTTCCACAACTCTCCAGGCCTTGGTGTCCATAGACTTTATGACTGCTACCATACGAGGTTTCCAGTAGTCATAGTTAGAGCCATCCAGGATCGGTGGTCTATTCCCAAACACTAGCAGTTCCTTCTCCATAGTACCTGAATTTTATTGTCCCTAGATCTCACCCAGATGTAAACAGGCAGGGTGCCATCTCTGATGCCAATTGAAAATTCTAGTAACTCACGCTCGATGTCTTGCTGGATGTTATGACATCCACAATTACACAGCACAAATAATTAAAACAGAAATACATAAAAACAATAAAGAACACACATAATTGTTTACCCAGTTCGGTTCAAACAACCTACTCTGGGGGCTACCAAGCTAGGGAAGGAATCCAATATAAGCAGAATTAATTCAGAGTTAAACTCCCCCGTTTACAACTCCTCACTTAAAACCTACCCAATGTAATTCCAATCTATTCCTAGACCTGAGTATCTCCACTCACTCCCCCTCAATCACAGCAATGATTACAAATAAACATTACATAAATTCAGAGAGAAGACACACTTCAAAAACACACCTTGATTTGCTTAAAAGCTTCAATCAAGAGACACACACTCGTGCTTAAAAGCTTAGAGTGACAATTAACACAAACAACCTATTCCAACGCAATCATCACAGACAATTGCTTGGAGTATAAGAGACAGCTACAGAGTTATGGTTCTTCACAATTAACAAATTACTCTCTCTGTGTTCCAAATTAGGATTGCAAACTTTTTATATGCAGCTCTTGGGCCTTGGGCTTTTTTAGAAACAAATTAGGGTTAACCAAGTTAACCTAGTTTACACGCCATCTGGTTGTTACAGAATGTGCTGTCAGCAAAATCTTCTGGACGAAATATTCAGCACACAATAAAAGGTTTCCTAAATTGTAGATTGAGAGAAATCAGGAAACACAATTAATAAAATATAACAGCTCCTGCTGTCACACAAGGATGTCATGACATCGGTCATGACATTCACTACATAAGTTGTATTAGCTTAACACATATGCAGCCTGCATAACACAATATCAAACATGTCATGACATCAGTCAAGACATTAAACACTCAGGTATGTTTTACCACAAATGCAGCCAACATGAAAACATCTTCACTAACATCGTATGTAACAGTCGTATAGCAAGTGGCATGCCAGGTCACATTTTTCTCCCACAACCAAATGGTGTGAATTGAAAATATTGGCCCTTAAAATTAATTTCCGACCCAAGAAATCTTTCAGGAAAAAACATATTTGGAGTATCCCAAATTCTAGGATTTCTTCCCGTGGCCCATTCATTAACTAAAATCTGTGAACCTTGTGGAATAGTGTATCCACATATTTTTCATCTACCCTAGCTTTCCTCGGTAGTAAAAGTGGAGCATATGGATACAAACGTAATATTTCTTTTATTACTGCTTGCAAATATGGGAGTTTAGTAATATCTGATTCGTCAATTGAATTTCCTATACCAATTACTTGCTCTAGCTCTTCTTTAGCTTTTGACATTACATGCGGATTGTGCACTACTTCAGCCATAGCTCGTTTTATTGTGTAGGAAGTTGTATCGGTCCCCGCGACAAATAAATCCTATAACAAAGAAAAAATATAAATATTTCTTTAAAAAATAATAAAAAAGCGACATATAATAGAAAAGTGAAGGAAAGAAAATTACTAGAAACAAATGTTTCATCTTTGTGTTGTCCATCTTTTGGCCATTTTCTTTAGAGATGTTGAGGCGCATGTTTAACATGTCATCATTTGGGATGCAATTTTTGTCTTCTCTTAAATTCAATCATTTGGTATTATAGAAATCAATAATTTGCAATAAATTTTCAAGATAAGTAGCTGATATTCCTTTAATACCTTGTGGATCAAACATCCTTAAAGCGGGAAAAAACTCAACCAAGTTTGGTGTTCCAATGACTATTACAAGATTTTCAATTATATCTTTATACTCATCAGTTTCACCAGCAGAATTAGCAAAATCCATAGAGAAAAAAGTGTTTGACAAAAAATTCAATATAGTCTTAAAAGAAGCTCTTCCAATATCGACTGCTTCACCCGTTATACTGCTTCTATCAATATCACATAAAAAGTCTCGTAGCTTGTTGCACCTAAGTTGATAGCCAACATCAAGTGTTTTGCTACCATACTATTTTTGGGCAGAAGCTATGAATACTGTTTGTTATATCCATAATAGAGTAACCTTAAGAACTAGAACAACAAATACTCTATATGAATTAAGGAAAGGTAGAAAACCTACTGTCAAATACTCTTATATCTTTGGAAGTAAGTGCTACATCTTAGGTGATCGTGAACAAAGAAGTAAAATGGATCTCAAAAGTGACTAGGAATATTTCTTGGATATTCTACAAATTGCCGAACCTACAGAGTTTTCAACACCAAAACTTTAGTCATGATGGAATCAATAAATGGTGTGATTGATGGCTTAAGCTCAGACAATGATCTTAATGTTAACGATGATGTTGGAACATTCCTCCTAATGAATGATGAGACAGAGAATGTAGAAGAAGACATCACCAATGCAAAAACAGTTGAGGTTGAACCTGAAGATATTCAAGTCGATAAAGGGCCCTCAATCAGAATTCACAAAGATCATCCTAAAGAGCTAATTATAGGAAAACGTAACCAAGGAATCACAAAAAGATCAAGAGGAGTAGTTTCTACACTTGCTTTGTTTCTAAGAGTAAACCCAAGAATGTAAAGGAAGCCTTAACAGATGAATTATGGATCAATGCCATGCAAGAAGAACTTGGTGAATTTAAAAGAAATGAAGTCTTGGATTTAGTTCCTAGGTCCAATGGAACAAATGTCATTGTAAAGAAATTTGGTATGGGAAATGAAAGTCATAAAAGGACATCTTCTCCTACTCACTTGAAGTTATCAAAGGATAGTTAAAGTGTTGTAGTTGATCAAAGTTTATACAAAAGCATGATTGGTAGTTTGCTATATCTTACAGCTAGCAGACCTAATATTACATTTTCCGTAGGTGTATGTGCAAGGTATCAAGCTGAGCCAAAAACAAGTCACCTCAATCAGGTAAAAAGAATTTTTAAGTTCATCAATGGAACAAGTGACTATGGGATGTTATACTCCCATGGTTTAGATTCTATTCTTGTAGGATATTTTGATGTAGACTGGGTTGGCAGTGTCGATGATAGAAAAAGCACGTCTGGTGGATGTTTCTTTCTGAGAAACAATCTAATATCCTCATTTAGTAAGAAACAGAACCATGTCCCTCTTTTTACTGCTGAAGATGAGTATATTGCAACTGGAAGTAGTTGTTTTTAATTGATGTGGATGAAACAAATGTTAAAGGAATACAATGTCAAACAAGATGTCATGATATTATATTGTGATAATCTTAGTGCTATCAATATTTCAAAAAATTCTATCCAACACGGCAAGACTAAGCATATTAAGAGTTGTCATAATTTTACAAAGATCTTGTTGAAGATAAAGTGATCACTCTATAGCATATAACCATTTTAAAACATTTGGCTAATATTTTTTACCAAAGCTTTGGATTCTAATCAAATTGAAAATCTTATAGGTGAACTGAGCATCTTCATTATTGAAGAATTATAGCAATTACAGACATGGAGGAACACAACTGTTACTGAATCTTTCCTCTATTTACTGAGGATGATAAAGCCTACTCAAATTGCTTTGGACAAGGGATGGAACAGAAAGACTCTACAAAACAGCCACAAGGAATGCACAAGGCTTTTTCATAGGGACAGGAGATTGAAGATCACCTAAAGGTGTTCTATATGTCTGTTTCCATATGTGCTAGTGTATGTTTGTGCGCTTCTAACTGTTTGTGTGTGTTGCTTGTATGCAATATTTTTGTGTTTTCATTTGTTTACATTTATTATATTTTTGTCAATTTTTGGCTAAAAAGGGGAAGTAAAGTGTTAGTATGTTTGATTGTCCTGATGTTACAACACATGTTACAACCTGCTAGTTGGCATACATCTTGATTGTGCTACTACTAAAAAGGGTAGTTTTTGTGGTTTCCTACTGCAACTATTTAAGGGGAGCATGATAATATGTCATGCTGCTTGATTGTACTGCTCTAGCCTGAAGACTCGATATTGAAGAATGTGATCAAGATTATCTGACATCCTGCTAAATGAGAAGCTGTTTAAATGATAATCTTCTGTAGCATATGCCTCTGATGTGTGAACTTGAGTAGTTCATATTTGTTATGGTATTCCTTTGAGGTGAGTACTAGTTCTATATGACAGGGGGAGTATGGACATGTCTGCTTGTACAAGCTCCAAAGAGCTTATGTGTAACTGTTATGCATCTCTGATATATCTTTGCAGTTTGTGTTTAAATTTGCATGCTACCATGTAAATATGTTTTATCTCTAGGACTTAATTTTTCTTTGGTTGTTTTAGCCAAAATTTTCCAAAGGGGAGATTATTAGTTCCATGGTTTTGGTAATGGCATAATTTTGCTAAAACATGGTTCGTAACTGATGTTGAACAAAATGTTGTAACATCTAGTTCTACTATCATAACAAGTTCTGCTGTTATGTGTTTTGACAGATATTCTGCCAGATGTTGTGACATTCTACACCAAAACATCCTGACAGTTCAAACTGGTTTTTAAACCTTGAAAGATTTGATTGAAAATATGAGAATATAGAATATTCAGATAATCATTACAGGTGCAGGCAATCAAGGATGATTGGGACAAATGCAAATTAGTCTCTGTTTTTAGAAAAAGAATCTTTGAGATTTCTTTTAGAAAACAAAGATTTTATTTGATTTTATTTGTTCCTAATTTTTGAAAAGATCTTGCAGCTGTTTTCATAAAAGAGAAGATTGGATTTAGATTGAAGTCTAAGCCCATTATGTAAAAATCTATAAAAAGGATTCCTGTTTTCGTATATTTTGTAAGGGTTCCTGGTTTAGGAGTTCCTCAAGTTCTCGTGTATTATGTATTCTTGTGTCACTCATGTATCTTCTGATGCATTGAGGTGGATGTGTGTTCTCACTCTTGAAGCTTTTAAGCAAGGGAGTTGAGTGTTGTTCTAGATTAAAGCTTTTAAGCAAGATCAAATATTGTTCTTAGTTAGGGTGCTTAACTAAGTATTTTGTTTATTGAAAAGTGTGATCTTTCTACTTTAGTTCCTTTGGTCAGAGGGGGTGTGACTGTTTTTATCATTGTGGTGATTGGAAGTGGGATGGCAATTTCTCAGGTCTAGACGTCGACTTCTAGGAAGAAGTAGCGTTGGATAGTGATTAGGCAATAAGTTGTAAACGGGGGTAGTTAGCTTTGAACTAATACTGCTAATAGTGGACTTCCTTCCTGGCTTTGTAGCCCCCAGATTAGCAGTTTTTTGCACTAAAATGGATTAACAATTCATTGTGTTATTTATCATTCTATCATTTATTTTCAGTTTTCATAAGTGTGTTGTAAGTCAGCAGATGTTATAACATTTGTCTTGACATTGTGTTTTGTTAGGACACCTGTCATGACATATGTTGAAAGTGCTAGAATTTCAGTATCAATAGTGACATATTGGGGATTTGAAACAAAATCTGATCATCTTTTATCTACAATTTCCAATACTTGTTTATTTTCTTGTCTAACCAAAATCATTATCAAACCCCAAATTATATATTCTAATTACACATTACAATTACTTTGTTAAAATACAATAATCTCTATGGAGATGAATTATTTTATTACTTTTGACTTTTCTAGTACACTTGCTAAATATCCATCATTTATGCGGGAAGAAGTTAGTTTGTTAACTAGTTAGTTAATATTCAATTATATCATCTACTTCATAGTTTAACATACGCTCAAATAGGATTGATCGATAGTATAAATATATGTTTCTAATTTATCCTAAATCAAATGTGTCAATACTTTCATTCAATATTCCTTTTTCATAATATGATATTAGTTTTATAATTAAGAGCCTTTGTGACCATCCTTTGTTGTTTGTTACATGTGCGTTGCAATTCTTCACCCATTTTTGATAATTTTATTCTTGATATTCAATTTTCTTCATCATCTTATATCATATTTGTCATTGTTTTCCCCCCTTCTATTCAATACGCCTCCTTAACTAATTTCACCATTTTCCCAATCTCAAAGTGATTCAATATTTTTTACTTATCCTAGTAAAGGCCAATTCAATTACATACATTAAAAAGTTCAATGGTTTTACAACAATTCCTAATAACTTTGATTTGAACATTGGTGGGCATGAAAGTGCAATAATCTTATTCATTCATGACTTATAAATTTTATTTCTGAATCAATTTCACAAAATACTTTTGGTTTCAAAGGTCATATTTTCTCATCCAATAATATTTTTTTTCCTTTTATAAAATAAAACATATTAGTGTTAGTATGCTAGATGGAAACTCGGTTTTTGTTCAGTATGCAAGTAGTGTTTCATATTCATCCAAACTTTATCTCATAAATGTTTTGTATTCTTCAAATTTCAAATAGAATTTGATATCAATATCAAAATTGTGTCAATATTTCTCATGTATTGTTCAATTTTCTATTAACAATTTTCTTATACAAGATCTGAGATCTTTGAAGATGATTGGTTATGGTGATCAATAGGATGGATGATGACATGCAAAATAAATGTTAATTAAGTTATTATTTTTGGTATAAGTTGTCATAATTGATTTAGTTTTAAGTGTTTTTCGCAACATTTTATGTAATTTTGGTATTTAGAAAAAAATAACATTCATAAGCAATTTCAAGGAAAAGAAATAACAAATGGAAGCCTGTGGCCAAATTGTTAGATGTCCAAGACCATACTAAGAAAGAAAAACAGAAAATTTAAAAAGTACAATAAAGAACCTAACCAGATAGTGTTGATAAAATACATACATGTCACTAGACGCGTAAAAATATGAAGAATCATAAAATGCATAAGACAATTGGACACACTAACTGGCAACACGACCTAGTAATGTTAGGAAATATAACCGTGTTACCATTAAAATTTAGAAATGGTGGTCTTAATGGTGTTGAGTAAAGCTTCTTTAGAATAATTGCACGCTTATGGTTCCTCAACTATTAAAGGTCTCAAATTCTTCAGTATATACACTATTTGTACATATAAAGTAATCATCGCAATTTTGTTTTATATTTTTGGAATGTCTTAAAAAAAATTAGTTTTTAATGTCATTGCTATAATTTCTGCAACGATACAACTTAATACAATTTAGGTTCTTTTTAATAATTTCTTTACATCAAAATTTCTTTACTTGTTTTACTTTATGCCTTCCTTTGTTTTCTTTGTTTTATTCTTTATCGTGTATGAGTAGTACCCTGTCTTAAGATAGGTGTGGACTATGATGATAAGTCGTGTATAAAACTATTGTGTTCTCGCTATTATTGGATAAAATATTTAAATTTAGTCTTATTGTGTTTCATTCTTGAATAATAATCATGCTTATGATAAGATGTTTCTTTGTATAATTGAGGAGAAGCAACTATTCAAACATGGGGGAGTTTAATTATATAAAAATAATTATTTTAATGCATATATTTTTAAAAATATTTGATAACTTTAGTTTATTTTTAGATGTTTTATAATACTTTTAGCTAGAATTTGTTTTTAAGAAATAAGATGTGAGTTTGAGGTGTTTCTCAAGAAAAATAATAAATTAACAATGAGTAAGATCAAAATTTCGAATTTGAGGTCATGATAACAAATTAAAACAAGTAATAAATTAATAAAAATAAAAAGCAACATCGTATGGTAGAGTAAGGGTAATATAGACTTACTGCATGTAAGATTGATCAAGACAATAAATAAATATTTTTTATTTTGTCACAACGAAGGAGTGTGCCTTATACAAATAAAACAAAAATACTCAATTGTATGCTACACTTTATTTACTCTAATAGGAATAGCTCGCAATGGTTGATCAATGTCTCTATGGATATTTTCCTTTTTCCAGTCAAAAGAATTAATCAATGATCCTAACATCGTATGTAACATTCGTATAGCAAGTGGCATGCCAGGACACATTCTTCTCCCGCCACCAAATGGTGTGAACTGAAAATACTGGCCCTTGAAATTAATTTCTGACCCAAGAAATCTTTCAGGACAAAACATATTTGGATTATCCCAAATGCTAGGATTTCTTCCCATGGCCCATTCATTAACTAGAATCTGTGAACCTTGTGGAATAGTGTACCCACAAATTTTTACATCTTTCCTAGCTTTCCTTGGTAGTAAAAGTGGAGCAGATGGATGCAAACGTAATGTTTCTTTTACTACTGCTTGCAAATATGGGAGTTTCGTAATATCTGATTCGTCAATTGAATTTCCTATACCAATTACTTGTTTAAGCTCTTCTTTAGCTTTTGACATTACATGTGGATTGTGAACTAGTTCAGCCATGGCTCGTTCTATCGTGTAGGAAGTTGTATCGGTCCCCGCGACAAATAAATCCTATAACAAAGAAAAAATATAAATATTTCTTCCAAAAAATTATAATGTATATTTAATAATAAAAAAAGAGATATATAATAGAAAAAGGAAGGAGAGAAAATTACCAGAAACAAATGTTTAATCTTTGTGTTGTCCATCTTTTGGTCATTTTCTTTAGAGATATTAAGAAGCATGTCTAACATGTCATCATTTGGGATGTAATTTTCGTCTTCTCTTAACTTCAATCTTTTTGTAGTATAGGAATCAATAATTTGCAACAATTTTTCAAGATAAGTAGCTGATGTTCCTTTAATACCTTGTGGATCAAACATCCCTAAAGCGGGGAAAAAATCAACCAAGTTTGGTGTTCCTATGACTCTCACAAGATTTTCAATTATATCTTTATACTCATCAGTTTCACCAGCAGAATTAGCAAAATCCCTAGAGAAGAAAGTGTTTGACAAAAAATTCAATGTAGTCTTAAAAGCAGCTCTTCCAATATCTACTGCTTCACCCGTTATACTGCTTCTATCAATATCACATAAAAAGTCTTGAAGCTTGTTACACCTAAGTTGATAACTAGCATCAAGTGTTTTGCTGGCAAACAGATGGTTTTTGCATATCTTCTTAAGGTCTCTCCAAAGATCGCAAGCTGGCATAAAGGGTAAGCTAAAATGCTGATGATCAAGAACTGCTACAGCTTGAGGAATAGTTCGGTCTGAGAGGAAGAGATCATGAGTTTGAAGCACTTCTTGTGCAATTTCTGGTGATGAAATCACAAAGGTTGTTATTTGACCTAACTTCAAATACATTATTGGGCCATATATTTTGGAATATTGGGCTAACAAGTGTTGAGGTTTTTGTTTTCCTAATTCAGTAGCACTTCTCAAGAGGGTAAGAAGTGAAGGCCCTGGTGGAAGGTTGATATGTGTTTTGGTTCTACTAAATAGTGTTATAGCAATGTATGATAAGAAGAGGAGGAATATTGTGGTTGCAAAATACATTTCTGAGTTCATCTTATCTTAAGATCTTTGATATGATATGATATGCTATTGCTTGTTAATATTACTCAAACTGAAACTAACTCATTTATATAGACGCTTCTGCATGTTAATATTTCTGAAGTCAATAGTCAAAACATGTGCATGGAAATGTCATGGCAGTCGCTGGCTAGCTTAGTTTATGAAAATATTGACTATTGTATAAATTAACAAGTCAAGCAAGACAAAGTTTTGACTATAGGAGGAGTATATATGAGTCGCGATCAATTAATAAAACATACTAAATTAAATATGTTTTTTATTCCTCGTGTAATTAAATATGTTTTTTATTCCTCGTGTAATTAATAAAACATACCTATATTTGGTAAAATATTGTGAGTCATGTATACATGTTTTCAAAAGTGGCGCCATATATAGTCAAAAAGGAAGGGACTTGAATTCTATGCAAAAATGAATTAGTAATGATTTTGAATTATCAGCAATTCATATATCGCGGCCAAGAAAATAAAACCGTTTATTCCAACTAATTTTTTTAGTCTAATAGTCAAGTGCTGAAACTCCACGCATTAAATAGAATAAGACAAATTCAAATCAACACTCTACAATAAAAGTGATTTAACATGTATACATCTAAAGAAATCTCGATGACAATCCTCATCTTGTTAACAATTTTCGTCATATGTTATTTTGTAATAATTTTAAATACAAACTCTAATTATACAAACTCTATATCAAAATAAATAATAATAATAATAATAATAATAATAATAATAATAATAATAATAATAATAATAATAATAATAATAATAATAATAATCTATTTAATATAAATTTAAAGAAGTTATGATGGCAACCCTAACCACATGTCATCTTGTTAACAATTCTCACGATATATCATTTTATAATAATTTTAAATACAAACTCTAATTATACAAATTCTATATCAAAATAAATAATAATAATAATAATAATAATAATAATAATAATAATAATAATAATAATAATAATAATATATTTAATATAAATTCAAACTTGATAAAAAAAATATAAATTGAAAGAAGTCATGATGGCAACCAAGGCCGTCTCATAAAATTTGGAGACCCTGTTCAAAAATTTAAAATTGGCCTTAATTAAAAAAATATAGAAAAAAACTCACACTTTATTAAAATAAAAAATAATATTAAAAATAAAAAACAATTCATAAATATTTAAGAGAAAAAGGGTCATGCACTGACAGTGTAAATATTTTTACACTGTCAACCAATCACCACCATGCATCTAATTAAAACATTCTTTTATTTAAAAAAAACTTTAATGACATGGCACATTCATGACTCCCTATTGAATGATAGTGTAAAACTATTTTACACTGTCAGTGCACTACCTTTTAACTCAATATTTAAATGATATATTAATTAGTGAATCTTTAATTAATTAAATATAGGGTAATGCTAACGAGTGCCCCAGGGGCACTGGTTAAGAGATTAAAAAGGTAAGTTGAGCATTGTTTAATAAAGTAAAAAAGATAAGTTTTTTCCTAAAATATATGTATTCAATGCATTTAAAACATAAATAATTAACTTTTTTTAAAGAATATTGTATGTATTTAATACATTGCATATAAAATAATTTCTTTATAAGGAATGCTTAACCAGTGCCCCTGGGGCACTCGTTAGCATGACCCATAAATATAACCTATAGATATTATCCTAAATCAATTTTTAAAAATTTACATGATTATAAATTTTAATTAATTAATATTATTGCAGTTTCTCATGTTCTTTAAAACATCATGGCTATAGTGATTCTTCCAAGAATTGAACCCTCGCCATTTTCTTGGACCCTCGCCATTATGTTAAAAAGTGAAAAACGCTACCGCTACGCTGCTTGACATATACTATTTATTTGCTACATCAAATAATTTATATATAATTATTTCTTGTTTATAGTTTAAAAAAAATTTTTTGAGACCCCCATTTTTTGGAGGCCCTGTGCTACGGGCCAGGTTGCACGGGCCCAAATTCGGGCCTGATGGCAACCATAGCCACATGTCATCTTGCTAACAATTCTCGCGATATATCATTTTATAATAACTAGCAGGATACCCGTGCGTTCACACGGGTACTGGTATATGGTACACATATTTGTTTTCAAAAAGTAATAAAAGAAAGTCAATTAATTTAACCAACAAATTTTATTTTATTTTTAAAAAATAATAAATTAGTGCCTATATTTTTTGTATATATATATAAAATTTTTAAATGAATTTTTTTTATATAAACATAATTTTTGTTTTGCATTATTTACAAAAATATTGTTCAGTGTATTGATAACTATTATGAATCAATGAAAAAACTTTGTATTTATTAACAATATAAATAATTAAAAAATACATTTATGTTGTTGATAGGTAGTAGTAGTCTAATGTTATATCTAATTTATTAATAATATTAATTGTGATTTATATCTGGTTATATTAAATAGATTGAAAAGATTTAAATATTTTATTTAAAAAAAGAAAGATAATGACATAACAAATGATAGGTGCTAGTAGGGATAACAATAGGTAGGGTATGGATAAGGTACTATAGTACTCGTTCCCATACCTGCAGTTCGAAAAATCCCCGTACTCGAGCACATATCCGCGTGGGCACCAACATTTGAGCTTGTTCCCGTACCCTATGGGTACCTAAGTACCCATACCCATTTATCCGCATTTTTATTAAAAACTCATGATCAATTATAATTTATCATGTAATTTTAAGTTTTTTTAACAACATTCATAAAAAAATTAAAGATGTTATTGTTGAGTTAAGAAATTAACAAACGTTCGTATTAAAATGCGTATAAATCTAATAGTGATGTATTTAATAAAATTGATAAGCATATATGTATATATAATAATAATAAATATATAAATATACATTATGCGGGTATGAGGCGGGGTGGGACCTAAGGTACTCGTGCCCGCGCCCATACTCGTTTATTTTAGTGGGTAATTACCTGTGCCCAATTTACGGGTTTTTACCCTACTCGTTAATGATAATTTTTGCAGGTGCCCTTTGAGGATGAGTCAAATTGCCATCCCTAGATGCTAGGGTCGGATAGAACACTTGATACTAATGTTTTGAATTGTATAAATTAAAATTAGTGATAATTGACACACATTTTTGTATTTTCACGTATATTAATTTTTTTAAAATATTATATCTTAAATTAAAAATATTAGTAACATTGATAATTAAAAAAACAAACTTTTTCATATTTGAACTCATAAATTATTTTAAGTATATAAACAATAATATAAATATGCCTTAAAAAACTAAATATATTTGGAGCATAAATATTGTTTTTCCATATATACAAATATTTGGATCAACCCTGTAGTTTTCCGCATGTAAATATTAAATAACAACGTAATATTTAAAAATATTATTTTAATTGTATAAATAAATATTAGTATCATAAATAAATATATTTTACTCGTGTTCGGATTCATACAATTCTGATATGGATACCCGTGCGTTTGTACGAGTACTGATGTGTTACGCGCATATGTTTCTTAAATGTAATATGAATGAAAAAACTAAAAGACAAAATTATTTAACCAAGAAAGTTTAATATTTTTAAAAGTAAAACATATTTTTATTTATATTTGAAGCATGAATATAATTTTTTCAAATATACAAATATTTGGTTCAAAAAATTATTTTCCCGTTTATAAATATTATTATTTGTATTTCCATTCTTGTAATTTTTTAATTTATAAAGTATTTATTATTATAAAATTCAACAAAAGCATTATTAGTTATTTCATTGTTTCACTTTTTGCTTAAGTTTATGTTATTAGAAACTAAACATTTCCTTACCGTGCACAACCGATCAATCTATGTCTTTCACATTGTCAAAATCATATGTCATCCAGAAACGCGAAACCCTTTTAGATAGTCACATTCACCGTCGCCAGAAAACGGTGCATCATCCTCAACACGATTCATGTAAACATTTATAACTATGAAAATCAAAAGCAAACTCTAACTCTCAACTTAAAAGTAAATATATCAATGGAAAGAATATAAAACTTAAATTAAAACACAAAAAAACAAAATCTAAATCACAACAAAACACCGTCTACGGTAACCATTACGAAGAAGAATGTAAAACACAAAGAAAAAGAGGAAGAAGGAAGAAGAAGAATAAGAGGTAGTGAGATTTAACTACAAATCATACTACTTAAATAATAGTGTATGATTTATTTTTCTATATTTTCAATATAAATCTGTTCAATTAAAAATAATTTTCAATATGTTATTATTAATTATTTGCCATATTATTTGCGGCATTGGAATTTTTTCTCTATTGTTATAGATTGCATGATAACATTCTAAGATAATAGATGATTTATTATAAACCAATAATAAATTATTTAATTACAAATAAATATAAAATAGAAGACGAAAATTGAGATAATAAAACCTACAAAGAAATCTCTTTTTCTTTATGTAAATTCTTATTTCTATTGCTACACATGAGGAAGCAATTTCTTCACCATTCAACATATAAATAATAACAAATAATAAAAATTATTTCTTCAACATTCAACATATAAATAACTTATGAGTAAATAGAAATAAAGAAAAAAAGAGATAATATATCATAACAGAAAGAAGAAACGAACAAAACTATAAAAAAATTAGTAGAGTTAAATGTTAAATTTTTTTTTTTTTATAATTGACCACTATTGTTTTTTCTCTTTAATCTGAAAGAGAAATACAAAATAATTCTCAAATTTGAAGAAGATTGTGTTTTCTTTCAATTTTTGTTATTGCCTTATTTTACCTCAATTTTACATGTTATGCGTAGAAATGCAACTTATTAGAAATAGAATCTCAATTAAATATTTATATTTATTTAATTTTAATCGTTATTATTTATTATAATTTTTGGAGGATTAAATAGTTATAAACAATGTAATAAATCGTAACACAAAATAATTCAATAATGAAAAATACCTTAACTTTATTTGCAAATCCTTCATCCTTAATATGTTGATTCTCCTCTTAATCACAAAACCTTCAAGTGTATCCAAATTCAAATTAACATTTAAAACAACATCAAAGAAAGTTAATATATAACTAGCCACCATAAAAGAAAACAACAATAACATTAAGCATTGAAAAAAGAAGAAGAATTAATATCATAACGAGAAAGTTAAGTTAGATACATTCAAAGAGTAAGCATTTGGTTAAAAGAAATTGATATAAAAGATTTAATAGAATATGAAATGTTTTGTAAAATTTATGAACAAATGAATGATAGAAGAGGTTAATGAATTAGTGGAATTAAAGGTGGTTTATGGATGATGGAAGAAGTTAATGAAGTAGTGGGTTTAAAGGTGGTTTTTGTAAGTGGAGAAAATTTGTGGGAAAAATTAATTAGTAATTATTATCATTATTATTTAATTTTATTTAATTGCTTGAAGTTAGAGGCATCCACTTGGCATGATATGAAGCAAGAAGGGTATTTTAGATTTTTAAAGAACACCTTCTTTTCTTATATGATAGATTCTAAATACAAACCCTAATTATACAAACTCTATATTAAATAAATAAATAATAATAATAATAAGGTTTAATTGTAATTTTGGTCCCTCTGTTATAATTTTTTTTTTTAGTTTTGTCCCCCTATTTTAAAATCCGGAATTTTAGTCCATTTATTTTAGTTTTTTGAGGATTTTTGTCTCCCTACAAATTCGAAGACAATTTTAGATGAAATGATGCTCATATTGATGATGTGACAGTGCCAGTTCAGCAGTGAAATGTTCAAAAAAACTAATTTTATTTAAGATTTATGTTGAACATGTCATCAATGTGAGTTATATTTTATTAAAAATTGCCTTCGGATTTGTAAGGGGACCAAAATCCTCAAAAAGTTAAAATAAAAGAACTAAAATTCAGGATTTTAAAAAAGAGGGACCAAAACTCAAAAAAAATAATAATAGAAGGACCAAAATTGCAATTAAAGTCTAATAATAATAATAATAATAATAATAATAATAATAATAATAATAATAATAATAATAATAATAATAATAATAAAACTAAACCATAACTATTAATAATAATAATAATCTACTTAATATATAAATAATAATAATAATAATAATAATAATAATAATAATAATAATAACAAAAATAGTAACATAATAACGAACTACCACAATTATAAATAATAATAGTAATAATTTTTTCATTTAACACTATTATATCTTATTATCCTAATTCTCATTTTTTTATACAAAAAAGTATTTAATTATCAAATAATTATTATTATAATACAAAATATTTTAATTAACACTATTATATTCAACTAAAATTATTATATCTAATAATTCTAATTCTATTTTAATTATTTGTTTAACTATTCTCTTTTAGTTATTTTGTTTAATATTAAAATTATAATTTTTTATATATAAACTATGAATTAGTTTTTCTAAATAATAAATAAAAATCACAAATATAAAAATTATTTTAATTTTAATGAATACTAAAATTTTAATTAATATATTATATTGATGATAATATATAAATATTAAAAAATAAAATAAACGTGTTTAAAACTTCTACTCAACAAAAATAAAAAATATATGCTATTTTAAATACTTTTTTAGAAAATTATGTGTTTTCTTAATGAGTACACAATTTTTTTATATAATAAAAAATTTAATGAATTTTTTTACAATATTTAAATATGAAAATTATCAATTACAATATTTATTTAGTATTATTGTACTAAATATTTTTAATAAATCATTATGACAATCAAAAGAAAATAAAAATAAAATTCTTTAAATCATTATTTTTCCCATATTTAGTATAAATACTTTAGATATTTTTTTAATTTATTTAAATATAAATATTTTATGTTATTTTTAAATTTAACTTTGACAATTATTTCTCTTTAAAAAAAATATAATCAATAACTCATTAATTGTATTAACGAAAACATTTAAATATGAAAAATATCAGTTACAACATTTATTGAGTTTTATTCTACTAAAAATATTAATAAATTGTTATATTAATTAAAAGAAATTAAAAAAAATCCTATAAGTCATTATTTTTCCTTTACTTCGTATTATTAATTTTCATACGAGAATATAATATATTCTATAAAAATTCACTCTTTGAATCACACAAAATTATTATTATAATGAAAAAAATATTTTTTAAATATAATCATTTAATTCAAATATCTATTTTGAATGAATAATAATTTTTATTCTTTATTGCACCAACTTTTCAATATTTTTTCATATTCCACAACTACTCCATCACTCAGTTGATAAATTATAATTAGTTAAATTGCGAGTTACAGTTTTTAATCATATTTAAAATATTAATTAATGATAATTTTTAATTAGAAAATTTGAGAGTTACAATTTTTAATAATCATTATTTTGTTTTAATAATCATTATTTTATATGTAAATACTTAGTTGGTGAAGAAATTTTTATTTAGTTGGTTTGTAATCTTTCTCATAACCTTAACCTTAGAAGAAAATTGTTAGGTAAATTATGTGGTTGTTTAGCAAAAATTATTATGCTAGAATAAAAAACTATTATAATCTATTTAAAAATATTTTAAAAATAAAAAAAATCTTTTATTACCATTTTAAAAAATGAGATCCTTAATTTTTTTGAAATCTTGTGCTAATTAGAGCCAAAACGCTCTTGGGGAGGACTACCTTGTATAAAAGTGAATACAAAAATGGGTTTTGCAATCACAATGTCCTTCTTTTTAAAATACATTGCTATAACACTAATCGGAACAACCAATAAAACATATTAAAAATGGGCTTTTACCTCTTACAATTATGCGAAAATTTTTGTATTAGAAAAACAAGAAGCATAATGCTCATTAGCCAAATTCTTGAAATACATGGTCCGATAATGCATTTGAAGTTAAGAAAAATAATTACTATTATAAATTCATTACTAGATATAGCGCATATAAGTGCTTCAAACCCATCATCTTAGTCATTCTTGAAGATCATATTTTAGCTTATCCTTTAGGCCAATTTCAGGGATCTGGATAGACCTTAAAAAATATGCAAAAACAATTCGTTTTTCTAACCAAGCCCTTGATGCATATGATAAAAACTCAGGTGTAACAAATTTTAAAACCATTTATATTGATATTGTTAATAGATGTTGAACGTAATATTTTTTTAAGACTTCATTAAACTTTTCTTCAAATACATTTTTCTTTATGGGTTTTGTTAACTCGATAGGTGAAACTGATGAATTTAAGGATATAGTTGAAAATCTTGAGAGAGCAAAACAGACATCTAACCTAGTTGTTGTTTTTTCTTCCGATTTTTAGGATCTTTTACCCATAAAGTATTAAAGAAATATAAGTTACACACAAGTACAAGCACATAGATGCACGAACAGATGCATATATGCACAACCCTAAATTGACTCCTTTACAATTTTCCTTTTACTATTGGTGGTTGAAGGACTTAATGATATTTAAGTGACTCCAAACATAAACATAAGAGATAGGGATGAAATGTGATATTAAAAATTAATATTGATTTATATAACCTTTTATTCATTGAAAATATTTATGTATTTTTTATTTAACAACATTTTGATTATTATTTTTTAAATGAGACCCTTAATTTTTTGAGGTCTTGAGTTAAGAGCCTGGTTGTTGTTGAGAGGGTTGTCACCATATGACACGTCACACATGTACAATAGTATCGAAGTAGTAAAAAGGTATTCGAACCACAAAGACCAAGTGTTTGATTACCGAATTCTACCCTATCATTGTGTAGCTAAAGCAATCAAAATGGAGTTAGTGAATGATTTTTGTGTTAATAATAAAATAATCA
The DNA here is from genome assembly GCF_029867415.1 of Vicia villosa. Classification (NCBI taxonomy): domain Eukaryota; kingdom Viridiplantae; phylum Streptophyta; class Magnoliopsida; order Fabales; family Fabaceae; genus Vicia; species Vicia villosa. Next base: position 201,278 of record NW_026705460.1, on the reverse strand, counting down.
AAACAATTAGAGTTTAGGCTCGGATTCATGCCTCTAATTCTCTTGCAGACCCGAATTCGTAACAAGAATAAAGCTAATGTTATAAAAAATGAAAAAGATAGACAACATTCACTTTTGTCGGCACGTTGTCTTACTCTAATCAAATACACTACCCATTTTCGTCAACGTAGTGTATTTGTTTAGAGTCAGTTTTAAAGCAACCATTAATAAAAATAATTTCTCTGTCGACATAGAAAGACATGGTCGCCTAATTTCAAAAAATTCGGTGTGTCTAATTTTGATATCGCAATATACCTTTTAAGCGTAAAGGATATATCTAATTCATTCATGCTTTCGCACCGTATTTAAATACTTAAAGAGCAGAAACTGAAAGGTAAAGAACACAAGTGATTGTTTACCTAGTTCGGAGCAACTCTCCTACTTTGGGGGCATACCAAGCCAGGAATGAAGTTCACTATCAGTAGTATCAATTCGAAGCTAAACAACCTCCAGTTTACAACTTCTCACTTAATCATTACCCAATGCAATTCTTCTACCTAAGACTCACATAGGTATGAGACCATCCTCAAACCCTTCAATCACAAACAGTGATACCTTACAGTATCAAACAATCGCAGAAGACTCACTTCCATGACAATACCTAGCCAAGACTCTTGACTAAGAACAATAACTTAGAGTTGCTTCATAGCTTCCTCCAAGAACAATACACCTCTTGCCTACAGACTTCAAGGTGGACAGAACTTCTCTTGCTTCACAGCTTCGAGAAGGACATGGTGATCTTCCCACAAACTGGGAGATTCACCTTGACAAACCCTAGACTTCTACATCTTGAGTCGTACCAAACTAGGTTACAAATCCTTATTTTTATATCATATACCCAACTGGGTTTGGGCTTCTAAACACATCAAGTATGCTGTTACAAATTAGCAGTAACTTCTACTAAGAAGAAGGTCTTCAATTCCTTAGCTTCGAAGAATATCTCCTTATTTAGAAACTATATAAAGCAGTATATTCTTCAAATATTTTGATTGATTCTTCTGACCTGTTAAACATATAACGCCTTATATGATTGCATCATATCTCTGAATATATCTGTGATTTTTAAATCATAACAGATTTAACTTATCCACTTCAGTTAGACACGATGTCGTGTGCTGTTATATCTCATATGACATGTCATTCCAGATGTTGAGACATCTCAACACAACATGTCTTAACATGAGATAGGACTTCTTGCTCAACCTGTTCCTGTCAACAAGTTAATTCAACCTATCTACTAAACCTGCTTTATTTGTTTTACTAAAAGGGTTAAATATACAAAACACCCCTGTAATATAGGCGAAATTCGCTTTCCCCCTGTAAATAATTTTTTGCTAACACCCCCTTGAAATATAAAAATACTATGTCTTTTTTCCCCTAAGTATAAAGTTTAACCCCCTGTAATATTTTTTTGTTTGATTTTCTCCCCAAGATTTGAGGTTTAAATTGCACGCTTACGGGGGGTAATCCAAACAAAAAAATTATAGGGGGGAAACTAAAAAAAAATTACCAGGGGGATAAAGCAAATTTCATCTATATTACAGGGGTGAAAAGTGGTATTAACCCTTACTAAAATTAATGTCAATCCTAAAGCTTGAGAACTTACAATATCAACTTTGGTGTAACAAGTTTCAAGTCCTTTTATGTGATTTTGATGGGAGAAACTTAATTATTTAATTAGATGTTGAAAGAGTTGTTTTTTACCAACAAAATTAGTGTTTATAAATGAATCAAACACATGAACAAATGAAATGAAAACAATGTGAGACCAAGTGGATTGAATTGAAATTTAAATGGGCTCAGGCCCAATTGTAATATTTTAATAATTAAAAAAAATGTTTTCTAAAAAATATTAATAAAAATAATTTATGAAAAACACTATAAAAAATTAATAATATATTAAAAAAATAAAAAAATGAGTAAATAAAAATATTAAAGAATTTCACGTGTATTAAAATGATAATTAAAAAATACCACGCTGACTGCCACATAGGCAGTTTGGGAGAATATTTGTTGCAATGTGACAGTCATAGGTGTATCTGGGGAAATCAGGAAATTGCGAGGGAGGTTTTAAAAAAAAATTTACCAGGGATTAAAAACAAATCTCACTAATATTACAGGGGGATTTTATATATTTAACTCTTAAAAAAATTTCAAACAATTTTTTCTCTTGTGGTTTTGTTAACTCTGCAGATTAAACTGATGAGAATAACGCTACAGTTGAAAATCTTGGCAAAGCAATACAGACACATAACTTGGTTGTTGTTTTTCCTTAATTTTAGGACGTTTTAATCTTAAAGTTTTAAAAAAGTATCACCTACTTACATGCACATGCACACACTCATACACACACAATCCTAAGATAATCTCCGTGTATTTTTTCCTTTTACTATTGAACGGTGAAGGGTTTAGTATTGACCAAATGACTCCAAACATGAGAGAGGAGAGGGTTTGAATTGTAATATTTAAGGATTAATAATTAGTTTCTAAAACATTTTATTCTTTAAATATATTTATGAAGAGGATATGAATGAATAACTTTTATATTCTATTTAAAAATATTTTGTGCATAAATAAATTTGATTTTTATATTTGAAAATTATACCCTTGTTTTGAGGTCGCGCCGAGAGTCAGATAATCTTACATTCTTGTAGCCTTAATTTGAGTATTTTAACTTGTCATTCAAGAAATACTCAATACATTGATACAAAACCAATTGCTAGGCTAAAAAAGGAGACAAATACATGGATACTACAATGAGCCAATGAATAGAGAGGTTTCTCAAAGGTACAAAGACTAAATATAGCTGAAGCAAACGAATACGAATACACATCATTATCCAAATGAATTATAACAACAATGCAAATAAATTCATATAATGGACAAATTACAAACACATAATAAATCAAATAATGCATTATACACGCAATTTGGCAAACAATTAAAACTCAAGCGATATCGGTGATGATTGTAATTTTAAACTATTTTAAAGTTGAAATGATCGAAAAAAACTCTGATTAATCCTTTAAAATAGTGTGTTTAATTTTTGCTCATCAATTAAAATTAGTTTTTCTAACCAAATAGCTGAGCTCTCTAGTGATGTTTAGAAAAAGGGTGCAAATTGCTCATCAGTTCTCATTATCAGTGTAGATTTCACGTACAATATAAGTCATATTTATAGAACACATGTAATAAATAGAAAATCAATATGGAGTCTGTAACACCCAAAATCTAACTGGTAATTATAACAAATATCAGAGTATAAAATTTCAAATAACTATTTGGATATTAAATTTTCAACTTAATAACAACGACATACACGCCTTTAATACAGATATGTAACACTTTTACATAATTAAACTCGTATTCACCCTGTTTAGTCTCATCAAAATAAATCAACTTTTTATTAACCGCGTAGTGGAATCACAACTTTAAACTTCGAATAACATAGCATCTTATTTCAACATAAAAACCACTTCAAAGAAACAACAAGTCTTAAAGGAAAATAACTTAGAAATTCAGCAACGGTAACAGATTAACAATGATGAAAACAAGCGTTCATCCCCCCGAGTGCTACGTATCACATCGACAACACCGACTCACTAACAAAAGTAACCGCTATCCTTCTTGATTACCTGCACGTTACCAACATAAGGGTAATATTCAAACAGAAGGGGTGAGATATCGAACTATATAAACAAGTGTATGATAGACAATATATTAGAATTCGAGTATACAAAATCACTGCTTCATATGAACAATTATTAAAATCTTCACAACTTATCAACACAACAATTTGAGTATGCGACTTAAAATGCGACTCAAGACTATGCACATGCATGTGGTACCATTAGAGAAGACATCCCAACTTAAAAACTACCAATTAATAGAGGCATCAACAAGGCATAAGCCTTCAACTTAGTTTGCCAATCCAGGCCAACTTACCGAGCATCAGCTCCAACTTAATATGCGATGTATGCGACACAATTATGAATGCCACAACAATAACAACAATAATTATTCAACAACAACGTACAACATATCAACATTGGCCATAAGGCCTACAACTTTACCTTGCCAATAATTAGAGGCAATTCAACTAAATTCATCACCTGCAATGTACATATTCTCAACAAAGATTCAACATACACATTCAACCTAAATATCCTACACGCGTTCTGTAATTATTCGGACAGTTTTTGACTCGAACTGGTTAATTCATTTATCGGCTAAAATTTCTTATATCATATGCGGTACTGTCATCACTATGCTCTTGCTACTAACCAATACCTTCCTGTTAAAACTTCTAAACTTTGCTACAGTTAGGATGTGCACATACTGCTACTAATTTAATTAAATTTGTTGCTTATACTGTTACTATAAATCATTTTTATACAACCTGCTGAATAATATCTACTACATACTGCTATTAAAAATTTACTGTTCTAAAACCTTCTACTGCTAGTGTTAAATATATATATTAGCCATGCTATTGATATTCTTCGGCTACCACTCTTCTGCTAATTACTTTCTTCTGATAGTTAATGCTATTGTGATCAATATTTTCTTCTCTGGACTACTACATTATTTTTCCACTACTTTATTTATGTTAATGTTATACTACTATAATTTAATCATTAAATGCTACCTACTAATTAAGCTAATATAATACATACTATGTTACACTACTACGGAAAAGGGCTACCAAAGCGCTTTTTTTGGGCTACTAAAGCGCTGCCAAAGCCAGCGCTGCCGTAGGTAACGAAAGCGCTTTTGAAAGCGCTCTGGTAGCCCCCCTATAAGAGCGCTTTTTCCAGAAAAACGCTCTGGTAGCCCCCCTATAAGAGCGCTTTTTCCAGAAAAAGCGCTCTGGTAGCCCCCCTAACAGAGCGCTTTTTCTAGAAAAAGCGCTCTGGTAGCCCCCCTATAAGAGCGCTTTTCCAAAAGCGCTTTCGTAGGTTACGTTTTGTTTTATTTTTATGCTTTTTTTTAATCTTAGGCAGCGCTTTTAGTAATAAAGCGCTTTAGTAGGTGGCCCTTTAAGAGCGTTTTTTAAAAGCGCTGTCGTTGCTAAATGAGGTATTTTAAAGTGCAACCTGTAATTTAAGCCTCCCAGTTCGACCTGTAATATTTTCGACCTGTAATATATTTTCAACCTGTAATATTTTCGACCTGTAATATATTTTCGACGATATATTTTCAACCATAGGTAGGACAATATATATACTAATATAATACCATTATAATATCCAAAATTATATATACACATCATTATAGTTCCTGTCAAACAAACTAAATCATGTAAGGTATGATATATATACAGAAAGTTTCACATGTAACTAACTCATGTCAAACAAACTAAATCAGTAACATCAACAATATTATACTTCAAATATTGACAACAGTATGAACAAAGTTAGTAACCACCCTAGAGTACTATAATAGTATACTTCAAAAGTTTGATCGTTTCCCGGCCTGGTCCTGCAAAGTATGAACAGAACAACACGGTCAATTAAAGGCTCAACAACAACAAAAACAAACATGAAACAAACTATCAGTTTCAAATCAATCCACCAAAGTACTACATAACAAAATAATGTAGTCATAAAACTGTTAACACAATAATGTAGTCATACCTATATGAATAGTTGCTGAATATAAAATTGACACAATTCCTCTTTGATTTCTTCCAACTTAAGTCTCGTGTAAGAAGCAGCATAGAAGTCATCAAAGTACTACATAAAAAAAACATAATATGAATGATTTAGTTAAATGTAATAAATTATAAGAAATTATCTTAAGTTATAAATCCATACCGTGATTGGAATCTCTAATTGATTCGTTTGAATGATTTCTTTCATAAACTCAAAACATAGTATCCGCAATCTGAACTGTTTCGCTGTATCGGACACTACATAGAAAAACAAATAAGATTTTATAGTTGTCTTGTTTTATCAAGTAGCATAAATATTATAAGCAAAATTGTGAAAATTAATGTACCTCCACTTTGATCCAAGTAATGTTGTTTGATTTAGTCCGGGATACTTGTGCGTCTCTTTGACTTCGGAACACTTGTATTGATCTAACAAAAATATAAAAGCCTATGTTTAGATCAATCTCACAAATAATTAAATATATAAATATACACGAATATTTAGAACGACCTCACTTACGTATCAACCATTGACTTCATAGCCGGATAATTGGTCCACTCACCATCTACCGAATTCAGAAAATATACCACTTCTCTTATAGGGTTGATAGCAAGCAACAACCAGTGTGCTCTATAAATTAAAACAATAGTTTATATGAAAATTTTGCTACGCAAAAGAAACAAAGATTAGATGAACCAAGAATGACAAACTAACCCTACTGGTCGGGTATTATACGCCCAAAGAATCAGACTTTCTGTATTGCCGGTGGACAGGAATCTATCGACTAAGCGCTGTCTAACTGATTCCGGCTCCGTAGCAATTGTCATTCCGCTGCAATGGGCGGAAGACACGAAACGGAATCTGTTTGACAATGCAGTCCCGCGCAACACTTTGTCATACAACAACCTTAAATAAAAACATAATAAACATTAGATTATTTTCATTGAAATGTGTAAATAAATTGTTCGACTAATTAAATAATATATCGGATGAGTGAATTTTACCGGATGTATGAGTGCATATTACCGACGCCTAGTTGTTCATGCGTAAAAATCTCTTCCAAGTCATCTAGTGCAATATTTGACATGAATTCAATACCGAAGATACCTTCATCCATATTGATTTCACGGAAAGCACCACCCTTCAAATCGGACATATCAACAAGTGTTCTGAGCATCATCCGGTATCGAGGCACAAAAGCACCACCTTTTTTTGCCGCTGGCTTCGGAGGACCTTTGGGTGGTACGCTACGAACTTGATGCGTCACTTGTTGTGACCCCCGAGCAGATGCCTAAAAATCATATAAGTTAGGTAAAATATAAAATCATGCAGTTTTAGATTCAGATTATATATTAACACTTTAAACGTACCTCTTTTAGTGATGCAACAGACTCCTCCTCCTGTAAAATCCCTTTACCCTTAATTGCGGGTTTTGTAGGAGCAGTCTAAAATTAAAATGTAAAAAATAATTAACATAACGGTGCAGAATTGACATTCGAAAACTAAATGATTCATAATGGTTTTCAATATACATCATCACCAATGATAATGAGCTCCGAGGGCCATGCAAAAAATGACCCTATTGCATCTCGCATTAATGTTGTCTCTGAGACCATGTCAGGTACCGGTAGCACCGCATCATGATCTAATACAACATCAACTGATACTTTCAGGTGTCCATCCGGGAGCGGTCTATGGTGAAGTAAATCTCCCAAAGTGTTGTGCACTTTTCCCTTGCCAACTAGGCGATAATTCGGTGACGATAAGTATAGTTGGCAAGATGAAATGCCCTAAACCAATAGTAAATATAGAGTCATTATCATTAATAAAATAGAACAATTTGTAAGGAAAAAAATTTATAATTACCTCGGGAAATTTTCTTTGACAGTTGATACTAGCTTTATCACTAGTTTCTTTCACCGATGAAGTATTGCAGTTTTCTCTCATATACATCTCTTTATCTCTTTGCAATTCAGAGACTTGTGCTTGTAATTCGTGCAATTTTTGCAACACTTCTTCACTGGTAGGATTTCTTCTCCTAGAATGCTTGTAAAAAGAGGTTGGAGTCACACCATGACCTTTACCCCTCACCCGACCAGGATACTCAGGAGCATCTAGTGCTCTACTAAGTACGCTCCTATCATCCTGGTCCTCACCGGTGGATACCGATTGCGACATGGTCTCCTGTAATTCATTTACATTTCAATAATTATTAGTGGAGATAAAAAATCAATTATATATTAAAAAACATTTGATTTAATTAAAGACATAGTGTTATACTTACACATTCAGCATAAACTCTTTGAACATCGGGATCGACAGCTTGATTCTTGCCCACGCAAGCTTCCTTCCACAACACATGTACGGGAAGTGAGGTTTCCTCACTTTTCGTCTCCTCTAACTATGCATTGACACAATGATAAAATCGTCAAATAAAACACATTTAGACAATTAATTAAAACGCATTTCTATTTACTTACAATTTTTTCCTCTAAGCGTGCATATCCCAAACACCCTTTTTTGTATGGATACGCGGGTTTTGATGCTCTCGCACTATTTGTGGCACTCCTTTTCCGAAAAGCTTCATCTCTTTGATTTACAAACTCAACCCAATCTTCTTCATCAATGAAGATCTCATACTTTTTTGGACGTCCCGGGGCCTCTTCAAGAAAGTTTCCTTCTTTATCCTTAAGATAGGTGTTTGTTAAAAAAGCTTTCCACCCTCTATATCTTTTTCCGGCCAAACCAAGAATGTAGCGTTTACGCTCATCTAGTATGTTAAAAGACCTCTGCAAACAAACATACGCATAGAGTGTGTTAGTATAAGTAATTTAAGCAAATTATCGTCAAGATAATAACAACAACCATATATGATACCTTAAGCTCATCCCAAATCATGTTTTTTTTCTCGTCCAACTCTTTGCTTTTCAGATTCCATTTAGCTACGGAGACTGGAATATGCAAACGAACAAGTGTACCAATATAGCTTGTCAACTTTGCAGAATTAGGACCAATTGGTTGGTTATCAGAATTCCATTCCAAATTATATATTAATCCTTGGTCTCTATGTCGAATGATTCCCTTCATAATGGTGATGCCTCGTGAAACTTCTTTTGATGTATCAGGTGGAGCATTTGTATCCGGAGCATCTCTATCTTGTGAGTTTTCTTGTGACTTTTCTTGATTACTAGCCATTGAACCTGTATCAAACAAACTAAAGCACGTTAGTACACTATTAATAAGCTAACAATCTATACAAGTCAAATGGAAGTCAAACCATACATGTACAAGTAAATCGGAATCGAAATCGATGAAATCAGAATAAGCGTCAAAAAAAAGAAAGTTGTCGGAATTGAACGAAATTTACATGGATATGGTAAAACGTCCTCACGGACTCAAAAATGAAGTCGGTTTTCCGAAATTCGGACCCTAAGCCCGACTTTTGATCACGGGCAGAAGCAAAACCGATAAAAAATAGTCCCGAAATGTAAAGATAAGTGAATGAGCAACTCCGGAATTGTCAAAATAGTATAGTTACATGTAAAGAAGTCGATAAACGGATACATGGTTCAAAAGTTATGTACAAAAGGAAAATATGCACCAAAATTGAATAAGTATTGTAACAATCGGAATACAAATTGAAAAAACTATACAAATTGAATATATAACAATCGGTACAAATTGAATAAAGCACATTAGTCGGAATATGTATACTATTACCTTTTTCACTAATGTCTCTTTCTTTTCTTGGTAGCATTGTGTTCTACGCGTCTCTTAACAACGCGGACGGTTGGATTGATCCAAATACCCTCATTATGATCATTTCTAGTACAAGATTCGTTCTCATTTTGATCGTTTCTTGTACAAGATTCAATGCCAACACCAATATCACCTTGATCTCCAATGTTTTCATCAACTATTTTGTTAGATAAAAGCACTATAGACCATTTCGTACTTGTCGGATCATTGACATAGAACACTTGTTTAGCTTGAGAGGCTAGAATGAAAGGCTCATCTTTGTACCCCACCCTATTATGATCCACTTGCAAAAATTCTGACTTATCCATTCGTATGCCATTATTATTTTCAACCCACTTGCAACCAAATACAGGAATCTGAAACTTCGCGTAATCAAACACCAAAATGCGCTCGATAACCCCAAAATATGACAAATTTGCAAATTTCGGATTTAAGTCATTCGCACTTGATATGTGCATTGCTTCAGCTACCAAGGTAACACCACTATTTTGCATAGTACTTTTGTCATCCTGTTCTTTGGTATAAAATGTGTATCCATTAATTGCGTATGCGCTATAAGAAAACACAATTATACTTGGACCATAGGCTAAACATCTCAACCTTTCTGTTACTAAAGCAGGACCTGAACGATACTTTGAATAAATATGTTCCCTAAACCACGGTATGAAACTTCGATTGTGCTCTCGTACTATCCAATTCTCATTTCTATTCGGATTTAAATCTCGGAGAACAACCTTGTGCATTTCAACATACGACTCAACCTCAATCTCATTGTGCAGAACATACAACTGCGCTTGATCCCGCTCGACCATTGATACTGTCACAACTTTATTTCCAATTAGCCTTTTGCCTTCTTTTTTTTCAACAATATGAGATTCGGGGAGTCCAATTGATTGAACATTTGACAGAAAATCAGTACAAAACTCAACCGCTTCTTCAACAATGAATCGTTCGGCAATACAACCCTCCGGTCGACTTCTGTTTTTCACGTACCCTTTTAATATTTTCATATAACGTTCAGCAGGATACATCCATTTCATATAAGCTGGTCCGCACAATTGTGTCTCTTTCACAAGATGAACGACTAGATGAACCATTATGTCAAAAAACGAGGGAGGAAAATACATTTCAAGATCACATAAAGTAACAACTATCTCTTTTTGCAATGTTGGTAAGATCGCGGGATCGATCACCTTACTGCAAATTGACCTGAAGAAAAAACACAGTTTAGTTATTGCGCTTCTTACTTTTTCTGGCAGAATAGAACGTATACCTATTGGTAAAAGATGTTCCATTATAACATGGCAATCATGCGTCTTCAAACTCTTTAACTTGAGGTCTTTCATGGACACAAGTCTTCTAATATCTGAAGAGTAGCCTTCTGGAACTTTAACTTCACTAAGGAACTTACACAATGTTTTCTTCTCCTTTATAGATAGAGTGTAAATAGCAGGTGGCAGATATGTTCGTCTTCCTTTCGTCACGGGTCCCAATTCAGTTCTCATTCCCATGTTTACCATGTCCTTCCTTATGTTAAGGCCATCCTTAGACTTTCCTTGTATATTGAGTAACGTACCTATAACGCTGTCAAATACATTTTTTTCAATATGCATAAGATCGAGGAAATGTCTTACGTACAACGACTTCCAATATGGAAGTTCAAAAAAATTGACTTCTTCTTCCACCCACCCTTGACAAGTGAATGTGCAAAAGGCTTGCCAAACTGAGTGCTCACATCTTTCACCTTTTCAAAAATTTGATCACCTGTCAAAAAAGGCGGGGCTGTACGTTGTTCGGCCTTTCCATTGAATGCTTTTCTCCACACATGGTAGTGATGATTAGAATTTAAGAATCTACGATGGCCGAGAAAGACATTCTTCTGACAAAGATCCAATCGTGTCGTATCGGTTTCATCTTCACAAATAGGACACGCTTTTTGACCTTTATTGTTGTACCCGGATAGATTTCCGTATGCTGGAAAATCATTAATTGTTCCAAACAACATCGCCCTCAAGTTGAAACTTTCTTTCCTATACCCATCGTAAACCTCCACACCGTTCTCCCACAAAAACTTTAAATCTTCGATTAAGGGTGCCAAGTATACGTCTATGTCATTCCCTGGTTGTTTAGGCCCAGAAATTAGCATAGATAACATCGTGTACTTACGCTTCATACATAGCCACGGAGGTAGGTTATAAATCATAAGAATCACAGGCCATGTACTATGCGAGATACTTTGAATACCATGCGGGTTCATTCCATCAGTAGACAATGACAAGCGAAGGTTTCTTGCTTCTTTTCCAAATTCAGGATATTCACTATTAACTTTCATCCACTATGGTGAGTCTGCCGGATGTCGCAACTTTCCATCAATAATTCTTTCATCTGCATGCCAAGTCAAGTGTCTTGAATCGGTTTCACTACGATACATGCGTCTAAATCTCGGAATTATAGGAAAATACCATAAGACTTTGGCCGGAGACAACTTTTTCTTATATCGAGGGGCACCGCATTTAGGACACTCATTCAACGCTGCATACTCGCCTCGAAACAAAACGCAATCGTTTGGACATGCATGTATCTTATCATAGCGCATGCCAATAGAGGACAACATCTTTTTGGCTTCATACGTTCGATTGGGAAGAACATTATCCTCTGGTAGCATATCTTTCATAAGGGCTAATAACTCTTTGAAACTTTTATCCGACCATCCATTGTCCGCCTTTAAGTTGTACAACTTTAACACCGCAGACAATCTTGTGAATTTTGAACAACCATCATACAACGGTTTCTCTGCATCGCTTACCAACCTCTCGAACATTTTGGGACAATCCTCAAGATCTTCTTCAAGCGCTTCTGCAATCTCTTCGACTCGATCATAATCGTATGTGTCTGTGCAATCGTCGTTTGAAGCATACTTCGTATTACACCTCGACTCAACATTCCCATTACTTTTCTCACCATGCAAACTCCAAACTGTATAACTTCTATCAATTCCAAACCGTAGTAAATGCGATGCCAACTGATTCCCGTCAACCTTACCCCCATAACAGCAACCCATGCAAGGACATGCCATTCGAATTGGGTCTTTGGAGTGTGCAACCGCAAACTTAACGAATTCCCATACCCCTTTCTCGTACTCTTTCGACAATCGGTTTGAATTCATCCATGTCTTATCCATGTCTTAATTAAGCTAAACAAAAACGATCAAACTTTCACTCTTCACAAGTAACCCCTATAGCGAATTCAATTCACAAAGTTAGTAAGTTCATCACTTAATGATTAACGAAATTGACATCAAGAATATTCCACATGTCGGAATAATGAGTATTACTTAATATAATCTAAAAGTTACAAAGTTAGTAAGTTCATCACTTAAAAATCAAAGAATATTCCACATGTCGGAATAATGAGTATTACACTACACCAATGAGAATGACACAAAGGGACATGGCAGTTCAATTGTTAGTGTTTTGTTCTGTTTTTAGTCTGGAATTAGAGAAAATAAGCCACAGGCTGGTAGGGAAAAATTATGTTACAGAACTATTAGATTTAACATGCAACCTCTCTAGTCTACCACAAATATGTTATAACATAAACCTCTCTTATATCTATCTATTAAAACAATATTAAAACAATTTAGAATCTATCACTCATGTTTAAACTTCAATACATTAAAACATTAACACAGTTTAGAATCTATCACTCATGTCTTAATCAAGCTAAACAAAAACAACTAATTATTAAGGCACAGAACGGTATAATGCATTTCTGTCAAAACGCAAAGGATACACGGAATGAATCCGAAGCAATAAAATGCAACATATTACTTTGGCGAGAGAGAACAATTAATTACCTGTATAGTAGTAAGCAACTTCTAGACCCACACAATGTAAGATTCTTGAAAACGATCAAACTTTCACTCTTCACAAGTAACCCCTATCTAGCAAAGATATTCCTGAAAAATAAAAAACTTAATTGAAGAGTATAAAATGACATGGATAGACAAGCATTTTTACATGTGTATTTATTGAGCATAAGTAGTGCATTAATGTGAGTATACATAAAAATGAGGTCATACTCCATAGCTTAAAAACCAACAAGTTCATGGTATATTCCAATTAAGTTCAAAAGTGGGCAAAACAAGAATTAACTCATGGTTTTATCATGCTATTAGTATCCGGGCAGCCACAACAACAATAGTAAATCATGGTTTTATTGTTAAGTAAGCTAAACAAAAACACTAATTATTCACGTAACTAATTGAACAAGAAGAGGCTATTGAATCTTATCTTAACACATATTGAAATTATATAAGAATATTATAATAACAATTCAATTTGAATTGAAACTAATTAGACATGACATATTAGACACAATTTCTAACAATTTATAACAACTACTAAGCTATGTCAAGAAGTTTAATAAGTTCTCAAAGATTAGAAAAGTGTTGCTGCCGCGTATGAATTTTACAATTCCTAATCAAAACATTTCATTTATCAAAATTACTAGATTACTTATAACAACCGGAACCTTTTAATGGAGGATGCACATGAAATCATAAGAAGCATACTTTAGATGAAAACATTGAACATTCATAAACCTTAGAACATGTATACAGATTTTCTAAATCAACACACCAGGGGATTAATATATCAAACAACTAAGTTAGAGATTAATGGGAGGAACCAACTAAAGGCAAATGAGATTACACAGAAAACTGAGATATCAGAGACCGAACTTTCATTGACAAATCAAAGGCAAGATTCACCTCAAGAAACTAATACCAGGCAATTACTAATTCAACAAATTCCATAGATAGTTTATCCGATTCAACACCATCTATAAAAAACAGAATTTCCTAATTCAACAAATTCCATAGATAGTTCATGAATTCCATAGATAGTTAAAAACAAAATTTCATAGATAGTTCATGAATTCCACAGATAGTTAAAAACAAAATTTCAACTATAAAAAACATATGAATAAACACTAAAATCATGTTCATATATATATATATATATAATTTTCCTAAGCAGGAGAGTGTATCAAAGTATTTTCACAACATATCGATTGTCGGCAGCATAACGACATAGTAATCTCTCAACATCAAACCAGAAATCAAACATATTATACTCTCAGATTATAGTGTCTGATGGATAAAACCAGCATCAAACCAGCATCAAACCAAAATCAAACCACAGCATTGTTATTCAATCGAATTGAATAAATATAATTTCAGTGTTATGGAATTTACCAGGAGTTGGAGAATGGCGTTTGTGAGGGGAAGCTTGAAAAGAAGAAGCAGAGACGGCCGGAGTAGCAACAGACGGAGTTGTAGAGACGAGAGAGAGGGTCGGAGCGACGCGGCGACGCAGATAATAGGGTTTAGGGATCTGATGGAAGAACGGCGACAGCGATGGGAGGCTAGGGCTCTGAGTTCGTCGGAGAAGAAAAGGGTATGTTTGTGAAAATATAGTTCTGAGAGAGACAAAGAACGCATACATTTTTTGTTATTTTGTTTAAAAAATTTAATTTTAAAAGGGCTACGTCAGCGCTTTCAGTAAAGCGCTCTCATACTCCCCCCCTATACCAGCGCTTTTACTAAAGCGCTCTCATATCCCCCAATATAGCAGCGCTTTTATACCCCCCCCTTTACCAGCGCTTTTACTAAAGCGCTTTCATACCCCACGTATATCAGCGCTTTCCAAAAGCGCTTTCATACCCCCCCTTTACCAGTGCTTTTTCCTCTTATTTTTTAATTTTGTTTTTACCGAGCCCTATAGCAGCGCTTTTCCTAAAAGCGCTTTCGTAGGTGTGCTACTAAAAGCCAAATTTGGCGTAGTGTTACTTACTAAATTACTAAAGTCATGTTTTTCCTTTAATTAACATATATTAATTAAATTAATATATTACTACTAAATGTACCACTAACTACCTACTTTAGGCATCACATACACTTAAATTAAATTTATAAAGTTATGGCCCCCATCCTTCACCCACCTTAGCAAACAAAATGGTGGCCCTCACTCTAGTTTAAGGGGAGCCCACCCACATGTGTGGCCCCCATCCCATATATATATATATATACATATATATATATATATATAATTTTTTTAATTTTTTTTACTATGACCCTGGGGCGCCCACCCCACTCATAAGGGGTCCCCACCCCCATTTTTTCATCATTCAAGGGCGCCCACCCCTTATGTATGGGGCCCCCACCACCACCTCTCTTTCTTCCACCATTAATTCATCTTCTCCTAATTTCTGGTTCCAGTTTTTAGTCCTAATTTCATCGTTCAATTTACATAGCATCCAGAATTTCTTAATCAAATTTCGCCAACATTGCCTCTATGTGTTGGAGCTGCTACGTATCTCTCCAAACCATTGGCTTTTGCTTCTGTCTGCTAACTTAGTTTTTGTTTACTGAAACTTCAAATGTTATGTATCCTCTAATTTCCAATTAACCAATATAATAGAAACTATATTTTCCTGTTACTCCAAATGGGCTCAAATTACACTCCCCACTTACTAGTGCTAACACAATAACTAGCCCACTTAATAATTAATCCAATTTAATCTACCATTATTTCTACGACTAAACTGACTAATTTAATCAACTAATCACATAATAACTTATATCGACATATCACAATTTCAACGATTCACGACAATTAATCGAAATTAAAATAATTAAATAATTAATTAACTACGGGCGTTACAACTCTCCCCCACTTAGAATATCTTAGTCCTCGAAAATCTAATAGCTACCACCACTCTTAACGTAAATTTCTCCTCTAATTCCTTGTTTCCCAAGTTGCGTTTGGCAGCACGTCGACCACTACTTTACCGACTTAACAACAACTCAACATGATTTAAATCAACTATACATACGCTTACCATTCATCACCCTCGCGACATAATTCCTAATAACTTATCAACCGCTTCGACATCACTCTGACATATCAACATTCAAAGCAGTAACAACCATAACATACTTATACTTGGGTATCTAACATCACATTATCACCTTAACAACATCTACAACACAATCAATAGCAATAAAGCAAATAGTAGCACCAATATCAGTAATAGTAATTAAAGGAGTATTATTAGTGAGACTTGTACCTCTTATAAGTCCGTCCTTATTGCCTGTCTGAGTCCTAACCAAAGCGAACACCTTTCCACCAACTTATGCATGCTTTTGTTTCTGACACTGACAGCCAATGCGTCCCTCTTCACCACAATTAAAGCAAACCATCTCCTTATGCTTGCACTCAGACATCGCATGTCCGATCTTACCACAGCAAAAAAAACTCTTCGCTTCCGCAGTACACACATTACTTTTATGACCAGGTTTCTCACACTTGAAATAAATAACTTTAGCAGGAGCATTTCCCCCTCTTGTTTTCTGACCCTCAGCAACTTCCTGTTTACCTTTACCCGCTGGAGCATCATAAGGCTTACCACGATTTTAATGGTTCTTACCCCGCCTCTCACTGACAATCTTATGATGTGCATTATTATCCTCCTCATAGATTCTACAGCTATCAACCAGATCAACAAAGACTCAAATCTTCTGGTAACCAACTGCCTTCTTGACCGCAGAGCGCAATCCATTCTCAAACTGGATGCACATCGAAAAATGAGCAGTCGCCTCGCTATAGTGCAGGTAAAACTTAGTCAACTCAAAAAACTTCGCAGCATACTCAACGACCGACTTATTCCCCTGCTTCAGCTCGAGAAATTCAATTTCCTTCTTTTCTAGAACATCTTTAGGATAATACTTCCTCCTGAACTCCCTACGAAATATGACCCAAGTGGTCCCCTCACCTGCAGTCTCCAATCTCTGACGAGTCTCTAGCCACTAGTCATCAACTTCGACTGCCAGCATATGAGTTCCATAACGAACCTTCTGCGCTGGAGTGCAATCCATCACGCGGAAGATTTTCTCAATCTCCTTCAACCAAGTCAACGCGCCATCAAGATCGTAAGTTCCCTTGAAGACAGGCGGATTCTCCCTCTGGAAATTCGCCAAACTCTTGGATGCAGCATTCTCATCAGTGTTCGGCTGATTCTCCATAGCCTGAGCCATCGCCTCCAAAGCAGCAGTAATTGCGGCATCATTCCTTCCAGCCATTTCAACTTATCACTACAACACAATAAGGTTAGAACTAATTAACAATACTCGATTGTTAAATAAACTACGACACAATAACTTGGCCTGACAGACCGATCTGCTCTGATACCACTAATGTAATACGCCAAATCTACCCGGTAATTATAACAAATATCAGCGTATAAAATTTCAAACAACTATTGGGATATTACATTTTCAACTTAATAACATTGACATACACGCCTTTAATACGGATATGTAACACTTTTAAATAATTAAACTCGTATTCACCCTGTTTAGTCTCTTCAAAATAAATCAACTTTTTACTAACCACGCAGCGTAATCACAACTTTAAACTTCGAATAACATAACATCTTATTTCAACATAAAAACCACTTCAAAGAAACAACAAGTCTTAAAGGAAAACAACTTCGAAATTCAGCAATTGTAACAAATTAACCATGATGAAAACAAGCGTTCGCCCCCCCCCCCCCCGAGTGCTACGTATTAGAGAGACAACACCGACTCACTAACAAAAGTAACCGCTATCCTTCTTGATTACCTGCACGTTACCAACATAAGGGTAATATTCAAACAAAAGGGGTGAGATATCAAACTATACAAACAAGTGTATGATAAACAATATATTATAATTCGAGTATACAAAATCATTGCTTCATACGAATAATTATTAACATCTTCACAACTTAACAACACAACAACTTGAATATGCGACTTAAAATACGACTCAAGACTATGCACATGCATGTGGTATCATTAGAGCAGACCTCCCAACTTAAAAATTGCCAATTAATAGAGGAATCAACAAGGCATAAGCCTTCAACTTAATTTTCCAATCCAGGCCAACTTTCTGAGCATCAGCTCCAACTTAATATGCGATGTATGAGACACAATTATGAATGCCACAACAACAACAATAATTATTCAACAACAACGTACAACTTATTAACATTGGCCATAAGGCCTACAACTTTACCTTGCCAATAATTAGAGGAAATTTAACTAAATTCATCACCTGCAATTTTCATATTCTCAACAAAGATTCAACATACACATTCGAGCGAAATATCCTACACGCGTTCCATAATTATTCGGACAATTTTTGACTCGAACCGGTTAATTTGTTTATCGGCTAAAATTTATTATATTCTATGCGGTATTGTCATCACCATGCTCTTGCTGCTAACTAATACCTTCCTGCTAAAACTTTCAAACTCCGCCACAGTTAGGATGTGCACATAGTGCTGCTAATTTAAAACCAAAAAATAGTTAATGTTAGAACAAGATTGAGAATCTATGTTCAGAATCTAGGTTTTGATGATAAAAAGTATATATTTTGTGAGTAACAATTTTATTACTAATGGTTTCACCTAATGTGTAGATATTATGTTGAAAGCCGTATACAACATTCACAATAACAGTATCAGAAAATAATACATGAAGATCAGAAGAAGATCGTCAGAAGTTCTAAAGGTGCACGCAGAAGATCATGAAAGAATACACCTACAACAAAAGTTGAAATACAAATCTGAACAGAAGATACAACCTAAGTCTACAAACGAATAAAAGACAACTGCATTCAAATTCAAGTGAAAAATTTGTTAAAAACATAATCATTAGCCATAGACTTACAACACTTAAATGTAACAACTTCCGAGGTTGATTGAAGAAAGCAACCCACATGCAGCTCGTTGGAGAAAACAAAAGTAAGAAAGCAACACGCAAGCATTTAATGTGCTCTCCAAAAATCAAGATAACAGATACAATCTAAAGAGTACAAATAGAAGAAAGATTCATTGTGGAAAGTGTGGGGTTCAAGGAGATGTAGTGCTCAAAACTGAAAAATGATTAAGAAGCTTAAAAAAAAAGCCATCATAAACACTGTCATTGCAGAAACTACAAAACAGCTGCCTTAATCTGCTTGAAGAGAAGAATAGAAGAACAAGACAAGAAGCAAACTTGAATAAGAACTGTTGTTCTTAATCTGCTTGAAGAGAAGAATAGAAGACTAAAATAAGAAGCAAACTTGAATAAGAACTATTGTTCTTAATCTGCTTGAAGAGAAGAATAGAAGACCAAAACAAGAAACAAACTTGAATAAGAACTGTTGTTCTTAATCTGCTTGAAGAGAAGAATAGAATACCAAAACATGAAGCAAACTTGAATAATAACTGTTGTTCTTAATCTGCTTGAAGAAAAGAATAGGAGATCAAAATAAAAATGCAATTTTAAATAGATACTCTGTTCACAATCTGTCTTCAAAGAAGAGTTAAAGTTGAAAATCAACCTAAAGAAGCTCTCAATAACTGAAGCTAATATTCTTACTCTCCCAACTTATACCAAGCGATGGATCTCATCAAAAGATGCAGACAAGAAGACTCCAATGATTATTCACTTAAAAGTGACTACTTGCCATATAGTTTGTAACTAGAATATTTGCTTATTAAGAAGCATTGTATTGAAATCAATTCAATTTGGAGATGATTCCTTGAGCGACCAAGTAAAGGTCAGAAGCTTGAGAAGACAATCATGGGGTTCATAATGGAAATTCTCTTGGAGACCAAGTTAAGGTAAGAAGTCCAGGAGTCAATGGATGTTATATATGCTAATCAGATCACTGAACAGTCCATTGTAGTTAGTCACGAGCAGTTAGCTTGTGCAGGGTTACTATATTGATGAACGTTATGTCTCGCAGAGATCACTGAATGGTTCAGTCATCTAGGGGTTAGTCATAGCAGTTGGCTGTGCAGGTTGTTAGTTAGGACGGAGGATCGTGCAGATGTAATCAAGTTTGGTTATAGTGGATTAAGACCTCTGTTGAGAGGCAAATCACCTAAAGAAGGTGGACTGGAGGTAGCCTTATTTAGAAGGTGAACCAGGATAAAAATAAACGTGTCTTTTACTTTCTGCACAATTTAATTAACTCTGAACATTGACGCAAAATATCCTTAGAACTGTATTGAGACAAGTCAGAAGTTATGTTAATACAAAGAAGTTAAATTAAATATCTCATTAGTTATGCAACTCCACTCCAGGCATGCTTCCGCAACATTGTAAAGCATATCCAGAAGATGAGATACTAAGAAGAAAGAAAAGAATTTAAAGAAAGGGAATTTTTAATTGATAAAGAACACAATTCAATCCCCCTCCCCTTTCTTGTGTTTTTCTCCACCTTCAGTTAATACATGCCGATCCGCGGATCCAGGCCACTAACTACCAAAGCCAAAAAACATGAAAAAGGATACAAAAAAAATTACTTCTATTGTATGAGCAAATTGCCAACATTCAAATGATCCTTGAGCCTTCTCATATGCTGCCCCCTAAGCATCACCATAAGTTTTACACTACTTATGATGTCCACTGTTGGAATGGTACCACCAAAAACAGCCTCATTTCTGAATTTCTCAATCTGGTAAATATTTTCAGTCGTTACCATTTTCAATAAACAGCGCCTCCAGCCTTTCTTTGTAGTTTCCTCTATAATCCAGCTCCACTCATGATTCCAGTCACGCCTAACAGGTTGGTATCCAATCCAGTTGAGAAGAACAAGCCAAATATGTTGTGTGAACCTGCAATAAAAAAAGGTATGATGTATAGTCTCGAGTTGATCACAAGAAACACATTTGCCATCCGTATGTATACCAACTCTCGTAATCCTATATGTTGTGGGGATCCTACCAAGGATTGCTAATTTAATTAAGTCTGTTGCTTATACTGTTACTACAAATCAATCTTCTACAACCTGCTGAATAATATCTGCTACATACTGCTATTTAAAATTTACTGTTGTAAAACCTAATACTACTAGTGTCAAATATATATATATATATTAACCATGCTATTGAAATTCTTCGGCCACCACTCTTCTGCTAATTACTTTCTTCTGCTAGTTAATGCTACTGTGATCAATATTTTCTTCTCTGGACTACTACATTATTTTTCCACTACTTTATTTATGTTAATGTTATACTACTATAATTTAATCCTTAAGTGCTACTTACTAATTAAGATAATATAATACATATCATGCTACTTACTAAATTACTAAAGTCATGTTTTTCCTTTAATTAATATACATTAATTAAATTAATTTATTACTACTAAATGTACCACTAACTACCTACTTTAGGCATCACATACACTTAAATTCAATTTATAAAGTTATGGTCCCATCCTAAAATAAGGGGTGCCCACCCCACCTTAGCAAACAAAATGGTGGCCCCCACTCTGGTATAAGGGGCGCCCACCCACATGTGTGGCCCTCGTCCCTTATATTTTTTTTTAGTTTTGTTTTTTTTACTATGAACCTGGGGCGCCCACCCCACTCTTAAGGGGTCCCCACCCCCATTTTTTCATCATTCAGGGGCGCCCACCCCTTATGTATGGGCCCCCACCACCACCTTTCTTCCTTCCACCATTAATTCATCTTCTCCTAATTTCTGGTTCCAGTTTTTAGTCCTAATTTCATCGTTCAATTTACATAGCATCCAGAATTTCTTAATCTAATTTCGATTACATTAACACGAATAAATTTTCAACAATATATTATTCACAGAACAAAATCAACTTCATCATCGATTTTAGAAAATTATCTCAAAAACAATATCAACGCAGACAACAAAAACAACCAAGCACAGTAGGGACTTTAAAACACCAAAAAATCCCACATATAATTCATCATAATCCCGTTTATAGAGTTGAACCCCACCCTTACCTTGGATTCAAGGTCACTCTAAAATTCTCCGATTGAATTTCCTAACCTTGCCTCTATGTGTTGCAGCTGCTACGTATCTCTCCAAACCCTTGGCTTTTGCTTTTGTCTTCTATCCTAGTTTTTGTTTACTGATGCTTCCAATGTTATATATCCTCTAATATCCAATTAACCAATATAATGGAAACTATATTTTTCTGTTACTCCTAATGGGCTCAAATTACACTCCCCCCTTACTAGTTGATAAGTGCCAAAATGTAGTTATTTTGTATATGTAAATAGTGGCACTTATCGATACTTTTTGTTAATATCGTGTGAATAATTCCCTGTTTTTGTGTAAATTCGTATACTTTGAGTTTTATTACGTTTTCGTGTAAATATGTACCATTTGATAGTTTTGTTGTATTTTGGTAGGTTTTTCTGCGTTGTCGGAGCCTCAAGGAATAAATTGTCGAAGACACGGCTGTGAGGGCGTTTTGAGAAATAAAGTTGTTGTTCTGGTGTAGGGCGCGTCGTGCAGTAGAGGGCGCGTCGCGTGCTGTAGGAGAAAAAGGAAATAATTTTGGCAGAACTAAGGGCGCGTCACGCCGACGTAGGGCGCGTCACGCCGACATAGGGCGCATCGCTCCGACGTACGGCGCGCCGCGCGCTATGGCGGTTTGGTACATTTAGTATAGGGCGCGTCGCGCCCACTGTGAAATTTTGTTTTTGTATAAATAGTTCAACTTTGTGTTATTAGGTTTTCATCACCTCTTCTTGGAAAAAGTTGAGCTCTGATCCATTCTTTGTAGTTTAGAAGTTCAAGCAACACTATTGGGTGTCTCATCATGTCGATTTAGCTCGGGTGGTCTCCGAATGTGCCGACAAACACGAGAAGTTTCCGCTTGTTCTTCTTCTTCTTCTTCTTCCGTGTGACCCATTCCAATAGTGGGGTTTGTATGTATATTTTTCCTCTCTTGTATGTATATTTATTGATCTTGGGATCGTTTATGTATTCACTTTACAAATCATCATTGTTGTTGTTCTTGATCTTTTTGCTTAAATGCTTCGGATTTGTGTTGTTGCAGAAATGGACAGCATAGATCTTTATTAGGAACTGTATCTGTTAGTTTCTAGGTTTCAGACATGGATTTAGAACTAATAACCGTAATGGGTGTCGATTTTAATGCCTCTGTGTTGTTTGTGTCGGTGGAGAAATCACTGATGTGAATAGTACGGTTAAGCTTTTGTCGGTGTTGCAGAAATGGACACTGATGTGGCGACTCGAATGATGCCTGGTGATTTTGATGCGTATTGTGAGTGTTGAGCGATAGATCTTCAGATTTAAGTATTCGACGGGTTAGGTAGAAATATGATTCCAGACTGAATTCTCTTAAGCTACAATAGATTGTTTATTTGCTTTTATTTACTTTTCCTGCATTTACCTTTCCGCACCCAATCATGAAATTTAGAACGCGAGATAGTCGAACGGAAGTTCTTCTCAACCAATATTTGTGGACTACGATATGATATAACCTATATCACGCGGTAATAAATAATACCTATTACTTTTTGCTTGCCGCTTTACCGCTTCAACACTAGTGCTAACATAATAACTAGCCCACTTAATAATTAATCCAATTTAATCTACCATTATTTCTACGACTAAACCGACTAATTTAATCAACTAATCACACAATAACAAATATCGACATTTCACAAGTTCAACGATTCACGACAATTAATCAAAATTAAATTAATTAAATAATTAATTAACTATACGGGCGTTACAGAATCTCCTAATTGATAGACATCTATTATCAGCCATTTATAACAATATGAAAATTATTCATTTTTTCAGTCACATTCTTTAAAAAAGTTACACCTTAAAATGAAAAAATATCTTTATTTTAAAATAGGTTTGTCATACCCCAAAATTTGCCCATACCATTTCCCATATGCAATTTCAAAATCAAGATATAAAGCTCCAAAACACACTCTCCTATACAAAGGCTCTGAATTAGGGTTTGGTTCATTCAAAGAAAAATCACTTCTCAAGGGCAAAATGGTCATTTCAAGTCAACACACAATCAACATTTAAGATATTTGGTCAGCAACATCCTCATAACCCTAAAATCATTATTTGA
Organism: Vicia villosa; assembly: GCF_029867415.1. NCBI lineage: Eukaryota > Viridiplantae > Streptophyta > Magnoliopsida > Fabales > Fabaceae > Vicia > Vicia villosa. Next base: position 176,846 of record NW_026705460.1, on the reverse strand, counting down.
TCAAGGGTTGATCATAATGATGCAAGGAAACCTCAGAAGAGTCAAAAGTCAAAAGTTACTATTTTGGGCATGAACTGAAAAAAGTCAATCAAACTTTGAAAATTCACCAAATATTCATGCTTCATCAGAAAAATTCCCACTAAAGCTCATTTTAAAGGGAATTCATTCCTCTATCCAATGGTCCAAGAATCAAAGCTCATAGGTCAATAGTTTAAGATATATGGCTTCATACATTATAGGTCCTTTTCAAAAGTCAACTAAAAGACACCTTTTTCAAAAGCTCATAAAATAAGAATGAAAAATGATTTTGATATGAGACCAAATACATTGGTTAGAGGACTCTCTAAGGTTTCCAAAATGTCCTAGAACACTTCCATACCTCAAAAATTGAAGGAGATACGCCTTGTCAAAGTTGGGTTATTTTGGAGGGAAAAATGTGAAGGAATTCAAAATATTTTGCAAATGGGCCCAAATTGTTTTGACTCAATGATGATTCCCAAGTATCCAAGAGCCCAAGATATTATTGCCCTGAAAATATTTGGTTTATTTAATTTATTATGATTTTTTATTCTAATTAAAAAGGATTAAAGTCATGTAAATAAAGAGAAAATCCAATATTTTATAAAAGATATGGTTTGGACCTATTTTGATCATCAAATATTCCCCAAAATAAATCAAATTTCGTGCACTTGAAGATTGGAAGGAAATTGAATCAATTTGGTCAAATTTGGAAAGATCCATAATCAAAATTCAATCAAATTTTCTCAAATTACCAATCAAAGATTCAAGTGGATTTCTCTCAAATTTGTTAACCTAAACTGTTCCACTATATAAACACAAGCCTTCCAGATCCCTAGGTCACGAATTGGCAGCCTCAAGAGAACCAAACTCGAGCCCTAAAGTTCAAGAAAATTTCAAAATCGAATTCTTATTTGCAGGCCAATTCAGGTGTTGAAATTGATCAAGACTTGTTCCTTGATCATCACTGAAGGATTCCCAATCGTTTTCGAGTCACAAAGCACCCAAAATCGACTCCAATTACTCACGGTTTGCACCATTTAAAAAATTGTTCGATTAGCATGTTCCATGCATCATTTGCAGTTTTAATTCATATATTTGCGTTTTATGTTGTGTGATGATCGATTCTGGATATTTATACATGTTATTATGCTGTTTGGAACGATGTGCCATTGTTAGGGTTTCTTGGTTTCGTTTAGGGTTTCTGTAAACAGGTACTTTCAAGGAAAATTAAGGACGCAATTGAATTCACGAGGCTTGGACGAATTCAATGGTGGCCTCGCGAAGAATTTCCATGTTTGTTTGCTCGTATTCGTAAAAACGCAGGTGTAGAAGACAAGGCTTTTTACAGCTATCATGGAAAAAGCGCTGTAAAAAGATGATTGCAGGAATTTAGTGAAGAAGACGACTACGTGTCGTCACCTGGTTGGCCGGTTCAAACGTTTTTTTGGCGCGCGTATGGGATAGTGCAGGCGGATCACATGTTTCTCACTCTCACACGTATGATGCTGCCTTGCCTTATCAACCATCAGATCTCCAGGCCAGATGATCCAACACATCCAGATCTGCCATTCTATCATATGGACCTCAGCGCGTGCCACACACGATCCAGCTGAGTATTTTCCAATTTTTTTTATTATTAATTACATAATCCTATTATAATTATTCATATATATATATATATATATATATATATATATATATATAAATCGTTAAAAAATTTATTTTCTTTCTATAATAAACTATTTATTTTCTCTAAAACCTTTTTTAATTTTACATGTTTATATATTAGTTTGATTTATAATTAAAATTATTTTATCTATTTATATTTATATGTTCTTTTTAATTACATTTATTTAATATTTATTTAATTATATTGTTTATTCATTTTAATTCTTATTTAGTTTATATTTAATTATATATCATATTTATTGTATTCTAACTCCAAAAAATTCAAAAAAATTATTTTCACACTCGATTTAATGTTCTTGTCCCGATTTAATTAATTAGGTCGTAAGACCAATAATTAATTAAATTAATTTACTATTACACTCGATTTAAATCCCAATTAGGGTTTGCCCTACACTGAATACATTTTCTTTTTTGTGCCTTTTCAGGGTTAGCAATAAGATCAATCCCGAATACGCGCCTGATTCAAAAACCCAAAGTTAAGTATTTTACTTAATTTAATTTAACTTTCTGTTTGGTTTATTTTATATAAGGGTTTGTTTCGCCTTCATCTTTTTCTACCTTGTTTCTTTTCAGGGTTAACCTTAAAAGCGCCCTATCAACCATATCAGATCAAATCAAGCTAAGTACTTTTGTTTATTTTATTTTAAATACATTATATCCTTATTTTTAGGGTTGACTGTGTTCGCTTTCGAACCGATAAATGCACTTCCCCTATTTTGTTTGCCTTTTCCAGGGTTTGTCAAATTGCCAAAGCCACGAGTTTGGTAACCCTAAACCCTAACCTTTTATTTTTCTGTTTAATTATTACTTGTGTCAAACCCTATTAAGGGATTCGCTGGTTACAATTTCCCTCCCCCATATTACTGTTTCTTGCCTTATATTATCTGCGTGGTTAGTAAAATAGGGAGTGGCAACCATGAATTGAATTTAGAATCGCTAATTTACAAGATAATATAATTGAATATAATCACGTGATTGGTGCACACACGCACGCTTTTGGGTAACCTCTCTGTTGCCTTGTTGCCTGTTGCCTTGTTGCCTGTTGCCTTGTGTTTTTTTGCAGAATAAGCCAAGTCCCTCGAATACGAGGATACCTCAGCCATGTTGCCTCGATAAAAAGGTCACGACCCTAAATGATGCTGCCTTCGATACACAAATGACCTCGACCCTCGGAAGTTGCCTACGGAAAAAGGCTGAGGTATCTTCTGGTTGCCTAACGAAAATGGCTTATTCTGATTCTTGCCTTAGACTACCTACCCTTCTATGGCATGGGACAGTCTCATGGCAAAGGATGCTTCGACGACCCTTCAACCTCCAAACGAAAGGCTTCCTGCCCTCTTATGGCAAGGATAGACCCTTTCATTCTGAAAGGCTAAAAAGAGACCTATCATCTGAGTTTAAGGTAATTGCCCCTAATTGCCTTGCAATGCTCATCTTTAATATTCTTTCTCACAATTCTTCAAAAACTGGCTACGCTCATTTACGAGCTAAAGTCCACTTTTTTCTTTCATCTACTTTTTCTAAAGACAAACGAGCAAGCAAAGCAATTAAGAGCCCATGGAAAACCATGGATGCAAAGGGTGCCTTACACCTTCCCTTTGCATAAATTACCCCCCGAACTTAGATTTCTTTAAAAAAGTTTTTTTCTGTTTCTTTTTGCCTTTCCGAATTTGTTTGGATAAAATAAAAGTCGGTGGCGACTCTTGCTTACCGCGACATTTCGATTGATAAAAAGTCAGTTCACCGTATTACAAGGTTAAATATATTTTTGGTCCCTATAAATTACATAATTTTACTTTTGGTCCTATAAAAAAAAGTGGCATATTTGGTCCCTACAAAATTATTATGCACGTAATTTTAGTCTCTGATGTTACACTAATGTGTATTTTTGAATGATTATTTTGCAAACATATTTAGAACGTTATAAAAACTTTCTTGAAAGAAAACTCAAAATTTGATTTATAAGTCGAGATTTTCATTACTTTTATCATTATCAGTTAAAATTAAAAAATTCCTATTTCATTCTTCTCATTTTAAAAAATTCTAAAATTTGATATATAATTATTTTACAGTATTCTAAAGATGTAAGAACAAATTATTCAAAATTTAAAAGTTAAAGGGTAATTAAACAATGTTCAAATTATAGAAAATAATAGGGATTAAAACTCCATGCATAAAAATTTTGTAGGGACCAAAATATGTCATTTTTTTAAAAGGGACTAAATATAAATTTTGAGATACTTATAAAGACCAAAAAGATATTAAACCCTTTTAAAATTAAATATTTAATCCTCATCTTCATCCATCGTTCCATTCTCTTTTGTCATTTTAAATAAAAATTTAAAAATCAAGCAAATAAATTATAACGAAATTACCCATAAACTTGCCGTTTATATAGTACTTCCCTCGTCTCATAAAAATGTCTTATTTGAAATCAGGAACGGGTCCAAATATTACATATTGGTAAGACTAAAATAAATCGAAATTATGAATTAAATTAAAAATAAAAAACATAATATTGTTTAAAGCAATAGATTTATAATCAAAATTGTCCACGGATTAACAATTATAAATGTGGGAGAAAAACTTGAGAGGTGGTGACAGTGTTTTAAAAAGTGAAGTGGACCAGCAAGTCGAACCAAGATCTAGAAAGGTCATCAGTCTGATATAATTGCTGGATCAAATAAGCTATTAAAAAAGTGAGATTCATCCAAAACCGACCAAAATTGGTAAAAATCGACGAACTGAGATTTTAAAAACCAACAGATTAAATGCTTGTTTTTTCTTCAGACAAAACGACGTCGTTTCGATAATTTTTAAATAAAATAAAAATATAAGTGGACTTTGTTCAAAACTTATATGACAGTACATAAAAGTACAAAATGATTTTTTTATACTATATTATCTTTGATAATTGAGCTACTAGACAAATTTTATAATCTATTTTGTTTGATAAGTTTATACATTGAATACAAGAACATAACTTTTTATATAATATTCATTATTGATATATAAAATATGATATTTTGATAATTTGTGTTTGAGATAAAAAGTAGTCTCATGGTTTTCTAATGGATAAAAATTCACATTTTTGTCCAGTCCCCTAACACATGTTTTGTCTAGTTTCCAGATAAATTTTTTGCATTAAACAAGATTCAAGAAAAATTATTCAGTCTAATAATTTATTTTTTAACAAATCAAACACACCATGTATTACAACAATTTTTTTTTAATATTAAGTGAATATTAGTTAAAATTAAATAAGAATATATGATATATGATATATATATATATATATATATATATATATATATATATATATATATATATATATATATATATATATATATATATGGTGTCAGTTTACTATTGTGACATTGGTGTAAAATATTAATTTTGGCACCAAATCCTTTTCCTTTATTATTATTAAACTAATGCCTAAGAAAAATTTCCTTCAAAATCTCATGTGTTAGTTTCTTTAAGTTAAATACCAACAGATGAAGTTTTTAAAGATATTTATCTTAGCCATTAGATTAATAATAATAAATGGATATAATTTGGTGTCAAAATTAATGTTTGATCTCAAATTATATATATATAATTTATATATAAAAATAGAAGAAAAACGGGAAACAAGTTGCGTCGCTATCTTTTTTGAATTGCAAAATTAATTTTCTTAAAAGTTAGAATTATAGATTTAAGAGATATAACAATATATTCATAAATTCGGATTTAATATGGATCATAAATTCATATTAATTTTCTAATGCATTAGAAAAAAAAGAAGGAATAGTAATTAACATTTAGCTATTGAAATTATTTAATACATAAAAATATTTAAATATATTTCTTATATTTTCATTGAAAAACAATAAAAACGATAAATAAAAATTGTATATAAGTTTTATTCATATTTATATTAGTAATAGTACACCAAAGAAAATACAATTGACGGAGAGGGTATATTGAAAAATAAATAAAAATCAAATCTTCCATATTAAATTCGGATCATAATTAATGTTGTGGAAGATTTGATTTTTATTTATTTTTCAATATACCCTCTCCGTCAATTGTATTTTCTTTGGTGTACTATTACTAATATAAATATGAATGAAACTTATATACAATTTTTAAATATCGTTTTTATTGTTTTTAAATGAAAATATAAGAAATATATTTAAATATTTTTTAAAGTGTAAAAATAGAAAGAAATGTATAGGAAAAATTATACACTTATTATATTTTTATTAAAAAATAGTAAAAATTATACTTACAAAATTATATATAAATGTTATCCTATAAATATTAGGTTATTTAAATCGATAGCATCTTTTTTTGTTGTTGCTATATTAAACTTAATTTATATTAATTAAAACTATTTGTAAAATGAAAATTATAACTCTTTATAGACTGTATTTCTGCTCTATTTCGATCAGCGTATTATTTTTTCTCCATAACCTTAAAATTTGATTTGTACGTCTTTTTTAGCCGATACTTCTAATTTTTTAATTAATTTTGAATAGAGATAAAAGAGCTAATATATTTGTTGTATGGTATATTAGAGATCATAACTTATATAAATAGTGGTGACTAATTAAAATTTTTATTATTCTGAAATATATCGTTATGATATTCACTTATATTTAAATTTATATTCTAATAATTAATTAATTACTAAATAAAAAAATTTTATTTAAACACTAAAATAATTAAGTCTCTTAATTTTATAAATATCTAATATATATATATATATATATATATATATATATATATATATATATATATATATATATATATATATATATATATATATATTACTCCCTGAGTAAGTTTTTTTTACCTTACTCCAAATCATAGCCTTTAAATTGAATCTATTTTAATGGTTAATAAATAGTTTTACTTAATTAATAGTTCAATTAAATTCAATTTAAAGGTTATGATTTGGAGTAAGATAAAAAAAAAACTTACTCTTGGAGTAAGTTGATACCCACTTGAGCAAATATAAAATCAAATATAATCAAATAATATAATAAAATAGCTATTATAAATATAAACAAATAATATTTAACTATAAAATATTTCAAAAATCTCTCACTTGAGCAATAATTAAATAGTTGTTATGAGTAAAGATAAAAGTGGATGTTCATCCTTATTCTTCTTTTTCTCTTTCTATTCTCTATTAATAGCTGTAATTTTCCATCTCCCTTAAGTCTCAAAAATTAGATTCACATTGAGATGTAAAATATACTTTTTAAGAAGATAATAAAATATTACTTTCTCTCTTCTCTTCCTCACTTTCATCTCTATATTGTTTTATTTAGTTTTATAACACGTTATTAGCACGAACCTTTAAGGTATGATTCTTTCGCTTCCATCTCAAATTAATCTTGAACCATTATTTTATTAGAAGCGTGGAAATAAGAAAAAAGATATTTTTTTCAATAAGTAATTTGTATTAATCACAAGCAAGAAAACAAGCAACACATTACCTCCCCTTTAAAAAAAATACTTAGGAATGTGATATAATTTATTCAGCAGCCTTTGTAATTTTAAAAAGTTACTAAGAGATTGTCATTTCAGAATATTGACACAAATAATTTTAACGCATCCCACAAGGATGGTTATAATTTTTAGATCACTGTTTATAACAAATTATTTATATCGTTCCTGGAGAACTTATAAAGCGAAACATCCTCGAAGGATAGCAAAATAACATTGTATAGTTCCTGAAGAACTTGTAACGCTCTGTGTTATTTTTCGTTTAAGATTGAGCAGGAAATTTTTTATTTCTTATAAGGAAGGAAGTTGATAATTTTTTTTTTGTTAAAGTTAGCACTCTAGATTATTATTTGTTATTTTAAAATACCGGAATTTATAAATCATTATATTTATTATAGTATTAAGAGATTTTAATTTAATTGAAATATGTTTGAAATATTATTATTACATGATTTTGATCGAGTTAGCAATTTAGATTTTAGATTAGATAACAATTAAAAGAAAATGCAAGATGTATTTTGTCACTAATTTGATATTTTTTTAAGTAGATAATTTTAAGACTAATGTGACAATTCAGTTTACTATTGTGTTATTTTAAATATTGGAATTTATAAAAGTGTTATTTTAAATATTAATATTGCCTTTATGATATTTATCTCATTATAATATTTAATACCTAATATTTTATCTAAATTTTATTTTTTAATGAGAGAACTAAGTATGTCAAATCTTACGAAATTGAATTTTAGGACTCTTGATATTTCGGGAAATAACTATTTGACATGGGCTCTAGACGCTAAAGTTCATTTAAGCGTAGAAGGTCACAACAATATTATTATAGAAGGAAATAAATCTACTGATCAACAAAAGAAAAAAAGCCATGATATTTCTTCGTCGTCACCTTCATGAGGATCTTAAAAATGAATACCTTAACGTAACTGACCCACTTATCCTATGGAAAAATTTGAAAGATAGATATGATAATCAAAAAACGGTTATCCTTCCAAAAGCTCGATATGATTGGATGCATTTACGTTTGCAGGATTTTAAAAGTGTAAGTGATTATACTTCTGCAATGTTTCGAATAACTTCTAAGTTGACACTATGTGGAGAAAAAATAACTGTTAAGATATGTTAGAAAATGATTTTCCAATTTTCATGCATCCAATGTGCTCCTGCAGCAGCAATATTAAGAAAAAGGATTTAATAAATATTCTAAACTAATATCTTGTCTTCTTGTAGCTGAGAAAAATTATGAACTATTGATGAAAAATCACGAGGCTCGTCCCACTAGTACATCTCCATTCCCAAAAGTGAATGTGACAAGGCATGATCACTATGGATAAAATCATGGTCGTGGTCGTAATTATGCTCATGGTCTTGATTTTGATTGTGGTCACAGTGATAATCATAAGAACACATATTTCCACCAGAAGCAGAATAATATTGAATAGATTGAAAACAAGGGTCAGAGTAGCAAAACAAATGAAAGTGATTGCCATGGTTGTGGAGTCACACTTGTCGTACTCCAAAACAGCTATTGATCTTTATAAAAAATCACTGAAAAATAAAAAGGCAAGGATTGAGACTCACTTTGCTAATGAAGATGATGATCCGGGTTATGGTAATATGGATGTTACCCATTTAAATATTGATGCCTTCTTTGCTGATCCAGATAGAAAAATTGATCACCTTATTGGAGATGGAAGTGTCAAGAAATAAAATTTATGGAAATTTCCTTTTTAGTTATTAATAAGTTTTATGGATGTTTTGATTTTATTTTCTAATAATAATAAAGTGTGTTTTCTACTCGTTTGTTTACATAGTTTGTTGTTTAAATGACTTGTGTTTTTAAAGTGCATTTATGATTTATAGTTAAAAATTATTATTGTTTTTAGAATGAATATGGACACTAGCACCAATAATAAAGATATGTGTCTAGCTGACATTGCAACAACCCACACAATTCTTAAGAATAAAAGATATTTCTCTAATTTAATGAATCAAAAGACTGATGTCAAGTATTATATTTGACACCTCGAATATAATCGAAGGCTCCGGAAGAGCCAATATGTTGTTACATGGAGGAACAATATTGTACATCGATAATGCATTATATTTCCCCAAGTCTCATAGAAATTTAATAAGTTTCAAAGATATCTGTCTGAATGGATACCATGTAAAAACAGGAGATGATGGAGGGATTAAATATCTTTATATTACAAAACACAATTCGGAAACAAAATTTGTAATGGAAAAGCTATCGACTTTATCCTCTGGCTAATACTACACTTATATTAATACAACTAAAACACATACAACTGTAAACCGGAAGTTTACAAATAATGATAAATTTCTAATTTGCATGCCCGTTTGGGCCATCCCAGTTATATAATGATGCGAAAAATAATTGAAAATTTATGCGGTCATCAATTAATGAGTAGGACAATTATTCAATTGAATAAGTTATCATGCAGCTCTTGCTAGCAAAGAAAGTTGATAATTCGGTCATCACCAATAAAAACTGGAAATGAATCTATAAGTTTTTCAGAGCAAATACATAGTGATATTTGTGGGCCAATACCCTCATCATGTGGATCATTTAGATATTTTATGGTTTTAATTGATGCATCAATTAGATGGTCACATGTTTGTTTGGTGTCAACTCACAACCAGGCATTTGCGATATTTATAGCTCAACCAGTCATTTGCGATACAAAAGTAATTGTTTTAATGCCTATATTTATAGAAATAATTGATGACTTTAGTTTATTTTTAAATGTTTTAAACTACCATTAGCTAGAATTTGTATTTAAGAAATAGGATGTGAGTATAAGGTGTTTCTCAAGAAAAATAATAAATAAACAATGAGTAAGATCAAAATGTAGAATTTGAGTCCATGATAACAAATTGAAACAAGTAATAAATCAAGAAAAACAAAAAGCAACATGGTATGGTACTGTAAGGGTAATAGAGACTTACTGCATGTAAGAATGATCAAGACAATAAACAAATATTTTTTATTTCATCACAACGAAGAAGTGTGCCTTATACAAATAAAACAAAAAATACTCAATTATATGTTACATTTTATTTACTCTAATAGGAATAGCTTGCAATGGTTTATCAATTTCTCTATTTGTATTTTCCTTTTTCCAGCCAAAATAATTAATCAATGATCCTAACTAAAAATTCTAGTAACTCATGCTCGATGTCTTGTTGGATGTTATGACATCCACAATTACACAGCACAAATAATTAAAACAAAAACGCATAAAAAAATAAAGAACACACATAATTGTTTACCCAGTTCGGTTCAAACAACCTACTCTGGGGGCTACCAAGCCAGGGAGGGAATCCAATATAAGAAGAATTAATTCAGAGTTAAACTCCCCCGTTTACAACTCCTCACTTAAAACCTACCCAATGTAATTCCAATCTATTCCTAGACCTGAGTATCTCCACTCACTCCCCCTCAATAACAGCAGTGATTACAAATGAACATTACATAAATTCAGAGAGAAGACACACTTCAAAAACACACCTTGATCTGCTTAAAAGCTTCAATCAAGAGACACACACTCGTGCTTAAAAGCTTAGAGTGACAATTAACACAAACAACCTATTCCAACGCAATCATCACAAATAATTGCTTGGAGTACAAGAGACAGCTACAGAGCTATGGTTCTTCACAATTAACAAATTACTCTCTCTGTGTTCCAAATTAGGATTGCAGAATTTTTATATGCGGCTCTTGGGTCTTGGGATTTTTTAGAAACAAATTAGGGTTAACCAAGTTAACCTAATTTACACGCCATCTGGTTGTTACAGAATGTGTTGTCAGCAAAATCTTCTGGACGAAATATTCAACACACAATAAAAGGTTTCCTAAATTGTAGATTGAGAGAAATCAAGAAACACAATTAATAAAATATAACAGCTCCTGTTGTCACACAAGGATGTCATGACATCGGTCATGACATTCACTACAGAACCTGATATTAGCTTAACACATATGCAGCCTGCATAACACAATATCAAACATGTCATGACATCAGTCAAGACATTAAACATTCAGGTATGTTTTACCACAAATGCAACCAACATGAAAACATCTTCAATCACCCCGTTTGGCAAATTTTTGGCTAAAACAACCTGTCACACCATATTAGAGAAACACTTGCAGCAGAAACAAAGAAACCAAAACACAATCAGAGCAATCAGAGCTAATACAGTACAGACAGCATACACCACTAGTATGCACACAGTGCTCAAACATATCAAAACCAACCACACCATAAGAGCAGCCCAAGCACAAATAGATCAACACAAAAATAATAAGTACTTCAGATTTGTTGATCACACAACCACCATACTTGTTGTTCTGGGGTGACATTATTACTACTTCTCCCCCTGTTTGGCCATTAAAGTTGCCAAAGCAAACTCCTGTCTTCTCCCCTAAATTTAAAGAAGTTCAAACAAAAGTTAAACTGAACTAAATCGAATAAAATGCAAACAAAACTAAACGAAAGCGAGAAAAACAAAAAAAAAACAAAAAACAAAAAAAAAACAGAGCTCCAGCTGCATTTACTGCCGGAGTCAGACCCACTCGAGGTGTCTGCATAACTTCCTTTCTCAGATCCATCAGTAGGACTGGTACTCTCTTCTTCCACATCTACTTCTGCCATCTTTACAGCATCTGCAAATTCCTCATTCTCATCCATTTCCAGAGTGCTTATCATCTTTTCAAGAGATATCTTCCTAGCTTCCAGCTCTTTGCAGGTTTCTTTTAACATTGTTATGACTTCTGCTTTGCTGGCTGATGCTCCAGACTTAGATGTTTCAGCCGATGTCACAACAATGTCAGGAACATGCGTACCCTGAAACAATTTATAGTGGAAAGCCAAGGGGCTTTCTCTTTAATTATCATCTGTGTTGGAGACAAAAGCTATGCTTTTGTTCTTCTTTTGAACAGGCTCAAAGATACTCAACTCAAAGGTTTGTAAAGAGCCAATGAGTTCGTCCAGCTTCATGTTGCTGATGTCTTGGGCTTCCTCTATGGCAGTCACTTTCATATCAAATCGCTTAGGCAGTGATTTGAGGATCTTTCTTACCAATTTTTCCTCAAACATTTTTTCTCCTAAGGCTCCTGAGTTATTTGAAATCTCAAGGACATTCATATAGAATTCATAAATGGTTTCATCCTATTTCATCTTGAGATTTTCAAACCTAGTGGTATGCATTTGAAGTCTCGACATCTTTACCTTGGATGTGCCTTCAAGTGCTGTTTTGAGAATATCCCAAGCTTCTTTAGCTAGTTCATAGTGTTGCACAAGCCTGAATATGTTCTTGTCAATTCCATTGAACAAGGAACTTAGGGCCTTGGAATTGCCCAAAGCTAGCTTTTCTTCAGTTTTGTTCCATTGAGCTTCAAGAATTAGAATAGGGGTTCCATCTTCCATAAGCTTTTCAGGATGTTTCCATCCGCTTTCCACAACTCTCCAGGCCTTGCTGTCCACAGACTTTATGACTGCTACCATACGAGGTTTCCAGTAGTCATAGTTAGAGCCATCCAGGATCGGTGGTCTATTCCCAAACACTAGCAGTTCCTTCTCCATAGTACCAGAATTTTGTTGTCCCGATCTCACCCAGATGTAAATAGGCATGGTGCCAGCTCTGATGCCAATTGAAAATTCTAGTAACTCACGCTCGATGTCTTGCTGGATGTTATGACATCCACAATTACACAGCACAGATAATTAAAACAGAAATGCATAAAAATAATAAAGAACACACATAATTGTTTACCCAGTTCGGTTCAAACAACCTACTCTGGGGGCTACCAAGCCAGGGAGGGAATCCAATATAAGCAGAATTAATTCGGAGTTAAACTCCCCCGTTTACAACTCCTCACTTAAAACCTACCTAATGTAATTCCAATCTATTCCTAGACCTGAGTATCTCCACTCGCTCCCCCTCAATCACAGTAGTGATTACAAATAAACATTACATAAATTCAGAGAGAAGACACACTTCAAAAACACACCTTGATCTGCTTAAAAGCTTCAAACAAGAGACACACACTCGTGCTTAAAAGCTTAGAGTGACAATTAACACAAACAACCTATTCCAACGCAATCATCACAGACAATTGCTTGGAGTACAAGAGACGGTTAGAGAGCTATGGTTCTTCACAATTAACAAATTAATCTCTCTGTGTTCCAAATTAGGATTGCAGACTTTTTATATGCAGCTCTTGGGCCTTAGACTTTTTTAGAGACAAATTAGGGTTAACCAAGTTAACCTAATTTACACGCCATCTGGTTGTTACAGAATGTGCTGTCAGCAAAATCTTCTGGACGAAATATTCAGCACACAATAAAAGGTTTCCTAAATTGTAGATTGAGAGAAATCAGGAAACACAATTAATAAAATATAACAGCTCCTGCTGTCACACAAGGATGTCATGACATCAGTCATGACATTCACTACATAACTTGTATTAGCTTAACACATATGCAGCCTGCATAACACAATATCAAACATGTCATGACATCAGTCAAGACATTAAACACTCAGGTATGTTTTACCACAAATGCAGCCAACATGAAAACATCTTCACTAACATCGTATGTAACATTCGTATAGCAAGTGGCATGCCAGGTCACATTCTTCTCCCACAACCAAATGGTGTGAATTGAAAATATTGGCCCTTAAAATTAATTTCCGACCCAAGAAATCTTTCAGGAAAAAACATATTTGGATTATCCCAAATTCTAGGATTTCTTCCCGTGGCCCATTCATTAACTAAAACCTGTGAACCTTGTGGAATAGTGTATCCACATATTTTTTCATCTACCCTAGCTTTCCTCGGTAGTAAAAGTCGAGCAGATGGATACAAACGTAACATTTCTTTTATTACTGCTTGCAAATATGGGAGTTTAGTAATATCTGATTCGTCAATTGAATTTCCTATACCAATTACTTGCTCAAGCTCTTCTTTAGCTTTTGATATTACATGCGGATTGTGCACTACTTCAGCCATGGCTCGTTCTATTGTGTAGGAAGTTGTATCGGTCCCCGCGACAAATAAATCCTATAACAAAGAAAAAATATAAATATTTATTTAAAAAATAATAAAAAAGCGACATATAATAGAAAAGTGAAGGAAAGAAAATTACTAGAAACAAATGTTTCATCTTTGTGTTGTCCATCTTTTGGCCATTTTCTATAGAGATGTTGAGGAGCATGTTTAACATGTCACCATTTGGGATGCAATTTTTGTCTTCTCTTAAATTCAATCATTTGGTATTATAGGAATCAATAATTTGCAATAAATTTTCAAGATAAGTAGCTGATATTCCTTTAATACCTTGTGGATCAAACATCCTTAAAGCGGGAAAAAACTCAACCAAGTTTGGTGTTCTAATGACTATTATAAGATTTTCAATTATATCTTTATACTCATCAGTTTCACCAGCAGAATTAGCAAAATTCATAGAGAAAAAAGTGTTTGACAAAAAATTCAATATAGTCTTAAAAGAAGCTCTTCCAATATCAATTGCTTCACCCGTTATACTGCTTCTATCAATATCACATAAAATGTTTCGTAGCTTGTTGCAGCTAAGTTGATAGCCAGCATCAAGTGTTTTGCTATCATACTATTTTTGGGCAGAAGCTATGAATACTGTTTGTTATATCCACAATAGAGTAACCTTAAGAACTAGAACAACAAATACTCTATATGAATTAAGGAAGGTAGAAAACCTACTGTCAAATACTCTTATATCTTAGGAAGTAAGTGCTACATCTTCGCTGATCGTGAACAAATAAGTAAAATGGATCTCAAAAGTGACGAAGGAATATTTCTTGGCTATTCTACAAATTGCAGAACCTACAGAGTTTTCAACACCAAAACTTTAGTCATGATGGAATCAATAAATGGTGTGATTGATGGCTTAAGCACGGACAATGATCTTAATGTTAACGATGATGTTGGAACATTCCTCCTAATGAATGATGAGACAGAGAATGTAGAAGAAGACATCACCAATGCAGAAACAGTTGAGGTTGAACCTGAAGATATTCAAGTCGATAAAGGGCCCTCAATCAGAAATCACAAATATCATCCTAAAGAGCTAATTATAGGAAAACGTAACCAAGGAATCACAACAAGATCAAGGGGAGTAGTTTCTACACTTGCTTTGTTTCTAAGAGTAAACCCAAGAATGTAAAGGAAGCCTTAACAGATGAATTATGGATCAATGCCATGCAAGAAGAACTTGGTGAATTTAAAAGAAATGAAGTTTTGGATTTAGTTCCTAGGTCCGATGGAACAAATGTCATTGTAAAGAAATTTGGTATGGGAAATGAAAGTCATAAAAGGACATCTTCTCCTACTCACTTCAAGTTATCAAAGGATAGTTAAAGTGTTTTAGTTGATCAAAGTTTATACAAAAGCATGATTGGTAGTTTGCTATATCTTACAGCTAGCAGACCTGATATTACATTTTCCGTAGGTGTATGTGCAAGGTATCAAGCTGAGCCAAAAACAAGTCACCTCAATCAGGTAAAAAGAATTTTTAAGTTCATCAATGGAACAAGTGACTATGGGATGTTATACTCCCATGGTTTAGATTCTATTCTTGTAGGATATTGTGATGTAGACTGGGGTTGCAGTGTTGATGATAGAAAAAGCACGTCTGGTGGATGTTTCTTTCTGGGAAACAATCTAATCTCCTCATTTAGTAAGAAACAGAATCGTGTCTCTCTTTTTACTGCTGAAGCTGAGTATATTGCAACTGGAAGTAGTTGTTTTCAATTGATGTGGATGAAACAAATGTTAAAGGAATACAATGCCAAACAAGATGTCATGACATTATATTGTGATAATCTTAATGCTATCAATATTTCAAAAAATTCTATCCAACACAGCAAGACTAAGCATATCAAGAGTTGTCATAATTTTACAAAGATCTTGTTGAAGATAAAGTGATCACTCTAGAGCAAATACCCATTTTAAAACATTTGGCTAATATTTTTTACCAAAGCTTTGGATTCTAATCAAATTGAAAAGCTTATAGGTGAACTGAGCATCTTCATTATTGAAGAATTATAGCAATTACAGACATGGAGGAACACAACTGTTACTGAATCTTTCCTCTATTTACTGAGGATGATAAAGCCTACTCAAATTGCTTTGGACAAGGGATGGACCAGAAAGACTCTACAAAACAGCCACAAGGAATGCACAAGGCTTTTTGATCGGGACAGGAGATTGAAGATCACCTAAAGGTGTTCTATTTGTCTGTTTCCATATGTGCTAGTGTATGTTTGTGCGCTTCTAACTGTTTGTGTGTGTGTTGCTTGTATGCAATATTTTTGTGTTTCCGTTTGTTTCCATTTATTATATTTTTGTCAATTTTTGGCTAAAAAGGGGAAGTAAAGTGTTAGTATGTTTGATTGTCCTGATGTTACAACACGTGTTACAACATGCTAGTTGGCATACATCTTGATTGTGCTACTACTAAAAAGGGTA
Source organism: Vicia villosa (assembly GCF_029867415.1). Classification (NCBI taxonomy): domain Eukaryota; kingdom Viridiplantae; phylum Streptophyta; class Magnoliopsida; order Fabales; family Fabaceae; genus Vicia; species Vicia villosa. The sequence goes on along the minus strand of NW_026705460.1, from coordinate 160,099 downwards.
GTTTTTGTGGTTTCCTAATGCAACTATTTAAGGGGAGCATGATAATATGTCATGCTGCTTGATTGTACTGCTCTGGCCTGAAGACTAGATATTGAAGAATGTGTTTAAGATTATCTGACATCCTGCTAAATGAGAAGCTGTTTAAATGATAATCTTCTGTAGCATATGCCTCTGATGTGTGAACTTGAGTAGTTCATATTTGTTATGGTATTCCTTTAAGGGGAGTACTAGTTCTATATGACAGGGGGAGTATGGACATGTCTGCTTGTACAAGCTCCAAAGAGCTTATGTGTAACTGTTATGCATCTCTGATATATCTTTGCAGTTTCTGTTTAAATTTGCATGCTACCATGTAAATATGTTTTATCTCTAGGACTTAATTTTTCTTTGGTTGTTTTAGCCAAAATTTTCCAAAGGGGAGATTATTAGTTCCATGGTTTTTGTAATGGCATAATTTTGCTAAAACATGGTTCGTAACTGATGTTGAACAAAATGTTGTAACATCTAGTTCTACTATCATAACAAGTTATGTTGTTATGTGTTTTGACAGATGTTCTGCCAGATGTTGTGACATTCTACACCAGAACATCCTGACATTTCAAACTGGTTTTTAAACCTTGAAAGATTTGATTGAAAATATGAGAATCTAGAATATTCAGATAATCAATACAGGCGTAGGCAATCAAGGATGATTGGGACAAATGCAAATTAGTCTCTGTTATTAGAAAAAGAATCTTTGAGATTTCTTTTAGAAAAGTAAGATTTTATTTGATTTTATTTGTTCCTAATTTTTGAAAAGATCTTGCAGCTGTTTTCATAAAAGAGAAGATTGGATTCAGATTGAAGTCTAAGCCCATTATGTAAAAATCTATAAAAAGGATTCCTGTTTTCGTGTATTTTGTAAGGGTTCCTGTTTTGGGAGTTCCTCAAGTTCTCGTGTATTCTGTATTCTTGTGTCACTCATGTATCTTCTGATACATTGAGGTGGATGTGTGTTCTCACTCTTGAAGCTTTTAAGCAAGGGAGTTGAGTGTTGTTCTAGATTAAAGCTTTTAAGCAAGATCAAATATTGTTCTTAGTTAGGGTGCTTAACTAAGTATTTTGTTTATTGAAAAGTGTGATCTTTCTACTTTAGTTCCTTTGGTCAGAGGGGGTGTGACTGTTTTTATCATTGTGGTGATTGGAAGTGGGATGGAAATTTCTCAGGTCTAGACGTCGACTTCTAGGAAGAAGTAGCGTTGGATAGTGATTAGGCAATAAGTTGTAAACGGGGGTAGTTAGCTTTGAACTAATACTGCTAATAGTGGACTTCCTTCCTTGATTTGTAGCCCCCAGATTAGCAGTTTTTTGCACTAAAATGGGTTAACAATTCATTGTGTTATTTATCATTCTATCATTTATTTTCAGTTTTCATAAGTGTGTTATAAGTCAGCAAATGTTATAACATTTGTCTTGACATTGTGTTTTGTTAGGACATCTGTCATGACATCTGTTGAAAGTGCTAGAATTTCAGTATCAATAGTGACATATTGGGGATTTGAAACAAAATCTGATCATCTTTTATCTACAATTTCCAATACTTGTTTATTTTCTTGTTTAACCAAAATCATTATCAAACCCCAAATTATATATTCTAATTACACATTACAATTACTTTCTTAAAATACAATAATCGCTATGGAGATGAATTATTTTATTACTTTTGACTTTTTTAGTACACTTGCTAAATATCCATCATTTATGCGGGATGAAGTTAGTTTGTTAACTAGTTAGTTAACATTCAATTATATCATCTACTTCATAGTTTAACATACGCTAAAATAGGATTGATCGATAGTATAAATATATGTTTCTAATTTATCCTGAGTCAAATGTGTCAATACTTTCATTCAATATTCCTTTTTCATAATATGATATTAGTTTTATAATTAAGAGCCTTTGTGACCATCCTTTGTTGTTTGTTACATGTGCGTTGCAATTCTTCACCCATTTTCGATAATTTTATTCTTGATATTCAATTTTCTTCATCATCTTATATCATATTTGTCATTGTTTTCCCCCTTCTATTCAATACGCCTCCTTAACTAATTTCACCATTTTCCCAATCTCAAAGTGATTCAATATTTTTTACTTATCCTAGTAAAGGCCAATTCAATTACAGACATTAAAAAGTTCAATGGTTTTACAACAATTCCTAATAACTTTGATTTGAACATTGGTGGGCATGAAAGTGCTATAATCTTATTCATTCATGACTTATAAATTTTATTTCTGAATCAATTTCACAAAATACTTTTGGTTTCAAAGGTCATATTTTCTCATCCAATAATATTTTTTTTCCTTTTATAAAATAAAACATATTAGTGTTAGTATGCTAGATGGAAACTCGGTTTTAGTTCAGTATGCAAGTAGTGTTTCATATTCATCCAAACTTTATCTCATAAATGTTTTGTATTCTTCAAATTTCAAATAGAATTTGATATCAATATCAAAATAGTGTCAATATTTCTCATGTATTGTTCAATTTTCTATTAACAATTTTCTCATACAAGATCTGAGATCTTTGAAGATGATTGGTTATGGTGATCAATAGGATGGGATGATGACATGCAAAATAAATGTTAATTAAGTTATTATTTTAGGTATAAGTTGTCATAATCGATTTAGTTTTAAGTGTTTTTCGCAACATTTTATGTAATTTTGGTATTTAGAAACAAATAAGATTCATAAGCAATTTCAAGGAAAAGAATTAACTAATGGAAGCCTGAGGCCAAATTGTTAGATGTCCATGGCCATACTAAGAAAGAAAAACAGAAAATTTAGAAAGTACAATAAAGAACCTAACCAGATAGTGTTAATAAAATAAATACATGTCACTAGACGCGTAAAAATATGAAGAATCATAAAATGCATAAGACAATTGGACACACTAATTGGCAACACGACCTAGTAATGTTTGGAAATACAACTGTGTTACCATTCAAATTTAGAAATGGTGGTCTTAATGGTGTTGAGTAAAGCTTCTTTAGAATAATTGCACGCTTATGGTTCCTCAACTATTAAAGGTCTCAAATTCTTCAGTATATACACTATTTGTACATATAACGTAATCATCGCAATCTACTTCATAGTTTTGTTTTATATTTTTGGAATGTCTTAAAAAAAATTAGTTTTTAATGTCATTGCTATAATTTCTGCAACGATACAACTTAATACAATTTAGGTTCTTTTTAATAATTTCTTTACATCAAAATTTCTTTACTTGTTTTACTTTATGCCTTCCTTTGTTTTCTTTGTTTTATTCTTTATCGTGTATGAGTAGTACCCTGTCTTAAGATAGGTGTGGACTATGATGATAAGTGTCATACCCCAATTTTTGACCTAAGATACCACCTCATATCATAGCATATGCATCATTTGCATCTCTAACAAATTGCATAGCTTGTGTTTGTTACTTGTGACTCAGCAGGATTTAATCAAGAAATCACTCATCAGTACAAGTAACAATCAATTAGGGTTTTGTTCTCCCTTCATCTCAAATGAACCATCTTCATCAACAATCAACATTTGGTCCTCAGAGATTCATTTCAACAAGCTCAAAGGCACTGAATCAACCAAATTAGGGTTTTGACTGAAGATAACATACTCCTGACTTTTGCTCAGGATTTGATCTAATGACTTGGGACATGACCTCGAGACCCCAAGGGCATCATTTTGACCTAATCCATTGGCTCAAGACATCTCCTACACAAAGATTGATCAACAGTGAAATTTCAAATCATCAGATTAGGGTTTTGAACTATTAGGGACCAAAATCAGGGATCACATTTGGGAAACCCTAAAAATCCCCAGGAAGTCAATCAAAGGTTTCAATCATCTTCAAATAATCCCTATGACAATATCCAGTGGAAATTGCATCTCAATTCAAGATCCACAGTCATCAATTTCATCAGGTCGACAATTAGGGTTTTTTGACCTAATTCACTGAATAACTGACTTTTTAATCAGGACATGGTGCCACAACCCAAACCATGGCTCAATATCCTCTAATGCTCCAATGTGATCCATTCATACCATTCATTTGGTGAGGATAGCCTGTTTCATTTGAAATCTCCAGAAACGCGATTCGTCTGAAAAAGTCAACTGTACAAGATCACCATTGACTTTTGGGGAATTTTGGTCAACCATGACTTTTGAAGTTTTGAATCATCAATATATGATATATGAAGTCATTTGATCAAGAAAAATCAAGAAAATCAATCAAGAATCAAAAAGTCAAAAGTTTGACTTTCATACTTAGAAAATTTTCTAAGTGTTTTTCAATGGTTTTTTCCAAACTTTGGAAGGAAATTTCTCAAAATTTCACCTACAAACTGAAAAAAACTTCCAACATGAAAGTTGTAGATTTTGATCCAATAAACAACTTTGACACATATAATTTTTTTCCATAAGATCAACCATTTAAGAGATATGGAGCTTCAAAGTTGGCCTCTTTTGAAAATTTCACTTAAAATCTCATTTTTCTCAAAGTTCATGGATCTTTTTCACCTATTTTCTTAAAGGTCTTGAAGAAACTTCCAACTAGGGTTTTGAAGTACATAACATGAGCTTTCCAAAATGTCCAAGAGCATGAAAAAATATGGAGTGTAGCCATGGTTTTGAATTTTGACATTAGTGAACTTTTCACTTGAATTTTCACCATTTTTCACTAAGTTTCAAGACTACATGACCTATAATCCAAGCAATGATGCATAGAAGCAATAATTGAATGATATTTTCTGATTAGAAGATCAGAATGGAAGAGGATAAGAAGCTAAAGAAATAACCATGGTTAAGTCACTTTAACCATTTTGCATTAAATGTAAAGATTCCATTTTATCTCCAAATGCCAAATCACCATTCCTTGATCAACTTGCAAAGCTCTGAGTTCAGAATCCTTGGCCTATAAATAGAGGTCCAAACTTCATTCAAATTCACACCAAAACCTCATAAACATAGGTTTTTCTCTTTCTTTCTTAGAATGCAAGTTTCATAGTTTTCAAAAGAGGTAAAATGCTCAACCTCTAAACCTTTGAATTTCTAAGCAAAGTGATGCTTCTAACACTTCCCAAATACCATATGGAAGTTGTTTGAACCTTTGAAACCTTCCAAAAACATCAAAAACTCAGAATCACTACCTCACTTCCCAAATATGCATAACCTTAGCCTCATCATGCCAAAATCAATTCCAGGCCAATTCTGCTCAAGCTAATCATCCAAACACATTCCATATACCATATGTGAACTATCCAAACACTCACACATGACCTGAAACATCTCCATCATCAAATTCGATTCACTCTTGAAGCTTCTGCAGATCGGGTACCATGGCCATGCTCAGATGAATTTTGGAAGTTCCAAGCATCCAGACACCTTCAATAATCATCATTGAAGCTATCCAGATCGATACAAAGCATCTGTAACACCTATATTGAAGAATCAAATCTCCAGTTTTGTCGTTTTTGAGGTAAGAACACTTGAACTTCAAACTCTATGAATCATGCATCATAAATGAAATATTGCTTTGCCATCTTGTTTCTGCACTATCACTGATCATTAGCCCTCAATCAATTTCATAATTCATCAATCATACACGATTTCATGTTCAAATTCAGAATTAGGGTTCTTCAGGTTCATCCCAAAATTGATCACCTTAGAGTAAAAATAAATGAATTGTGAGGGTACCATCATGTTCTTCGTGAAAAACCGAGTGAGATAGACCCATCACTTGATCAAAACAACACAGTTTTAGAGATTTTCAAATTTCAGTTGGGATTGTGTTCTTGGCGCGTTTTTTGGTTCAGAAGTTTCAAATATCAATTTCAAAATATAATTAAATGGAAGCGTATGTATTACAAGCCACAAGCGTGGCTCAGTTGGCAAGTGTTTTGGTTGGTGAGAGAGAGGGCGTGAGTTCAAACCCTGGCAGGACCAAACCATTTTTTTTGACACTATTTTTCTTCATTTTTTTTACAAACTTCACTCAATTATTTAACCAATCAAATTAACTCATTTTTTATTCATTTTTTACACACTTCTTATTTTATATATGTATTTTATGAATACCAAAAAAATCATCAAAAAATATTTATTTGATACATTTTTAAATAGGTTTAAAATGACTTGTTTTTAAATATTTTTAAATATTGTTTTTTCATTTGATTTTTCAAACTTAATCACTTGTAAATATTTTTGTAATCAAACCCTAATCGCGTAGGTCTTAATTAAGCGTAAAATTTGTTTTTATATTAATTAAGTTGATTTCTTTCAAATTCAAACCATTTTAAAACAAGCGATCGCGATTCTTTTCAAAAAAAACGATAAACCATTTCTTTTTTTATTTCAAAGGAAACTTTTGATTAAATCTTTGTAATTGATCAATCGATTTTCAAAACGATGTGGGGCCTCTCGAATATTAGAGAGTATAAGACCCACTCCTTTTTCTTTTTACACAGTCTTTTTATTCAAAATAAATAAACTTTCTTTCAAAACAAACTTTCAAACAGTTTTTCAAACGACGCGTCTGTTAATAAAACAATCAACCATGTTTTATAAATAAAACATGGGCCTCCACATAGGTATAAGTCCCATTCCTGTACATGAAATTAGGTATTTCATTGTACACACACTTTTTTTTGTACATATCTCGATCAGTTTGATTTTTTAACTTTGAACAACAAATCAAAAATGAAGGTTTTTCTTTAAATCTTCCCAAAAATACCATGGGCCTCCATGTAGGTATAAGTCCCAAGCCCCTTTGTAAATACCTGTTTACATAGCTTTGAATAAACTCAAGTGGGTCTCTCCCCGAGTATGAGTCCCGAGCCCTGTGTATACAAATGGATCATGCTTACAGGTATATTTCCTTCATAAACTCCATTATATACACACACTTTGTCATATATATGTATAACTGTTCATATTTGTTCATGTACTTGTTCATATTTGTTCGTACTTGTTCATATTTGTGATTGTATTATATATATGCTTGTTCAACTTAGTACAACACTAGGTACCCCATAGCCTCCTATTGGGCTTCGTGCAAAGAATCTCCCTAGTTTAGGTTAGGACATAGAGTATGGTTTCCCGGTGAAATCGCTCTAAGAGCTCAAACCAACTATACCATGCCTCCCCTTGGGCTTTGTACAAACGACTTGTCCCTCCCATAGCCTCCTCTTGGGCTTACAATGCAAGGACCCTGGATTGTCCCTCCCATAGCCTCCTCTTGGGCTTACAATGCAAGGACCCTCGGATAGCCTCCTCTTGGGCTTCGTACAAGGACCCACGGGCTTCTTATAAGCATCCCCAATATCCAAAACAAATACCCTAGGAGATTAGACATTTATCATCTCTATGATAGGAGTATCTCTTCTATATCATCACAAACAATCAATCAATCAAACTTTTTTTGCCACAAGGCTGGCTAATCAATCAAACTTCTTTTTGCCACAAGGCTGGCTAATCAATCAAACCGTTTTGCCACCATACTGGCTGATTAATCAAAGTTTTTGTCACAAGGCTGACTTCATTGAAACTTTTGCCACAAGGCTGGCTGATTAATCAAAACTTTTTGTCACAAGGCTGACTTCATTGAAAGTTTTTGCCACAAGGCTGGTTAAACAAACAAAAACATCTTTATCATTCTAAGCGCCATAAGTGGCACAGCCCAGGGCTTATAATGAAAAGATTTTCAAACAAAAACAAACAGATGTATGTGATGATATAGATTAGATACATCGAACATTTAGATGACATTTGTCTCTTTTCCTTTGCTTCCACTAGCATAAGTGGGAACTACGATTGCTCTGACTTTCTCAACATCCCTTTGAGAATACGTAGGCACAAGGTCGTATCCTTGGCGAGCAAAACTTCTCCCTCAAACCATTCAGACCTTAGCACCCGTAGACCCCGAGCTACAGATGCTCTGATTCCCTCTAAGGGATATGTATGCAGAGGATCGCGACGATCTTTGTGAGCATAATCAAACAAACACCCTAGGTCCCACCTATTTCACCAGAACCTCCACCATAACATAGAATGAAACAAACACAACAAAAAAGCCTATAGAGTACTATAGATACGTTGGGTGCTAATACCTTCCCTTCGTATAACCAACCCTCTTACCCAAGATCTCTCCCCCACTTTTAAGGTTATTGCAGCTTTTTTCCTTGTCCTACTTTGGAAACAATAAAAAGTTTGGTCGGAACAAAAGAAAAATCATTTTTTTGAGCACTCGAGCCCAAAGAAGGCATCAGGTGTCTCATCCCGAAAAAAGATACGATTTTTCCCCGCGACAATAAGCCGTGTATAAAACTATTGTGTTCTCGCTATTATTGGATAAAATATTTAAATTTAGTCTTATTGTGTTTCATTCTTGAATAATAATCATGCTTATGATAAGATGTTTCTTTGTATAATTGAGGAGAAGCAACTATTCAAACATGGGGGAGTTTAATTATATAAAAATAATTATTTTAATGCATATATTTTTAAAAATATTTGATGAATTTAGTTTATTTTTAGATGTTTTATAATACCTTTAGCTAGAATTTGTTTTTAAGAAATAAGATGTGAGTTTGAGGTGTTTCTCAAGAAAAATAATAAATAAACAATGAGTAAGATCAAAATTTCGAATTTGAGGCCATGATAACAAATTAAAACAAGTAATAAATTAATAAAAATAAAAAGCAACATGGTATGGTAGAGTAAGGGTAATATAGTCTTACTGCATGTACGATTGATCAAGACAATAAATAAATATTTTTTATTTCGTCACAATGAAGGAGTGTGCCTTAAACAAATAAAACAAAAATACTCAATTGTATGTTACACTTTATTTACTCTAATAGGAATAGCTCGCAATGGTTGATCAATGTCTCTATCGATATTTTCCTTTTTCCAGTCAAAAGAATTAATCAATGATCCTAACATCACTGCCATGCGTCGATCTGAAGGTTCGACCTGAGCAAACCCGAGCCTGGCAGAAAAGCTATGCGTCGACCTGAAGGGTCGACCTGAGCAAATCTGAGCCTGGCAGAAAAGCTATGCGTCGACCTAAAGGGTCGACCTGAGTATACCCATACAACACATACAGCCAAAAAACCAGTTTTTTCGTGAAAGCAGCAAAAATGCAATCTGTCATAAATGCTCAGCATACGAGCAAGGATACAACATGCAATTCTATGATTCATGATCATTCATATTGTTCAACATGTAAGATTCAATTCATGCATGAAAATTAACATCAAATGCTATGTAAGCAATCGACGCGTCAGTGTCGCAACATGAGCATGAAGAGAAAATTTCAACCAATTTTGGATTTGATCATAAACAACAATATCAAGAGCAATTCATTATCAAGCCTCAAATTCATCCAATTAAGCATATACATCATGAATCATCAATCCACAATCAATTATTACATACTAGCGCGCAAAACTAAGAGCAAATACTTCACACAAACAAAACATCAAACACTTAGCATGCATTTTTTTTATCGTGAGCATTATGAATATGTCATCAACAACAATCCACCACCAAATCTCATACTCAACCAATTAAGCCCAAAATAAACGCCAATCTTCAATCGATAATCAATTATCACATGCTATCATTCAAAATCAAGAGCAAATGCTTCACACAAGTAAAATATAAAACACTTAGCATGCGTTTCATCGATTATAAACCATGTGCATGTATCAACAACAACAATCCACCAATAGATCTCAAATTCAATCAATTAATCAAGATCAACATGAATCAATCAATCAACAAGCAATTATCATCATCAGTTATCACAAATCATCCATCAACAATCAAACATCATCATCAATTATCATGATAATTTCAAATCAAGCAACAAAATCAATGATCTAATAAGATTTATAGTGAATTTTCCGGATCAAACAAAGAGATCGAGATCGGATGAATACGAACGCAAATACGACATGAACGAAATCCGGAGAAGTAGAAGTGGAGAGTGGTTCGCAAGGCCTAGGGGAGGAAAGAGAGGCGCGCGAACTTTGTGTGATCGGAGAAGAGAAATTGAATCGGAGTGCGAACGATCTTGATTCTTGATGAAGCTTGTTCTTGAAGTTTGATAAAGATTGGTGATGTTACTGTGAGTTTATGAGTATTTTTGTAGTTTTGATTTTGAGAGAATTGAGAGAGAATGAGAGAAAGTATTTTTGAAGTTTTGGGTGAATTTGAAGTTATAAGAGAAAAAGAGGAAAAATAATTTATAGAGTGTGAGTGGTGAAATGTCAAAAATGCCCCTAACTTTATTATTTTGAGCTTTTTTTGGGAAAAGCGAATCGGCGGAAAAATCGGGAACGGGACCAACGCCAATTCGAAGATGACTAAATTTGTGACTCGTGGCCACAAGAATCATTGTCTTACGATAAACGGTGAAAAAGTTATGCGCGTTTGAGCAGCAAGAATTTTTATCAGTTCATCTAACGTAAACGTGTAGAATTTGGTGAGTAACACTCAAAGAACACGATGAAACTCAACTTTCCACTCGAAATCTGAACCCGAGTATGTGACGACGAATCGTAGCTAACGAAATTTCGGAGAGAATGCTGTTGGAATGGACTTCATATGATAAAGATCGAAGAAGTTATGAGTTTTCAAACTTGCCGCGACATACCTGAAAACACACTTTTCCTTGTAAAATCATGACAATCTTCAAAATGCTGGGCATTTTCGGTGCATAACCGGTCGATGAGCCAAACACACGAAATGTCAGTGATAATGGCACGTAGTTGCAGTTAAAATTTCGAATAAGTCAGACAAGCGAATCACGAGATATGAATTTTGAAGCGTCTAGGAAACTACAGTGCAATAAACCCGAAATATCGGAAACAAATAGTTTTCGTCACTTTACTTTATGAATTTGCTCTCGGCCCGAACACGAAAGATGTAGAGAATGGCAAAAAACTCTCAGCTACGAGGGAACCAATTACATATCACTTTCCAAAAGAGAGTTACTATTTTTGTACTGTTCACCGTATAACAGAGTTTTGTAACGCATTTTCTCAAAACTACTTGAACACTTCAATAATTTTCTTCAATTTTCAAATGAAGAAATAAACGTCATTTATAACTTATGGCACAGATAAAGAGGGAAAATTTTGGGGTGCAACAAATACCAATGACTTTTGGAATCACAAAGAAGGACATAGATGGTCACAAAAGATTATGACTCTTACCAATACTGACATTGCTTGGACCAACAAATACTTCTGTAGGATGAAGACCTTGGATATCTTCTCTTTCTTTTCTAACCTTATTTCGAAACATTCAGGACAATGTTAGATTTAAGTGTTGGGGAGGAAACTTTATCGCTTTTATTTTATTGCTTTCTTAGTAGATTTAAAATGTCAGTATTTCCCTTTATTATTTTCCTTCTATAAAAAATTCATGTACTTTTGCTTTTAAGTCCTTGAATGCAACTCTTTCGTTCATTATTGAATTTCCCTTTTTCTTTAAATTCTCGAGCCTACGAAAAAAATTGATTATCGCATAAACCGACACACTCGCATTACTTGTTGATTGCCAAACTTTAAAATATGCTAGGACTTTAAACAAAATTTAACAAAATCGTTATGGTCTTGACACTTTAGGACTCCCGATTATGCAAGAACGATTTGAGTACCTATTATACCGAAAACCTTGAACTTTAGCTTTAAATTAATCCCGAGTAGTTTATTTAGCTGTCGGCACCTTAAACACAAACTACATAGAGAACCGATGAATATAAGTGAATGATCCTGAATATTTAACAATATTACATGCTTTATCGTAGAATTCCCCGACTAAGTTAGGTGACACTCACTCGATCATTTAATCTAAAGGATGCATATCTCACAAAATATTGCGAAACTTATTGTCAGTTGGTTCAGAAGTATCTGGTACTGAACTTGGTAGGGCGGACTACGGTCTGATCCCCCACAACTAGCAATTTAGTAAAAAAGAAGTTATTATGATTACGTGCCAGAACCCCGTGCTTATATGGATCATAGTCACTAACCGGTTACTCTACTATGTGCGTGTGAAGATAAAGGGCTTAATGTGATTGCGCTCAAATGAAAATGGGTGAAATTTAGCCAAAGAACTAGGTTGAAGCTATAATACAATGATTTGGAATGGTTTACATAAGTGGAGTTGTCTAGTGTCTTTACCGTATCCTTTATGTGGAATTAAGTTTAATTCGTTCTAGCAAAATTATGATACAATAACATGCGATTCGATGTGGTGTCAATTGTGTTTAATCCATTGCTTTACAAATTGTCATATTTATTTGCTTGAGGACAAGCAAAGGTTCAAGTTTAAGGGAGTTTGATAACGTGAAATTGCATTGCATTTTAAGCTTAATTTACATGAACTATTTATCCGTTTTTATCGATTATGTTGCTTCACGTTGGTATTTTATTATGTTTTCAGGTATTTATATTTATTCATGCCAAGGTACTGCTACACAATAAATATAAGAAGAAACATCCTAAAAATGATGCACTTCTGCTATGAAGCAGAAGTGTCTGCTAAAATTGTAAAGCAAAAGACTGTTACGACCGTAACAGGCTATGGTACAACCGACACAAGAGCAAAAGGTGTGCGACTCGGCACATAATGTCATGTCCGACACAAGATGCTTTATGTTAAAAATTGCAAAGCCTAGAACAGATTCACAGAAGCCCAAGTCCCACGATTGAACAATTCTTGCGCACGTTCTGAGTTTCCCTATTTGGGGGAGACTTAGGTCACTCAAGGGAGGCAATATATATATGTTGGCAGTTGCAAAAAGGATCTCTCTCTTCTCTTCCGTCAAATTGCTCTGTTTTAGTTTTCTACTGCTATTTTTAATTTCCTGTAACTAGTTACAATTTTCATCTTTCCAGTACCTTTATTTCCAGCTTTTTTATTTACCTTTCAAAGCAATAGTTTCTCACATTGAGGGGCTATTTCACTATAGAATTAGGAACTGTTATTCTGGACTCGAAGTTGTAATTGAAGAAGCATGTACTTGCATTTGAAGAATTGGTACTTAAAGTTTATTCAGACTATTTAATTCAATTCCAGGTTTCTATTTATATGCTTATATTACTATTGAATTCCATGCTCGCATTTATTTTCCATTACTGTCTTTGCATGAATGTACTAAAACCATGTCTAGCTAATTTTATAATACTGGTATGTAATGTCACTGTACCGACAGGTTCAATAATAATTCGGTTTAAAAACTAATTAAACGTAATTTCGGTTTTGATTTCTAAAATTAATATTGAATTGTTTTGTTACGAAAGTAAAATCACAAACTAAGGTTTAAAATCAACACAACGAGAGTTTGAGGTCTAATACTAGATAGTAGATATCAAAACATCAACTCTGAATACAGCGAGAGCGCTTTAGAGTTATTTATATTTTGTTTGATTTTCAAAAAGTGATTTCAGTTGTTAAATGATTTAGCAAGAGCAAATTTTAAAGCTGATTTTATAATCTAAATCAATAAACACGAGATTGTGAGAAGAGGATTTTTAATTCAAATAACGTATTATCAAAAGCGTTTCTAAGCTTAATTTATACCGATAATTTATTGAACCTGAACGTCTGACTATAGCATACCAGTACTATTAGCATTATTATTAAGTTCATATTTAGTTTTTGTTTCCCTAAAACCAACTACCTGATAGCTTTAGCTAGCACTAGTAACATAAGATCGTACTATATTGATCCTCAGTCTCTGTGGGTTCGATATCTTTTAAAACTAAAACGCCTAGACTGTATACTTGCAGTTAGTATCCCGATAGACTCATAAGGTCCGGATCATTTAACATGCTTTATTCAAGAACAATAGGGAGGCTCCTCTAATTTTAGGAGGTTGCTTGTTGGTTTTGTGATGTTCTAAGATCAGAAGCAACAATGTATGGGCTCAAGACTTAAAGTTTTGTGATTAAAGTGTCTTTTCCAAAATGGAAGTCTTGCCTTTAGTCTTAAAATTGAATGAAAGCTTGGTTAATGATCAGAAATGTTGGACAAAGCTCTTTGGACTTGTGTAATCTTATGATAAGAAGGAGATTTGAAATTTATAGGACCTATAATCAAGAATTTGGTAGGTTTGAATGTTTTGACTCTAAGAACACTTCATGAAAATCGCCTAAAATTCAAGTTTTGTCCCTTAACTTCATCTATTTGAAACTCATAGCTCAAGTATGATAAAAATGTGTACTTCGAGTACTTGTACTTTTTGGAAATCCCAAAACATCCTTTAAAACTTTCATGTTTAAAGTTTTTCTTGAATCAAAAGGGATCATTGTGAAAAATGGGCTCAAAGTCAAGAACTTATATAATGCTTTAAAAAATTCTCTAAGTGTTTTCTTTTGAGACATCACGTTCATGGCTTCATAACTCAAAATCCTTGCACCTTAAGGGAATCCATCCTCTAGGTCAAAGTTGTTGATCGAATTTTTCTATTCAATTTGATCATTGAAGCATGAAAAATGGTGGCTTGATGAAGAAGTTACAAGTCTTCAAAGTTGAGTACTTGAACATGAAAATTCTTGATAACTTAGAAAATTTTCCATAAACCCTAATTTCAAATTTGGAGCTTTTGAATTATTTTCTTGATTAAACTTGATCAATTGACTTCATTAATCATATTTTTATGATCCTTTACCTTAGAAGTCCATTGTTGACCCAAAATAAGTCAAAGTTGATTCTTGCACAATTGACTTTTGCCAGTTGAATTGCAATCTTTCCAATAAAAATGAATCAAGCTCCTCTGACCAAATGAATGATATGAGTGGGCTATAATGAAGTAGTTGAGGTCCTTGAATCATACTTTGAGCCATAAAGATCATGATTTGACAAAAAGTCAACTTCCCCAAAGAATTAGGTCAAAACTCTAATTTGTGTACTAGATGAATATGAAAGTTGATGATCTTGATTTGAAGCACAATTGAGCTTGAATATTAACGAGGGGAATCACTTGAGCGTGTGAGAAGCTTGGGTACCTTTGTGAGAAAAAATCCTATTCTCCTGAGCTTTCTTGATCAATCACCTATCTTGTGAAACAAGCAAACAAGCAAACACATTTTTTTGTATATTTGAGGTTAGAAAATGATGCATGAATGATTTTATATGGGAAGAATGATGATAATGATGATCACACTCTTTTTTATTCAATGCAAATGAAGTGGGGTCTTAGGGTCAAAAATTGGGGTATGACAACTGCCCCTATTTAAGTTTCTTCTATCCGGAGATATGAAGATTGAATCTTCGTCTCGACTTGATATGGGGACTTAAATAAAAAATAAAACACAATTTGGGACCTAAGAGATGACAAGTATGCATGATATGGTATGAATTTAAGACTCCGACTTTCACGGGGAATAAAAACAGAAAAATAATAGCCTTAATTCAGAATAGAAGAAAGGGGACCAGTTTTATCGGGAAAGAAATAAATATCTAGAGGGAGATCATGACTCCACTAGAGAAGATCACCTACTATCAAATAAATGATAGCCTAAGCCGAAGGTGACACCAGAGACAATGTATAATACCTACTATTAAACAGTTGATATCCTAAGCCGAAGGTGATATAAGAATTAAAGGAAACAATTTATCTATTACCATAACAATGGTAACCTAAGCATTGATAAATGACTCCAAGGTTACAAGATATATATCATCTACTATCGAATGAGTGATAACCTAAGTAGAGATGATATAAGGAAAAAAATCACCTACTACCATAATAGTGGCATCCTAAGAAAAGATGAAGTGAGATTCCAGGAAGAGCAATCCATCTACAACCATAATAGTGGTAGCCCAAGAAAAGATGAAAGAAATTCAAAGTTACAAGATATATCACCTACAATCAAATGATCGATAGCCTAAGCAAATATGATATAAGGAAAAATAAATCACCTACTACCATAATAGTGGCAGCCTAAGAAAAGACGAAGTGAGATTCCAGGAAGAGCAGTCAATCTACTACCATAAAAGTGGTAGCCTAAGCAAACATGGAAGGACTTCAAAGGTAAAAGGTATATCACCTACTATCACGCGAGCAATAGCCTAAGAAAAGATGATATAAGGAAAAACAAATCACCTACTACCATAAAAGTGGCAGCCTAAGAAAAGATGAAGTGAGATTCCAAGAAGAACATTCCATATACTACCATAACAGTGGTAGCTTAAGAGAAAATGAAAGGACTTCAAAGGGAAAGATATATCACCTACCATCAAAAAAATGATGGCCTAAGCTGAAGATGATACAACTTCCAAAATAAGCTTCCATATAACAAGGTTCAACTTCTTCTTTAACGAAAAGCTTAAAGGATCGTGCAAAGAGATTGAGAAACTTAAGATGGATAACGAAGAGCTTAAGGCATCCCTGAAGGAACCTCATCTTGAAATTCTTTTCTGTTAGTGACGAAGCAAAAGCACAAGCATTGGTTTTGTAACCCGACTTAAATGTCGAGGCTATGGATTTCTTCAAGATCATCCGTGACGGTCAGCTGGTAGATCCAGAATCCGACATTTTTGAAGCTGAAGGTATGCTCGAGAAGCAGCGCTCTTTGGAACAGATTGGCGACAAGCCTGTTGATCAACCCGACAAATAATATTTAATTTTGATGTCTTTTTCGTTTTTGAACTATGTTTTTTGTAATATTTTTAAGCCCCTAGTGGCCTGCATAATTACTCCAGCCATTTTTGGCCTTTTCTTTTGAATGCATTGCGGCACGCTTGTTTCAACTTTCCCGTTATGTTTGAGTGTAAATTAACTTAGTAATCTTATGATTTCCCCCGAGCATAAAGCCTGCGTAACGGGATAAAGTGCTCCTAAAGCCTAAAAACTAAGGACAATTGATTCCTGATTCACAACATGCTTTAATAAACATGGAGATCCGACCAGCTTAAGACAAAAAATGACAAAAAACCGCGATGGTCTAGTCGGTTTTTATCAAAGGGGGCGCGATGGCGCAATTTTGACTAATGCAATAAGAGACCGCGTTGATCTAGTCAACTTGTGTCAAAAGTAACGCGATGGCGCAATTTTGACTAACGCGACAAGAGACCGCGATGGTCTAGTCGACTTGTGTCAAAAGGGTCGCGATGGCGCGATTTTGACTAGCGCGACAAGAGATCGCGATGGTCTAGTCGACTTTTGTCAAAAGGACCGCGATGGCGCGATTTTGACTAACGCGACAAGAGACCGCGATGGTCTAGTCAACTTTTTTCAAAAGGACCGCAATGGCGCAATTTTGAATAACGCGACAAGAGACCATGATGGTCTAGTCGACTTGTGTCAAAAGGATCGCGATGACGCGATTTTGACTAACGCGACAAAAGACTGTGATGGTCTAGTCGACTTGTGACAAAAGGGTCGCGATGGCGCGATTTTGACTAGTATAAGGACTAGCTGCTTTGCTCCGATTGAAACTTTTTTGATGATACTAATACCTTGAATTAAAAGATCGAAGGTGCCTCATTAAAAATTCTGGTAGGGAAAAGAGTACTCCTACCGACCTAAATTTATTACAAGCTTCTTGAAAAAGTTCTCCATCATAGGAAAATAACAAACATATTCAACATTCAAATCCTAGAAAATCCTAAACTGCCACTCTCCCTTATAATTGCTCGACGACGAGGCATACTTATTTCTTCGAAGAAGATTGGTGGATCTACCACTCTTCAACTCTCTACTTTGCCCTTACCATCGAAGAACCCAAATTTTCACTAGGGCATGTCGGAGTACGAGCCCCTTGAACATTCTACCTGGGACGTCTTTCCTTCCTCCAGGTGAGACTTTCTCTTCATTGCTCTCGACTGTATTGGATCCTTGTTGCCTGTAGATGATGAAAAAGCATCATTTACATAGGATGACAACTTACCATGCTGAACCAGGGCTTTTATCTCATTTTTGAGTTGTATGCGTTCTTCTGTTTGATGGCCTCCTACTCGGTGAAATGAGCACCAAGGCTCTTTCCTGCTGAGTGTTGTCACATTGCGAGCCCGCGGTGGTATGATTATTAGGCCCAGATGATCCAACTCTCACAGGATATGTGATATCCTTGAATTTAGGGGTGTAAAAGGTCGTTCCCTCCTTCCACGAGGCATCTAGCTTCATTCCCGCATATCATGTTGTTGTGCATAGAGTTGTTTTTCCTTTCAAAGCGTGTTCCTGTCCGGTTTTTTGTGAAGTTTCCTTGGGATCGTCGTGCGGTATTCTTCCTTGGTGCTTTCTTCCTCTAAGATACTATAGCTGAAGAGGTCTATTACTTCTTTCGTGCCAGCATTTGGTTTTTGAACTGATAGTCCTTCCAAGTCATCAACCCGGATGTCGTCTTGGGGAGCCCCGATGTTATGAACAACTCTTTCATTGAAACAAGCTCAACATTCTCGAGCATGTTCGATTAGCCCTGAGCGTTTACTAGGAGGATTGTTGATAAGTTCTTCCCAGTGCTCGCCCACTAGAAAGAACTGAGTCATTTTCCAAACCAGGTCTGGGTATCTTGATATGGAAGCCTTGGGTAGGCCCATGTACCCGTCTAATGCTTCGTCTTTCAAAGTTCCTAACATTAGCACGCATTTGAGGGTAATCGTAGCCCCGAGTGTGGTGGCTTGATCATCTATGGCCCTAATATGTTGTCTAGGATACGTCATGCCGTCGAAAACGGGTAAGGGAGGGAGTTTAAAATTTTTTGGGATCCCCTCCGCCCATACGGCGTCTGATAGAGGCTGGAAATAAGGTGACTCGTGCGTGAACCCATTCTCCTTGGGCATTTGAGACTGTAGGAATTGTACAAAACCTTGTAGTGACTTGTTTTGCTGTTTTAAAGCTTCAGCCATGGTTAGTAAATAGACGATGCCATATAGGGAACTTTCATCCATGATGGATATCTGGTTTCCCTTCTGCGTGTATGTGTGAAAAATATGTGGCCTGGGAAAGTTTTACCTAGGCCCCACGGTGGGCGCCAAATGTTCTTGCATAACACTTTTGATTACTTCTCGGAAGAATATTCCGGCGAAATCACACCGGAATTTGTAAGTGATAGCTTTAGGGATTTGAGCTGTGCAAGTGCTGCAAGCTCAAGATAACAAGTGTCTTGCTTATCCCTTGGTCGGGAGCCCTATTTATATATGCTGGAGCAATAATCACTATCATAAGGAACCTTGGATTCCCTCCATAATGAGCGAGTTACAATAACCCCTGCCGCCTAGCAATTAAGAAATTGTAACTCTTGTAACAGCGGAGTCCTTTTGTGTGTAGATGATTGTTATGGACGATTAGGGCGAACGGTTCTTACCCTACTTATGATAACGTCCACCGTCTTGGAAAATCTGTCTTAACCAGGATGAAGGTCCATACCGAGTTGAAGGTCCATTCCGGTTTGAAAGTCCATGCTGAGCTGAGATAATAGCTTCTTAAAATTAGTCCTAACTCTTATTCATCTTATCATGTACCTACCTTCTTCTTGTGGTTCCGACTTGCCTGATCGGCCTAAACATTCCAAATATGTATTGTATCCTTTACCCTAATCTCTACTTATTCCATATGCTAGAGACTACTATTACTACTACTACTATTACTACTACTACTATTACTACTACTACTACTACTGCTACTAATACTTGCACAGAGAGTTACCTTGGTTGTAATGATTCCTTGCTTGTAACGACATCTTGGTTAATGAGAGAGTGTTTGAAATATTTGAAATAATCGTTGAAACTGTGCACCACTTATTATGGGGGAGAGACATTCTTTTATTCTTCTTTTTCCTTTCCCAAGCATCGATTGCTGAAAATAAATGTTCCAACATTTGAACTGACATTTTGTATGTCATTGGAACATGTTTCTCTAAATTTGTATGCATCACTAGATGAGGAAGGAAGAAATGTTGTTGAAAAGTCTTCCATAGAGTTATAGCTCTGTTTCTTAGAAATAAAAATTCCCATATTACCCTTATACCCTGCAGCAAGGCCATAGAGTATGAGATGATCAATAGTATGCTCTCAGCTAAGCATACTAACATCCTTGAATGTTTGAATTTAAAACATTTTACTACAATACAATGTCAAAACATTCTGATGGATATTGTATTCTTCTAGCATCCAAAATAATTACGAGTAATACTCTCTTGAAATATAATCCTTGTTGAAGATCGTGATTAGCTTATTGCTGATCCAAGGGATACAAATTGTTTCTTAAGAAGAAACAAATTATCGGACTTCCCTATAATTTAAATCCTAAAATCACCATAATTAAATATTTCCTTTTTGAAAAAGAGGTGATACAAACTCCAAATAATGAATTCTCTTACAAAAATAAGTTGATCTTTAGAGAAAACATTGATATCTTGGAAGTTATTTGATTCATTGTCTGCAAGTTTTTGAATCAGTCACTCTTTTGGAGTGCCAATCTGCTTAGATGATACTCCAACATCTGATTGGACACCAGGCCCTTTCTCCATGACTGAACCATAGACTTAGGTTCTAGAGTCTTTAACAACTCTTTTATCAGCAGAGTACATCCTTCTGGTATCTTGAAGGAGATGATGAAGATCTTTGATGTTTCTTTAATATGAATTAATTAGGAGGTTCTTTAGAAAAATCATCAGAAAATTTAAGGACAAACCTTCCACCTTGTATTAATGTTCATTGGATTCCTGGTAGGAAGTTCTAGAACTTTGTCAATAGTCTGATGTTGCCACTTTAGTATGACAACTAGGCTTCGTCTTGCTTTTGATCAGTAAGTATGTAGATAAGCTAGTGTATTCTTGAGGAACCCCACAAATAAAAATTGTTTTTAGACTTGGCTCTTCTATGTACTTTCATTCATCTTGTTAGTGACAAGACAATAAGCCTTGTCTTTATATCTTTGGTCACACAACTAACTTATGATTATCATACTAGTCATTAGTTCCTTCAGCAAGGGAACCTCAACAAGACTAGCTAATCTTTTAAAGATCATCATGACTATTTCACCTAGTCATTTGTTTGGAATAGCCAGTGTCAAAAAAGATATACCAGTATTCTTCTTAAAAGCAAAGGAAAACACCTTCAATGTGTTTTGTCCCTTGTTTGTTCAACCTTTGGGATAGACATATATCTTGAGATTAAGGTGGCCTGATATGCTCATCCTTTCCCATAGAAGTGACATTTTCAATTCAAGCCCCTGTCAGTAACATGAGGGTTCTGAAGTCACGAATGATGTTGAGACATGTTGTTCGACATCATTGACTCAATTATTCCTTGAATAGAAACAAATTTATGTCACCCTAGATTTATTTTTCTTGTTAAAGCATTGAAAATTAAACCATATCACTTTTAGATATCCAGTCATCTTTTGATCTTGCAGAATTTCTCAACATATTAGAACCAATTGTTCACCATTCTCACAAACTTGTTCATGATATCAAGTTTGGAGTTCAAAGAGGTTACCTCATCCTACAGGTTAAAGATAGTGTGCAAACGATCCTTCTTCACAGCCTCTAGTTAATAAATAGTTACCTTTTGCTTTTCTCCTTGCATATATTTTCACTTCATGCAGTTAACTCACATGAGTTATGTAACGCCTGTTTTTACTTTAATTATTTATGTAATGTGTGTTGTGTGAATTA
Source organism: Vicia villosa (assembly GCF_029867415.1). Classification (NCBI taxonomy): domain Eukaryota; kingdom Viridiplantae; phylum Streptophyta; class Magnoliopsida; order Fabales; family Fabaceae; genus Vicia; species Vicia villosa. The sequence goes on along the minus strand of NW_026705460.1, from coordinate 138,434 downwards.
TGTGTTAATTATATGCTTAATTGATTTTATGTTATTTTATTTGGGAATTATTAGTAAATAAATATATGTTAGTGAGGTTATGAGTTATTGGGCCTAAGTTAGTATTAGTATTTGAGAGGTACTAATAGAGCCCATTAGCATTATGAGAAAGATAGTAAGGGTTTAAAAAAAACTAGGGTTTTAGAGAATAGATAGTTAGAAGCTTATTTGGTGAAATTGGGAAAAGAAGAGAAAAAAGAGAAGAGTGAAGAGAAGAGGAGAATCCAAGCTTGAAGCTAGAGTTGTCTTCAATCCAAAACCTAAGGTAAGGGTGGGATTCTTTCATGATAAAGGGTTGTATGATGATGTTTAGGTTGGGTTAGGTTGTATGTTGTTGTCCATGAATGTGTGTGAATTGAAATTGTTAGGGTTTATGATAGAATTCCATGAAATTGTGCCATTAATCATGATGATGTTTCTATATGAACCCATGGTTAGAAACATGTTTAGGAACCTTTTATGTGTGTTAAATTATTGTTTGGATGAGTTTTAGATGGTTAAAATCAAATTTGAGATGAAGTTGGAAATGCTGAAAACGCACAGATTTTCCAGTTCTGGTGTAGAGCGTCGGGTGAGCGTTTTGCATCGCCAGGCGAGCACTTGTTTTGTGGTTTCCACTGGGAGAGTCAAGCGGACGAGGAGATGTCACGCTACTGCCTTGGTGTGCCAGGCGAGCACATGCTTCTGCCGGGAGAAAATGCCCTGTTTGTGAAAAATTGAAACGATCATAACTTTTTATCCGTAACTCCTGCCTTGGTATCTTGTCTAACCAATGGATTTGATGAGCATGATTCTTTAGAAGCTTTTCTTGAATTTATATGTTACTGATTTAATGATGTTTTGTGACATTGTACGTGATGAATGTTTGTATGTCATAACGACACGATTGAGATGTGGTTATTGCCATAGAACCTTGGCATTGAGTTGGTGTTGTTTTAGACGAGGTATGATATGTTTCTCATGTTGTTTATGTTGCTTATGTTGTTTAAGTTGTTGTTTGTGGATGTGGATCATTTGAGTCGCATCCATTGCATTGTTTAAGACGGCCTTAATGGCAAATATTTGAGACGACCTTAATGGAAAATGTTTGAGATGGCCTTAATGGAAAATGTTTGAGACGGCCCAATGGCAATTGTTTGAGATGGGAGTTTTACTCCAATGGTACCATATGCATGTGCATAAAGTTAAGTCGCATTTTGATTGTTTGTAGTGATGACGTGAATATCGTGATGTGCTGGTGATTAGTTGTGCTATTGAATATGTTGTTGTAACCGAATAAGGTCAATGTTTCTTGTGATGAAAGTTGTGGTAAGATGCTTTATGGTGAGAAGTGGCGAACATTGTATGATTTTTTCTTTGCTTTGAATATTATCATACATTCCTTTATACTGTTTGATATCTCACCCCTTCTATTTGAATGTTACCATTTGTTTGTAACGTGCATGTAACGATGTGGAGTAGCCATTTACATTATAACTCGAGTCGGTGTGTCTATGCTCTAATACGTAGCACTCGGGGGATGGTTGATTGTTTTGATTACATTTCTATATCTTGTTGGATTTTGTTGATGTTATCATTTTGTTGTGACATGTTGGATAGTTATTGCCATGTTGGCAAAGATGTTATGATTTGGATTTTATGTTGCTCTTTGAATCCCGCTGCGATATTATGAACAATTTGGATTTGAATGTTGGATGAAGTATGATTCCTCCGTTGACATGTGTTATGTATCTTTAAAATATGAGCTTGCATGAGAAATTGTTAAAGTTGATATATGTGACGCCTCAAATGTGATGTTGTTTTGAGATTTTGCACTCTGATTTTTCCTATTAAATTGTGGGGTAGATTTGGGATGTTACAAGTTAAGTATTCATTATAGGAGTTCAAAAAAAAACCCCACTATCCTATTTAGACATGTACAAAATAAGGATCATAGTCCTGAATAGATCTGGAGATAGAAGGCCCCTTCAGTTGATTCTAGAGGAAAGAAGGGCATTCTGCCAAAGAAGTCGAAAGCCTTCACATATTTATTGATCCAGCTTTACTTGAACATCAAGGATCTAGCTGATGTTAAAACAGATTTTCTTGACATCTGGCTTTGATCTTCTATTTTCTCACAACCTGATAACCGTGCATAATAGCATTGACAATAACCCTTCATTAGAGGTTTGGTAACAACCTCCTGCAGAGTTAGAGAAAAAATTCTCTTTTCTCCCAAAACGCTTGGATATGCCTTTATGAGTGGACTTAAGAAAATCCCAATTACTGTTGGTCACACCTCTCATGATGATCAGTCTGAATAGAGCTTATCAGATCCATTGATCACACCTTCAAAGATACAATCTTGACAGCCTTCAAGATTCTTCTGTCAATAAATTCCAGAATTCTATTATTCTATTTTTTCTAGAGACATACAGTACCAGAAAATTATCTCCCTAAAGCTCACCCAATAAACAGATAGGGTGTCTGCTCTTATCCCAATTGAAATTCTCTATTATAGTGGTAGATATACCATGTTAATCTTGATGCTCCAATATCAGAACATGACATCAAAACAGATGTTATTGCATGTGAACATGATACAAAATAATAGCATTCATCTGTAAATTTTGCACAGAGATAAATCACATAGTGACAACCAGTGCAACTCACAAATTGAAATTAATGTCTTAACTCAAACAACAATGTCATGACAGATGTCTTGACATCATCTGCTGACAGCACACATATTTACCACACATAAAAATATGTAGAGAACAATAGCAGAATGGTAAATAAAACAGAGGAATTGTTTACCCAGTTCAATGCAAACAACACCTTATTTGGGGGATACCAAGCCAGGAAGGAAGTCTACTATCATCAGTATTAGTTCAAAGCTAAACACCCATATTTTAAAACATATCGCCTAATCACTATCCATCGATACTTCTCCCTTGAAGTCGACATCTATACCTGAGAAATCTCCATCCCACTTCCAATCACCGCAGTGATAAAACGGTCACACACCCTGTGACCAAGGGAACCCAAATAGAAATATCACACTTTCCAATCAAAGAACTTAGTTAAGAAACCTAACTAAGAACAATACTTGATCTTGCTTAAAATCTTTAGGTGTTGCAAACCTACCCTCAAAATTTGGCCAGATCCAACGGTTAACGAATTAGGGATCTTCGATTTAGTGAGACTGCTGCAAGAAAAACGGGAATGAGTTTCTCTCCTATTTTCTCTCTTCTCTGCAAATTCCCATGACCAATTCCCCAAGACTTTTTCCCTTCTAATTAACCTAATCCCTATCTTAACCTAATTTCATTAAACCTATTGGGCCTAACATTATCACACCACATTTACTACCACCATCACTTAATTAAGTCCATATAATAAACCTAGTATTTCTTCAATACTATTTCTACAACTTAATCAATTAATTAATCGACTAATTAATCATAACAATCCATGTCAACAATTCTCAACACTCCATAAATTCAACAATTAAATTCGAAATAATTTGAAAATATTTAATTAAATGATTAATTAAATACCGGGTGTTACAGTTACAAATGCAATGTGATGGTTCTCGCAGCTTCTATATGATGTATGTGAGGTGTTAGAATGCGAAGATTACAAATAACTTGATTGGAATTCAAAATTTGCAAGTTTATGCAAAGTGGAAAAAATGAAGCTTTGAGTGAGGGAGTGACTTTGGGATTCTTGGTATGTTTGATTTCAGAGGAAATAGCCTCTATATATAGGCAAGAAGTCAGATTTGTGGGTGAAAAAATCAGATCAATTGGAGGTTCCCAACTCCAGTTGACTTTGCTTGCTTGAGGGAGAAGAAAGCTTGAAAGTTATGGTTCCAATGGCTTTAGCATGCTTTATTCAAGAACAATAGGGAGGCTAATCTCATTTTAGGAAGTTTCTTGTTGGTTTTGTGATGTTATAAGATCAAAAGAATAATGTATAGGATCAAGACTTAAAGTTTTGTGATTAAAGTGATTTTTTCCAAAATGGAAGTCATGTTTTTAGTCTAGAAATGGAACGAAAGCTTGGTTAATGATCAAAACTCTTGGAAAAAGCTCTTTGGACTTGTGTAATCTTCTGATTAGAGGGGGATTTGCAGGTTATAGGACCTGTAATCAAGGATTTTGTAGGTTTGAATGTTTAGGCTCCAAGACCACTTCATGAAAATGACCTAAAATTCAAGTTTTGAACCTCAACTTCATCTCTTTGAAACTCATAGCTCAAGTATCATAAAAATGTGTTCTTATACTTTTTGAAAATCCCAAAACATCCTCTACAACTTTCATGTTTGGAGTTTTTCTTGAATCAAAAGGGATCATTGTGAAAAATAGCCTCAAAGTCAAGAACTTTTATGGATCAAAACTGCCTTGAAAATTTCTCGAAGTGTTTTCTTTTGAGACATCATGTTCATGGCTTCATAACTCAGAATCCTTGCACCTTTTTGGAATCCATCTTCTAGGACAAAGCTGTTGTATGAAATTTTCTCTTAAATTTAATGATTGGAGCATGAAAAATGGTGGTTTGATGAAGAAGTTACAAGTCTTCAAAGTTGAGTACTTGAACATGAAAATTCTTCATAACTTAGAAAATTTTCCATAAACCCTAATTCTAAATTTGGAACTTTTGAATGATTTTATTGATTAAACATGATCAAATGACGTTAATCATATTTTCATGATCCTTGACCTTAGAAGTCCATAGTTGACCAAAACTCCAAAAGTCAAAGTTGAGTCTTGCACAGTTGACTTTTGCTAGTTGAATTGCAATCTTTCCAATAACAATGAATCTGTAGCGGTGAAATTGGTGAGACTAGAGTCATGGGAAGACTTAGCTCATTTTAAACATAGTCGCCACCGTGCTTTATTGTTTCCAAAAAGGAATGGGTGAAAGAGCGAATAAGACCCACAGAAGTTTCTAAAATCAAAACTAATAAACTTATCAGAGTTCTTGCTATGGAGGGTTTGTTTTACAAGGGGGAGGTTTTAAGCACCCCCCATATCCATGGTACTCCATGGGAACCTCTTTGTTTTTGTGTTATTGTCTTTTGTTTGTAAATACCCTTTTTTGTGAAAAAACCTATGTGAAAAACTTGTTTGAAATAGAGGGTGGGGATAGGAAGAGAAGGTTTTGAAAGTGAGCTCGATAAGATATCGCATCTTAGGCCTACATACCCCTTAAGTGCAATAGGGAAGTCAGGGCTTCTGTAGTTCCTCTTTTAAAAAAGGGAAAGGGGGCCAAAGTGGCCAAAATCTTTTTGGGTGTGAGCTTTAAAATACTCACAAGGTTTTTTTTAAAAGAAGGTTAAGTTTTAAAATACTTAACAAGTTTAGAAAAGGGATTAGGCTTTAAAATACCTAATAAGTTTAAAAGGTTAAGCTTTAAAATACTTAAAAATTTTGAAAAGGGAATTAGGCTTTAAAATACCTAATAAGTTTTAAAAGTTTAAGCTTTAAAATACTTAACAATTTTTAAAACTAAAAAGAAAAAGACCAAGCTTTAAAATACAAGGTCAATGGGTTAAGAGAAGTTTCACCGGGAATAATTCATCTCTTAACACCAAGGTTTAAAAACAAGATCAATGGATCAAGAATAGTTTCACCGGAAATAATTCTATTCTTAATACCAAGGTTTCAAAACAAAAGGGGGTTTGGTTAAGCTTTAACAATACTAAACCATAAACAGGTGAAAACTTTAACAATACTTACCATAAAAATAGAAGAGATTGGAAAAGAATTTAAGTACCTTGACGATTTAGTCAATATCATTTCCATTCTTTTGGACAAAACATCAAGCTTAAACAATTAACAATAAATACCTCATGTATGTAAAAGAACAAACAAGTGAATATGATAATTAACAAGTAAGAGAGATGGATGTATCTAAAACCTTGGATTCAAATTCATGTATGAATGATGAATGATAAGCATGATGCATAAACATGGGGTTAGATAAACAATATGATCAGTGGTTTTTACACGTTTATTTACCGTTGATTTTAGTCGTCTTTGCTTTATATTATCAAGTGTTTTACTTCATTCTTCTACATTTTATGCTTTGGTTGTGTATTTTACTGTTTGCAGGCTTAAAGGAATAAATCGAGACAAATCAATGCGAAAAAGTACAAAAAGGGGAGTTTCGAAGGAAGTGAAAAATCAAGCTACATGAGGTCTGACACGACCACCTGTGTCACCTGAAGCTGGCCATGATAGGATGAAGCGTGGCCAAGAAAATGCAAAAGAGATGAAAGTCACGGGGCTGACACGGCTCGTGTTAGCAAGTGTGAGATCTGGAAATTTTCAGCATGTTTCTCATCGTGACAGACGTGTAGTATTTTGATCATAACTAGAGCTTCGTAACTCGGAATGACGCGGTTCCGGTGGAAAAATTTCGCTAACGAAAAGGGCTACAACTTTGCTGAAGAACTCAAAGCCAAATTCTGAAGTTAAGGGCTGACACGGCCCGTGTTACCTAACACGGGCACCCGTGTCAGCAGTGCTGGGAGTGATTTCGAGAATTTAAGTTCAGAGGGCCAACACGGCCACCCGTGTTGCCTGACACGGGCAGTGTTGGCTAAAACGCTGATTTTGCTGATTTTTGTGATTTTTTATTAAGTGTTGACCCAAGGGGCATTTTGGGTACTTCCAACCAACCTAAGTGAGTCTGTACTATTTAGAAGAGTTTTAACGATGAATTAGAGGACTTTTGGCCAAGAGAAGACACGATTGAAGATTGGAGAAAGCAAGGGCTTGGGAGAGAAGAAGGTTTTCATGAACGGAAGCGATTGAAGATCAACTTTCATCTCAATTCTTGTAATGTATCTATTTTATATTTTGTTTTATTTGAACAATATGAGTAACTAAACCCTAATGTTAGGGGGTGTCCCTGATTGGATCATGTAATGGCTTTGAATTCCCAATTTCCTCAATTGCATGTTTTATTATTCAATTTGATTGTGCAATGTTTTTATGCTTTCTTTGTCGGACAAACAAGGATTGATTTACGGTTAACGATTTGCTGGACCGCGGTTGTTAAGGTTTTTGTACGATTAGATTATAGTAGATATCACCTAGGACTAGGGATACCCTATAGTTACCGGTTAACTCTTGATAAAGCAATTGCTTGATTTCATAATAAATCTCTAAGGAATTAGGATTTAGGTTGAATGTTCAAAGGTTTTCCCACTAAGGAATTAGGGGAAAATATCCTAAAGGGCTGGTAATTGAATAGTATGAACTTGTTGAGGAGATCTAAAATCCAAGGTTATTATAGGGACAGTCACACACTTTACCCTAGCATAATACTCATATTTGTCAAAAAGCCAATTTACTTTTCTGCTTATTTTAATTATTGTTTAGTGACAATTTGCAAACAAAACCCCAACATTAATTTTTGTTTAATTGAACTACAATTTGAACTCGATATTACTACGCAGTCCTTGAGATCGACATTCGGGGAATTTCTCCGTTATTACTACAGAGGCAAAATAGTACACTTGCTATTTTACCGATCACAATACATAAGATGACTTAACAAGATATGATCAAAATAACAATTAAGTACAAGACATGGATTAAAAGAAATCAACAAGTATGTACAAATAAACATGGATAAGCAAAGATCAACATGTTGCAAATTTTTTGGTTAGGGATTTAAACCTAAGGTTTTGGAACTAGAGTTTTTAAATTAGGGTTTTAAAATAACTCCTAAACCTAATTGATTTTAGTTGTTAAATACCAGATTCTTTACGAGAATTGGTCTAAGGGTGCATGAAGAATTCAATAACATTTATTCTAACTCTAAACAAATATTAACAAAACATTCATAAAGTCCTACAAAAGAAATAATCAAAACAAACAATTTTTAGTTGATTTTTCAAAGATAAAAGGACATGCTTTTAATTAATTTTAAATAGATGATAAAATAAATATTTTTGACATTTTTTGACATGGTATTAAAATACACAACCTAAATAAAACACACACAAAAGAATGGATTAAAAAGGTTAATTTACCTATTTTTATGATTTTTCAAAGTTAAATGAAAAAGAAGAAAAAAATAGTGATAAAAAACAATAGAAATGGTCCTACCAAGACTTGAACTCAGGACCTTCACCATTGCAATACAAAACTTAACCATTGGGCTAAGCGCGTGCTCTGATCATTAGGCCCATTCAGATCTAATACATATCAAAACAAGTTGGAAATGATGAAAAATAAAAAGAAACAAAAGGTCTGGGGCGTGGGGGATTCGAACCCCAGACCTGAGGCATGAGAGTCTTAAGGGCACATTGGTGACAAAGCAAAACATTATATTTTAAACATGCGCGCCAAAATTTAAATTTGAAAAGAAACACAGGAACTTCATCTTCTTCGTTTGAACTCAACAATAACAACAATGGTGATTCTTGGATTTTGTCAAAACTTAACCAAATTTATCAAAAAAGATTCTATCATGTTCAGAATTTCAACACGAAACTAACTATGGCATTATCATGAATTAATTCAACTTATAACACACGAATTTCTGGAAAAATCCGAAGAACCCTAAAAATGATTTTTAAAATTAAACTTTTAAATCAGTCAATCAAGCAATGAGACCTTAGGGCTATCATTCCACATGTAAAATAGAACATTTTGGTATCAAGAACTGCATGAATTGAGCTCCATTCATGGGAGCTCGAAGTTGAGTTACATACCTCTGAAAATGAGGTCGAGCAGAGTGACTAGTAGGACCTGGGAGTGCTTCAAGTATTCAATTAGCTTCTATGGACCTCGGGGAAGCTTTTGGGATGCTCAAAACTCCTTGATTATACCTGCAACTACAAACTCGAATTTCACTTGAAACTGATAAAAAGTTATGGTTAGCAAGCTATGGAAATGATGTTACAGATCCAAAACAGATGTTTGGATAGCTTCTATATGATGTTTAGAAGTTATCAAACATGAAAGGCCTCAAAACGCACGAGCAAACTTCAAATTCCACACTTTGGTTCAAATGTTCATTTTTTTTATGGAAATTTGAGTGGTGATTTTGAATTGTAGGTGTTTGGCTTGTGTTTAAAGGTATTGTACAACTTCTATATGATTATTAGAAGTTGTTTGAGGGGTTAATTTGACTTGGTTGTATTTGGTTTGAAAAATGACAAGTTATGACCTTAAAAAGACCTTAAAATGACAAGTTGACTTGGTTTTGGAAGCTTTGAAAGGCTAAGGAAGGTATAGTCACCTTCTAAATGATGTTTAGAAGTTGTCTACACCATTGGTTGACACCCATAACTCTTAGAACAAGAATTCACTATAAAAGTGAAAAGATCAATAAAATGGAGAATTTCAAGTGAAGGTGGACTTGGAGAATTCTGGTGTGTGTGATCCAAGAGGCAAGGTCCTCTATTTATAGGGGAAAATTAGGGTTTGTGGATGGCAAAAGTTCAGAGTTCTTGATGACTTTTTGATTCTTAATGAATTCTTTGAATTTTCTTTGATCAAATGTCTTCAACATCCATATGATGATGATTTGGATCCTTAAAAGTCCATAGTTGACTATTTTTCTCAAAAGTCAAAGGTTGATTTGCACAGTTTACTTTTTCCAAATGAACTGCAGTTTTGTGATTTCCAAATGAATCAAGATCTCCTCTTCAAATGAATGATATGGATGGACTATAATGTTGATTTGGTTGCCCTTGAATCATATTTTGAGTCTTGGAACTATCTCCTGAGTAAAAGTCAACCCTCCATAGAAATTAGGTCAAAACCCCTAATTTGAGCTTCTGATGAACTTGAAGGTGATTGATCTTGCACTGACCCATCTTTGGACCTTGGTATTGATTGGAGAACCCTTTGAATCATGTAAGAATGTTGAATTACTTTGTGGGCCTCAAAACCCAAATTTGCTTAGCTTCCTTTTGATCAGTCTTCTGCCTTGGGACACAAGCAACAAACAACATTTTTTTGTATTTTTGAGTTAATAAAGGATAAATGCATGATGATTATAATGACAATGATGATCCTAATATTTAAGATATGGTGGGATCTCAGTTGTAAAAAATTAGGGTGCAACATAATCAAACTCCTCTAGCCAAATGAATGATATGAGTGGGCTATAATGAAGTACTCTAGGTCCTTGAATCATTTTTGAGCCATAAGATCATGCTTTGACCAAAAGTAAACTTCCCCAAGGAATTAGGTCAAAACCCTAATTTGTGTACCAGATGAATTTGAAAATTAATGAACTTGATTTGAAGCACAATTGAGCTTGAATATTAACGAGGGGAATCATTTGAGCATGTGAGAAGCTTGAGTCTCTTTGTGAGCCACAAAACCCATATTGCATGAGCTTTGTTGATCAATCACTTATCTTATGAAACAATCAAATAAGTAAACACATTTTTTTTTTTGTATATTTGAGGTTAGCAAATGATGCATGAGATATGGGATGAATGATGATAATGATGATCATACTCCTTTAGATTCAATGCAAATGAAGTGGGATCTTAAGGTCAAAAACTAGGGTATGACAAATGAGAATTTCAAAATTTACACTTAAGAAAATATACAAGAAATATCTCTAAGTGTAGTGAGTACTCTTGTTGTTTTCTTCATATTCTCGTTGTTGTTGTTTCACCCACACAGTCTCACTTTATTTTAAAATTCCTTGTCCTCTTTAAATATATGTTGAATAGTATCGTTGAAGGATTTAACTAGAAGGTGATGAATAGTACCGTTGAAGGATGGAATTGGAAACATCATAAATTTCACAACTGTAATAGTGGTACGAGGTTGAGCCGAGAATTATGGAGATTCGTTGGTAGTACAGTCCTTTAAGAATTATACTATATTTGTCCTTTTATGTGAATATTTGATTTTACCAATTAAATATACTATCTCCAAAAATATTTTTCAAATAGTTCTCTCAATCATTGGTTTCGTATTTGAGATGATTTGAATCTTGATCAAAGTTCAGAGCCTTGATGATTAAACTTCTGAGTCCAGTGAAACTAAGGCTTGCGATATATATATATATATATATATATATATATATATATATATATATATATATATATATATATATATATATATATATATATATATATATATATATATATATATATATATATATATATATATATATAATTAAAGTTTAGATAAAAATAAAAGAGAAACGAGAAATAAGCTCCCCCGGTACACTCTTTTAGATTGCAAAATCTAATTTATTAAAAAATACAGTCATAAATTTAGGAGATAACATTGTTATTCATATATCCATAAACTTTTTATAAAATATTAATTGTTTCTAGTATTCATAAATCAAAATTATCCAAATTAATTGAGACTTCCGTACATGATATTATGTTAGAATATTATTAATTGTGAAACTAATTCATTAATATAGACTTGTATGTTTTAATCCAAGTCGATAGTTATAATGCATTGTATGTGGATTTGTCAAGAGAGAAATAATGCGTATGTGGAATTTGTTGGGAGAGAAAATAAGGTGCAACTAATTCTTGTACTAAGAAACTCTAAATTATTTAACACGGAAATATTATGTTAGAATATTATTAATTGTCAAACTTATTCATTAATATAGACTTCTATGTTTTAATCCAAGTCGATAGTTATTATAATGTATTGTATGTGGATTTGTCAAAAGAGAAAATAATGTGTATGTGGATTAGCCAAATGAATGATATGAGTGGGCTATAATGAAGTACTCTAGGTCCTTGAATCATTTTTGAGCCATAAGATCATGCTTTGACCAAAAGTAAACTTTCCCAAGGAATTAGGTCAAAACCCTAATTTGTGTACCAGATGAATTTGAAAATTAATGAACTTGATTTGAAGCACAATTGAGCTTGAATATTAACGAGGGGAATCATTTGAGCATGTGAGAAGCTTGAGTCTCTTTGTGAGCCACAAAATCCATATTGCATGAGCTTTGTTGATCAATCACTTATTTTATGAAACAATCAAATAAGTAAACACATTTTTTTTTTTTGTATATTTGAGGTTAGCAAATGATGCATGAGATATGAGATGAATGATGATAATGATGATCATACTTCTTTAGATTCAATGCAAATGAAGTGGGATCTTAAGGTCAAAAACTAGGGTATGACAAATGAGAATTTCAAATTTTACACTTAAGAAAATATACAAGAAATATCACTAAGTGTAGTGAGTACTCTTGTTGTTTTCTTCATATTCTCGCTGTTGTTGTTTCACCCACACAGTCTCACTTTATTTTAAAATTCCTTGTCCTCTTTAAATATATGTTGAATAGTATCGTTGAAGGATTTAACTGGAAGGTGATGAATAGTACCGTTGAAGGATGGAATTGGAAACATCATAAATTTCACAACTGTAATAGTGGTACGAGGTTGAGCCGAGAATTATGGAGATTCGTTGGTAGTACAGTCCTTTAAGAATTATACTATATTTGTCCTTTTATGTGAATATTTGATTTTACCAATTAAATATACTATCTCCAAAAATATTTTTCAAATAGTTCTCTCAATCATTGGTTTCGTATTTGAGATGATTTGAATCTTGATCAAAGTTCAGAGCCTTGATGATTAAACTTCTGAGTCCAGTGAAACTAAGGCTTGCGATATATATATATATATATATATATATATATATATATATATATATATATATATATATATATATATATATATATATATATATATATATATATATATATATATATATATATATATATATATAATTAAAGTTTAGATAAAAATAGAAGACAAACGAGAAATAAGCTCCGCCGGTACACTCTTTTAGATTGCAAAATCTAATTTATTAAAAAATACAGTCATAAATTTAGGAGATAACATTGTTATTCATATATCCATAAACTTTTTATAAAATATTAATTGTTTCTAGTATTCAGAAATCAAAATTATCCAAATTAATTGAGACTTCCGTACGTGATATTATGTTAGAATATTATTAATTGTGCAACTAATTCATTAATATAGACTTGTATGTTTTAATCCAAGTCGATAGTTATAATGCATTGTATGTGGATTTGTCAAGAGAGAAATAATGCGTATGTGGAATTTGTTGGGAGAGAAAATAAGGTGCAACTAATTCTTGTATTAAGAAACTCTAAATTATTTAACACGGAAATATTATGTTAGAATATTATTAATTGTCAAACTTATTCATTAATATAGACTTCTATGTTTTAATCCAAGTCGATAGTTATTATAATGTATTGTATGTGGATTTGTCAAAAGAGAAAATAATGTGTATGTGGAAATTGTCGGGAGAGAAAATATGTGCAACTAATTTTTGTACTAAGAAACTCTAAATTATTTGACGCGAAAATATTATGTTAGAATATTAATTGTGAAATTCATTAATGGATTTGTCAAGATAGAAAATAATGTGTATGTGGAATTTGTCAGGAGAGAAAATAATGTGAATGGAATAGTCATGGCCCGGCCGGCTAGCTAACTGATGAATATTAAATATTTATGCATTAAGAAGTCAAGCCACAGAAATATTTTCTTGATTTGACTTGAAGAGTATGTGTGTCACGATCAATAATTAATATAAATAGGTCAAAAAGGTGTAGCTGAGATGGTAAAAAAGGTGGTAGAATATATGATGTTTTTAGGTATTAAAATAGTTTCAATAACTAAATTTAAGGTATTTTTAAAATTTTGTAAGAGGTTAATTTTTATGCATCTCGTTTATATATTTAATGATTTTTTATCGGTGTTAAATTATATGGACATGATCTATATGATGATAGCTTTTAATTTAACGGTGAATTTTGTTATACAAGTTTGTGTAAATGCAAGCTTCTCAAGCATAGTTTGTTTTGATGAAGACAATATGGACATCAAGCTTTCATAAAAGGATGTGCAAAAAGTAGTTCAAGTTTTAAGCAAGAAACACATCATTTCAAAGTCTTGAAGAAACAATAAAGATTCAAGGATCAAGCTAAAACGGCAAAGGTACAAACAATACTCACTTTGACATATAATTGTTCACAAATATATTTTCATGCATATCATAAACATACTACAAAGTGTCATCCCTCAAAAGTTCTTTTAAAACCTTTTTCAAAGTTAAAAATCAAAATAAAGGTTTTAGGAACCGGGTTGTCCCTATGGGGGAACCGGTTCCCAGCATTCTCAGTTTTCAGTATTCTGTGGTTTACTATGGGGAACCGGGTTGTCCCTAGGCAGGAACCGGTTCCTCAGTTCAAAATTTGAATTTTTCTGCTGTAACGTTCAGCAGGAACCGGGTTGTCCCAGGAAGGAACCGGTTCCTACTGAACCAGTGTGTTTTTCCATTGCATGATTTCATTCAAACGAATTTGTTTTCATACCACTTATTCAATGCATTGCTTCATGGAAAAATAACCATTCAAAAAGGTGTTTAGCACATTATATATACTACATCTTTCATAATCATTAATCACCTTCTTCATTAACAATTCATAACTTTCATAAATCTTCATCTTTCAATATTTCCAAGTGTTCATCAAATTCTTACTTTCAAGTGAATCTTTCTATACACATTTTCATTGAGAAATTCATTCAAAGTTTCATGCATACATTGTGAACACTTATATCCATTTTGAGAATTGTTTATTTGAAGAAGAAGATCAATTCAAGATTGATAGTGCTATACAAACTTCATCTAAATCTCTTGTAAAAATTCAAAGAAAATTATTTCCTTACTATCCAGGATTGTTGGAAGTAAGTGGTGTGTTTGAAGAGGATTGTTCTTCATCCACATTAGTGTTGATTGATTTTAAAGGTGTTAAGAACCTTTGATCACCCTATAGGTTAGATAGTAGGCATAGGCTTGTACAATAATTCTAACTATAGTGAAATCTCTTTCGTGTTTGAAAGGGGACTGGAGTACTCTCGGATTGTGAGGGGAACCAGTATATATCGTTGTGTTCTTTATCTTTTCGCTTTTACCGCTTTCATCACCATTACCAAGAAAAAGATAAAAACCATCAAAAGCCGTCAAACACTTAACCAAAAATCAGAAAAGACTTTCTCATAAAACCGATTAATTTTTTGAAAACCTAATTCATCCCCCCTCTTAGGCGCACTTCATACTTACAGTTTGCGGTAAAGAGTTATCGGAGTTTGACACTTTTGTGTCATTTGATCATGTTCTTTTATATATATATATATATATATATATATATATATATATATATATATATATATATATATATATATATATATATATATATATATATATATATATATATATATATATATATATATTAATATAATTAAATACTATTTAAATATAAAATATTTCAAAAAATCTCCCACTTGAACAATAATTATAGAATAGTTTTTAGGCATGCATTCAAATGCTATTTATCTTTAACTTTCAACTTTTCAATTTAGTTCATCTCATACATTAATAATTGGACAATCGCAGCAATTGTCTTTCTAATATGATCCACCTAATACATCAATAATGAGACATCGTAATAGTTGTCATTAACATACAATAATAAGACCACAGTGGCAGTTGTCGCTGACGTGTAACGTGATAAAATCCTGACGAACAACACGTCAATGCACTTGATGAAGGGTATAGAAATTTCATGAATATGATTTTTCAAATCATGCTATTTTACAATGATCCAACTAAAATCTTTATTACGATCAAGTTGAAGTTTGCAAATTAAATATTTGCACAAACGACAAAGAAATTGTTATAACAATAATAACTTTGTAAAGTCATATGAAAGAGTGACTCCCGCTAATCTAGTGACAATAATCAAATGAAATGCCTGAAAAGTCATCTTTAATAACTACATTCATATGAAATACCTTATCTAATATTTGATTAGTGAATATTTTTAACATAAATTATATATATATATATATATATATATATATATATATATATATATATATATATATATATATATATATATATATGGGAACGTATCAAATGAGAACTTTGCTTATAATGAGAACTGAGAACTTTTAATAATAACCATTGGATTTGAATTAATGGCTCAGATTTACCTTATATTTTAAATACATATTACATAAATATCTTGTTCACTTAAACATTAATTAAATATTATAAAATATAAAGCCATTAATTCAATTCTAATGATTATTATTAAAAGTTCTCAGTTCTTATTATAGCCAAAATTCTCATTTGATACGTCCCATATATATATATATATATATATATATATATTCAACAATAATTACTTATAAGTTAATCAACCTTTTAAAAGTTATTATTGAAACCTTATATAATTATGATTGAATAACACAAATATTTACCTTTATTTTTTTCCATTCAGTCTAAAATAATGCATTGTGGGTTGCTTTTTCATGGCTGGCTAGCTGGTGAGTATTGAACTATGAATTAAGAAGTCAATCAAAGACAAATCTTTGTTGAACAAAGTTTGTGCTTAGTACGATAAATATAATACAAATGATTACATATCTTATTGATTGGTCAAAAATGTGTGGCTGAGATGGTAAAAAAAATGGCATGATATTGATGTGTTTTTAAGCATTAAAATAATTTCAATAACAAAATGCCAATTTAGTATTCCTTCTTTTTTAATATATTAATTTATGATCATCATTAATAATTTTATGATTCGAATTTAATATGAAAGATTTGAGTTTTTTTTTTGTCAAGAGATTTGATTTTTTTTTTTTTTAATATACTGTCTTGCAAAGTTCTATTAGTTTGGTGCATGAATATATTGAGTTATTTGAATTGATAGGATCTAATACTTATTTGTTTTTTTATAATAAATTTAATTTATATGTATAAAATCTATTTGTAAAATGAAAATAATAATTTTTTAAAAATAATATTCTTACACCATTTCATTACACTTACACCGTATTTTACTATTCACCTATACGGTGAACAGTGAAATACAATAATAATATAATATTTTTTAAATAATTTTTGTTTACAAAGGGTCAGAACAAGAGGACCAGTAGCAACGCCGTGATCTTCGGTGATGGTTGAAAAAAAAAGGTTGTACTTGCGATGCACTCCATGCCAAAGTAAGAAAGAGAGCACAGGTACAACTGCAAGTATGAGATTTTGGGTAAGAGTTTTCAATACCTTGCCCTCTAGATGTAGAGGGCTATTTATATTGCTCTACTTAGCGTATGACTGGGTCAAGCTATATTTTGGGTTGGGCGCGTTTCCAAGGCCCAAAGTATAGGTGATGGTTGAATAAGTCTTTGTTCATCAAGGCAGACTGAACTAGCCGTTGGCGGGGACGAGAGGACTATCATGCCCGGATGGTCCCTTTTTGTATAAAGGTCATCGTTTAGACATGCTTGGTAGATGGGCAAAAGAGGAAATGTGGTCTCTGTTTGCTCGAGCGACTGGGCCAATACTTATTGTGTCGTTGTTATATTTATGGGCGTATTAGGTCAATTCCAATAATTGGGCTAGTCCAGAACAAATTTTTCTTTACTTTTAAAATTGAGAGAATACAAAAACAAAATTATGTAATTAACCAATTTCATAACTTTATTAACCAACTTCATAACTATTAAAAATTTGGGCAGTTTATTTAGCAACTTCATAACTTCATTAACCAACTTTTTATATTTTATTAACCAATTTTGTTTTACTACTAAAAATTATTTTTAATTTCAGGATATTTATTAACCAACTTCATCACTTCATTAACCAATGTTTTACACTTTATTAACTAACTTTCTTTTACTATTAAAAGTCATTGTTCATATACTATTCATAAACAATGTTCATTGGTAGTGTTCATCGTCACTATTCACGAATATAGTTCACCATTTAATATTATTTTATTAAAAAACACTGTTCACCGTATTTATACGGTGAATAGTGTACACGGTGTAAATATTGGGTGTAAGAAATGGTGTAAGCATAGCATTGCTGTAATTTTTATAGACTTTTTTTCTGCTCTATTTTGATCTACGTATAAGTTAGGTGTTTCTCAATAATTTATGTCATTTTTTAAATACAATGTTCCAGTAATTATTATTAAAGAGAGAAAACAAAGGATTATATAAATATAAACAAAATAACGGTTTAAAAATTATTCAATCATATATGTAAATGACGAAATATGTATTAAAAACAAAGATAATAGCATAAAAGTAATAGCAACCCCGTTAAGGGATGTCAAATATAAGTGAGTGTGAGAGGATAAATTCTCATGTGTTTCACTTTAGAAAATATTCTCCAAAGTCTAAGCACCACTGGAGTTGTTCAGGTTGGACATATGTTTTTTTATTAAGCAAGACATATTGATAAGAGAACTATGGGTGCTCAATCCCAATTACAAAATGACGATGCAAAGTTCGAAGAAAGATAAATTACAATACAATTGAGACTTAAGATAAATAAAACAAAGGATTTTTGCTAAATTCATAAGTTACAATTGATATGTGTAATATTTCCGATGAATAACCATCTCCAAACCAACGCCTTAACATTCCAAACCACATCTAAAATGTTCCAATTTTCGTCCCTAAAAATAATGTCATTCCTTAGAATCCATAGATTCCAACACTTTGTCAACCAAACACAACCTTCCTTACCGCCTTTCACTTTTTTAAGCTTGCAGAAAGAGCTCCACCTCAAAAAATTATCCATGAAACAATTTGTCTCGTAATCTTCAAAACTGATCCAACCAGCCACCTCTTTCCAAACCAAGACAGAAACGCGACACAAAAAAAAAGAGTGATCCAAAGATTCACCCCTATCTCGACAAAGAACACAAGCTAGATCGTTATAAGGAAAGGAAATACCTATGATAAGTAATATATCTCTAGTCGGTAACCTATTCATGAAACATCTTCACTCGAAAGCCTTGATTTTGAATAGGTACCTCCATCTTCCAAGCCAAAATCAATGCCTTATCAAACTTATTAGCCAGACCGATAGGAGTTTAGAACTTGCTAGAAAGGTCTTAAAAGCTCTTAACCAAAAAACCATCAGCTTCGTTCGCCGCCCAGGAGACACAGACCCTGCTATCCGAAACCCGACTCACACGCTGAAGCGAGAAACGAAGCGCCTGAAAGTCAGTAGTAGCATCGCAGTTCTCACTGACAGAGATCCCAAAATCCCCCCATATCCACTCCCCTTCAACCAACCTCCCATACCAGCAACAGCCACATCCTGTAAGTTTGATAAATTGTACAATAAAGAAATTTTCTCCTTGAAAAAAATATCCTCCAACTAGACAGAATGTCAAAAAGATGTGGTATATCCATTTTCAATATGAAATTTAAAGTTCCTGGAGAAAATATTCTCCTGAAAATTATTATCCAAGGATGCAATGTCCATCCACCAAGAAGATTTGCAAATCCTCTTATTTTGTAATCCACCGAAATTCACAACCAGCAAATTAATATTCATGTAACGAGCCTTCAAAATGTTGTACCTTAAAGCTTCTGATTCACCTAAAATCCTCCACCTCCATTTGTGAAGAAGAGACAAAATAAAATCTTGAATCCTTCTTAACCCGAGACCACCTTTTTCAATGGGAAGACAAACATCCTTCCAACTCACCCTATGAAGCTTTCTACGATCCTCCGAACCTCCCCAAAGAAAATTACTTTATAACTTGGTAATCTCTTTAATAATTTTCACTGGGTCTTTGTAAATGGAAATCATAAAGATTGAAAGACTATACAACACTGGTTTAAGAAGAGTTATTCTACCTCCAATACTTAGCAAATGCCCCCTTCAACTTGAAAGTTGATTCTTCATCTTAGTTAAGAGCAGATTCCATGTCGAGATCCTTCATTGATTAAACCCAATAGGAATTCCGAGAAAAATGAACTATTTTTCCTCCTTTCTGTATGAAAGAAAACAAGTCACAACCTCCATAAAATTAGAATTAATGTTGATTCCAATTATCTTGCTTTTGTCATAATTTATCCCTAACCCTACACAAGCTCCAAACTCCTCAATACTGCCTTGATATACCAAATGTGTTTCCAACTACCATCGCCCACAAACAAAGTGTCATCCACTAATTAAAGGATGTCGATAAAGCATTTACCGTTTACATTAAAACCCTCATAATCTCCATTCTCCACGGCCTTACTAACCATACCCTTTAATCCTTTCGCCACAAGAACAAAAAGAAAAGGTGAAAGAGGGTCACCTTGACTCAAACCCCTCTTAACCATAAACTCCTTCGTAGGACTACCATTTACCAACACTGACATTTTGCTAAAAAAAATCATCGCCTCCATCCATTTCATCCAAACTTCTCCAAAATCCATCTTCCTCAACATGAATCTAAGAAAACCTCAACTAACTTTGTCGTAAGCTTTTTCAAAATCAACTTTGAAAAATAAACAATTTTCCCTTCCTTATTTGCAAAATCCACAACTTTATTAGTTACAAAAACACAATCAATCAATTGTCTACCCGGAACAAAAGCACTTTGACAAATGTTGTGAAGCAACTGTTTCTTTGATTAAAATATTATTGTTATATCTTTTACTTTATTTATTGTTTTTTATTTTTTCTTGAATGATTTTTTTATTTATTAAGATATTTTTTTTAATATTAATATTAATTAAAATTATATAAACTAGTATTTCAAGTTAAAATAAAATTTAATATGAATAAAATAATAATTATGAGATAAATTTGTGAAACCTAATATAAGTTCTTTAGAATTGCATCATTGGAGTTAAAACTATATGAGTTGTTTTAAGATGATGTTTCTTAATGGGATTCCTATAAAAAAACTCAAAGATGAGTTTCACCACTAGAAATGCTCTTAGTCTCTCGAGGACCGATCATATTTAATTTCACTTCAAAATTTTGGAGATTACTTATCCCACCCTTATGGAAATTCGAAAATACCCTCTTAATTTTAAAAGTACATCTCTGAATGCACCTATTTCATATTAAAAGATGCTCTAAGTGAGACATACCCTTATTTTCCCAAAAACTAGTCCAAGTGAGACATACCCCTACAATGATTTTCTTAATTTCGTAACTCAGTGACGAATTCAGAAGTACAATTCTGGATTTGTCATGTGGGAATTTGAAAAATAATACCACCTTAGTTGTATTTCACAACTTAGTAAATATTTCAAAAGTACATTTTTTGAATTTGTGAAGCGGAAAATTTAATAAAACACCACCTCGCATGTTTGCTTCACTCGTGAACAAAATACAGTGTCTTCTTCAAACCCTATCAAAACCACCTTCACACACTCTATCAACTTTTCTACTTCAAAGCAATATTTCTCTATTTTTTTCACATCAAAAGGAGTAAAAGAAGCTAGAATCTAAGGCAATATCTATGTATTTTTTTCCTCATTATTTCCATTAATCTGGTTTGTGGACTGAAAAAACAATGTTGAGTCCGAAAATACATTTTTGGACTTTAGTTAAATGTCATACGAACTATATTTTTGGATTAATTTAGAGTTGAATTTAGTCAGTTTTTTTAATTATTTTCTATTATGATTGGCCTAAGATATGGTGCACCCTAATATTATCCTCAAAGCTATTGTGCCTACATATGCTAAATTAGTTGATATCAAGGTAGATATTGGTAAACAATTTACAAATGAACATGGTATGTTTTTCGTGATCATATGCTCCAATGGATCTGCATAGAGGTTACCAAATTAGGGTTCGGAATTGTCATCGGAAGGTCAGATAACGGTTTTGATATAAGATATGCATTTGAGACACTAAGATACGAAAGAAGTTGCAAGTACACAAATCTTATGCGAAAGTTGAAATAGGATAACACCAGTTCAAGGAAATGTGAGTGTCTTTTTAAGTTGCGTGAATACCTTATGCCAAATAACACATGGAGATTTAATGCGTTTTGTGGTGTTCATAATCATGAAATGTGTCACAAGTTAGTCGGGCATCCTATTGCATGTCACCTTAAGCCTGAAGAAAAGGAAGATGTTTCTAACATGACATTGAACATGGTGTAGCCTAAAAAAAAACTTACAACTTTAAATAGGAACTACATTTTCGTATACATTCTAATTTTACTAAACGAAACATTGTGTATTCGGAAGTCAGGGTGTACGTGGGCTGATTAGGATTGGGTTTGGCCAAATACAATACCTAAATCATAATGGTCCTTTGGTTTAGGTGGGGTAAAATAACCACTCGTTACAAATTGAGCCAGTTTGGGAAAACCTACTAATTTTCGAGTTGGGTTCGGTTGAGTTGTGGGTTACCCAAATACTTTTTTGGCATGACTAAATAATGAGTCGTCATACTTTTTCATAAAATTTACTCAACTTTTTTTTTGGTTTATGACCACCGGTTTAGTCCGTTTCGGGGGGTCAGTTCTGGCATCAAGTGGTTCCAGCCCCCTCCCGATCACAGTTGCGGGGGATCGAACAGTGGTTCTCCCTACCAAGTCCAGCGCCAATCACCACTGGACCAACTAACAATTGGTCACATTTTTATTTTCTTAAAGATATTAGGTAATCCATTTTTACTATTTTTTAGCATCATAAAAGAATAAGTGACTGCATCAAATAATAAAAATTATCTTAAATAGTAGCAACAAACTAGTGTTGCATGGCATAAAAGCATATTAGTATCAAAATAACAAAAAATGGAAACATTCATAATTAATTAAAGTCATGGTTCACTAAAATACTAAATGTTCAAGAGATTAAAATTGCAACTAGAACATCTTATTTCCCTAACGCATAATTATAATTAAATCATAGATTTTTCACAAACATTTGCACATAGGATGTTACACATCTAGAAACATTCACACACACACACACACCCCTGCCGATCACGTAACACTTAATTTAAACAAACATGCAGCACAATATTTTAATGCATACGTTTATACTTAGGATATTTACACGACATCCAACACATCTGATCTGTACTTGGAATGTATACACAACATCCAACTCATCTGATATCTTTGTAGCGGAATCATAATTAAAACATACGAATTTAAAATCTCATAATAATTTTCATAAAAAAAAATTAAAAGCACTGAATCGTGAGTCTTCTCAAATTTCTATCACACCAAAACACAAAGCAAATGCGAGAGCATATATTGTCTCTCATAAAATCTCAACATAAAACAAATAATTTGCTCCCTAGTGTTATATATCAAAGCATAACAAAGCTAAAATGAATAAACTAAAAGATATAGCTCCAGGAGCTAACTTCTGCTTACATCAGCATCTCTACTCTTGAGTATCTGCAGGATGGCCATGTAAAGGCAACATTCAAATAGAAGGGGTGATAATTCACTTCAATAATAACAATATTAGATGTAAGATAGTACAACATCTACACAATCATGCACGATAACATATCACATTCTCACACCCAAATCATCATTAATATAATATACAACAACATCGTTATCACACATAGTCATATTCAATGAAATCTTCATCACAATATATCAATTACATTCACACACTCACTCACTAAATTAATCACAACCCAACATTTATATTTCAATAAATGTACATATGACTCGTTATGTAATGCAACTCACATATGAAACTATATGCATATGCATGTGGTACCAACTCAGCATTTAGTTCTTCATACAAACCGGGCCCACCCTTCTAGATCCCATATCCACCCTTCTAGATCTACAAACCCACCCTTCTAGGTTTGGAATATGTTACCGGTCCACCCTTCTAGACTTGCAACTCGTCTCTTTCAACAACAATGACACAAATAATGTATGGCATTTAATTGATGCAACAACTCACCACCAACAATAACTCGTCTTTACATTTCCCCTTCGAAATATAAATAACAACAATTACGTGTTTCCACATAATTATCCACAAGCATCAATACTATGTACAAATACATCCATCAACATGTTTCATCAACAACACATAATGTTCACAACTTAATAATCGTGTTCACACCACATCAACATCAGAGCAACGTCACAAACACCTTAACAACATTATCATGACATCATCAACATATCAACATTATTATCACACGAAATTATTACAACAGTGCATTGATTCATCAACCAAACATAAAAATACAATAACTTCATCAACATAGTAGACATATGATTAATAACTAAATATTTCACCAACCATCGTTATGTTATAGCTCTGGGTGTTAGCTTCCTAACAAGATGGAAATCGATTACCATCAAGGCCAGACCAAAAAAAATTATTTTAGAAGCATGACAACCGATTTCTTTTTGTGCAATCGATTGTCACTGTGTAATTTTCCAAAAATACCAGTTTTAACTAGGGGTGTTCGCGGTGCGGTTTGGGCGATTTTGATGCTAAAAAACATCTGAACCGCGAGAGAAAAAATGTGCGATTCAGTTTGGTTCAGTTGACTTTCAAAAATGAAACTGAACCAAACCAAGCCAAACTAATGCGGTTTGGGTTGGTTCAATTTTTCACAAAAAATTTATTCAGTCATACATACAAATATAGAGGAAAATATAATTTTGTGTTTAATCGTTTATACATTACTATAAAAAAGTTTATAATTGTCAAAATAAGTTTATAAATTGATACATAAAAATGCTCTAACAATTTTATATTAGGTCTAAAGAATGATATAGATAAAATTACATTCGTAAATAAATATAGGCTTAAATGCACTTTTCATCCCTGTAAGTTAGCGAGTTTTTGATTTTCGTTCCTGTAAGTTTTTTTTTTGTTTTAGTCCCTATATTTCACTTCCGCGTTCGTTTTAGTCCCTAAAATCAAAATCCGCAGGAAATTTCACAGGAAAATTCGCAGGTAACCTGCAGATTTTGGCTTTAGGGACTAAACCTCAAGCAAAAAGTAAGATATAGGGACTAAAACAAAAAAAAAACTTACAGGGACGAAAATCAAAAACTCGCTAACTTACAGGAACCAAAAGTGTATTTAAGCCATAAATATATAAACAATACGATATAATATATTTTATCAAAATAGTATTTATAAATGAATAATATTTTATTTTTTGATGATATATAAATTAAAATAAATATCATACAAAGAATATGATAAAATATACACATAATACTAGTTGATTTCTCAAAAAAAAAAATTAAAGAAATATATATTGGTTAGTAAGATTTTGTAACATAGTGCGGTTTGGTTTGGTTTGGTTCGGTTTGCAAAATACAAACTGCAAACCATAAACTGACCCATGCGGTTTTGCTAGAAAATGACCCAAAAACATCCGAACCAAATGCGATTATTTGCGGTTTCATTTTGGTTCCGTTCAGTTTTGCGGTTTTCTATTGGACCGGTTCGATTTTGAACACCCCTAGTTCTAACATATATACCCAGAATCATTTAATTTTAATCTCTTCTCAAACGCTCCTTAACATCAAAACAACTTATTTCGAGTTTCCAACACAGTAAACCAACTTACCACTATAAACTCATCACATACTTATCGATTTATCATCAAATCAAACAAATTAACAAATATAATCATGGATCTATATACTATATCAATTCCTATAACCTTCAAACATCACCAATGGTGAAAATACATGGACACTTCAAAAAAGAAATTTATTCACATATTAACACGTGAAATTCAAGAATTATTAAGCTACTCATAAACATAATATTATGCATAATGGCTTTAGTAGTGTGGGGATCTATATGAGCTTGATTAAACACTATATCATTTTTATGTTTCCATATACCATAAGTACTTTCGGTAATATAAATCTTGAACAATATCCTTTTCCAACCATTCTTTCCAGTTTCATCAATTATCCGCTTCCTTTCGTGTGTCCATCCCAAAGGTCTTCTATTGTACCTTATCAAAGTTAATATCTCCTGCCACTAAGCTCCGTTAGTGTTGCACTCATAGAACAGATGCTCCATGTTCTCCTTTACAAAAGTTGTAACAGTTATCGGTGTTAATACCGAATTTATGTAAATGATCCTTAGTGGCTAGCCGTCCCATCAGACTAAGCCACATAATAAACTTTGTGCAAGATCTAGTTTGGTTATTGTAGAATATCTTCCTCCATTCCACCGAATTCTTGTTTCCTCTAAGATCTCTGTAGACTGCAGCAGTAGTGTACTTTCCAGTCTGCATGACAGTTGCCCAAGCATTGGTTTACTTGATTTTGTCCCTGCTTTTTATGATACTTGACAAAATCCATGAACAATTATGTTGCTGCGAATCCATTACACATTTATTTTTCAGATAATAAGTATTGATCCACTTGACCCATAATTTGTCCATCTTAGCTTGGATATTCCAGAACAGCTTCGCCATTGTAGTAGTATTCCATTCTCTCAAGGATGTAATACTCGTGCCACAAGCCATTATTAGATTACAAATGGAGTCCCATGCTACATGGACTTTTCTAGTTGTATCACTAGTACCCTTCCACAGTAAATTCTTGCATATACTTTCAATATGCTTGATCACACTCTTTGGCATAGGAAATACATTTATACAATAAGTTGTAACACCAAATAACACTACGGATAAATTTGAAGGTAGAGAAAAACACAAGAAAGAGGGTTTGAATTGGGTTTTCTAAAAACTTTTCTTCTTAGAAACACTACTCATACAAATAAATGAGATCCATAAAAGGGAGAAGAAAAAGAACATGTTCGGTTATACAAGTTCACCTTAGAAAAGGTTAATCTTGTCCATCCGCCAAGGTAATTTCAACATAGAAAATGACTTAACCCACTAATCTTGAAAGATTACAAACAACCTCTAAGAGTCTGGAAAGAAGCCTTAGCCCTCTCAAGTCTACAGACCAACAACCTAGTCACTTGAGGAATACAAATCTCAACAGATTTACAAATGAATTTGTTTACAAGGTAATGCTTCTTAATAAGCAGATTGAAACAAAACTTTAAGAATAAATGATAACACAATCTAACGAGCAATGACTCTTGTGTTCTAGAGATTCTTAGAAACTAGATTTCTCACAATGGAGTGTTTAGTATAGTATTTCTAAGATATTTCTTTCTCTTTTTCTCTTTGAAGATTGTTTGTTGAGTTTGAAAATATAACTTTAGCAGCATTTTGAATCAGCAGCTTCTTCAAATGTGAGTGTCTCATATATATATATATATATATATATATATAGTCCCATAAAAATGACCGTTGTGAAGAACAAGTTGAAACTTTCCCTGCAGCTTGATGTAATGGCTCCAGAAGGTTGTGGGGGACAAAGAGCACACCAAAAAAAGGTTCGTAGAATACGTCTTGCAGTATTGGAAAAAATTGATGTACTGTTGTACTACATTACTTTTAGTGCAAGTTATCTGATCATTCTTCTTTGAGATGTACTTCTATTCTGAAGTAAATAAAGAATGGAATAGATCAAGTAACGTAGACGTCCCAAGAGAAAATATTCTTTTGACTCAGAAAGATGTCTTCAGAGTTGAAAGCAGCAGCTTATCTGAACGACACATTCTTGATTTATGAGCAGGAAGCAAATGCTTATTCGAGCCTTGAAATTTTGATTTTTGAACTGGAACATTAGCTTAGCTTTAGAACATTTGTAAATCCTTTATCAGATGAGTCATCCAACATTCCTCAGAACTGCTGATGTCACTTCAGAATTGAGATGAATATTTCTTCTAATGTGTGTTATGCTGATTCTGATGAATTTCTGGAAAGCAATCCTTAATAAATCAAAATAGTAAATCTGCACACTTAAGAAACTATTAGAATACAAAATTGTTACATAACAAATATATGTATTGTTATCATCAAAATTTAAAGATTGAATGCAGAACAAAATCTTGTTATATCAATCTCCCTCTTTTTGATGATTGATCGGTCACCATTTTTACCTAATTTCTGTCATGCATTTGGTCCAAATCTACCGATTCTGTAACACTTTGAGTTTAGTTTTATTGTATTTGCTTGTGTGTTTTAGGTTTGTTTGTTCTTGGTGTCTTCTTTGCATTTTGTTTTGATTTAAGTGATTTAGATAATTTTTATGCCTTTTAGTAGGTTATGTGCATGTTTTAGGTTTAGTTGAATTGTCTAAAGCGCTATTGCAACTATGAAGGAAGGTGAAAAGGGTTAAATGATGAAAAAATGAATAATCTAGGGTCCAACACGGCCCGTGTCAGAAAGCAACACTTTCTCCATACAAAAACCAGGGAGCTGACATGGCCGACCGTGTTGCTTGGCACGGCCCGTGTCAGCAGGTTAGAAGGAAACAACTTAATTCCAAGTTTGAAGAGCTAACACGGCCGACCGTGTTGCTTGGCACGACCCGTGTTGGCAGGTGCGTGAAAAGTTGTTATTTGAGTTTTCGAGTCTTTAAGTTATTCCCAAGGGTACTTTAGACATTAGACTAGGCTGAGATTTGTACTGATACTATTTAGGTTAGTTTTTGAGAAGGATTGAGGACTTTGTGATCATTGAAAATTCTAGTAACACACGCTCGATGTCTTACTGGATGTTATGACATCCAAAATTACACAGCACATAAAATTATAACCGAATAGCATAAAAACAATAACATCACGCAGAATTATTTAGCTAGTTCGGTTCAAACAACCTACTCTAGGGGCTACCAAGCCAGGGAGGGAATCCAATATAAGCAGAATTAATTCGGAGTTAAACTACCCCATTTACAACTCCTCACTTAAAACCTACCCAATGCAATTCCAACCTATTCCTAAACCTGAGTATCTCCACTCACTCCCCCTCAATCACAGTAGTGAATACACATAAACATAAACAATTACAGAGGAGAAGACACTCTTCAAAAACACACATTGATCTGCTTAAAAGCTTCAATCAAGAGACACACACTCGTGCTTAAAAGCTTAGAGTGACATTAAACATACACAACCTATTCCAACGCAATCATCAAGGACAATTGCTTGGATCACACGAGACAACTACAAAACTACAATTCTTCACAATACACAAAATCTTCAGTCTGCCTTCCAAAATAGGGTTGCAGTCTTTTTATATGTAGTCTTAGGCCTTGGGATTTTTTAGAAACAAATTAGGGTTAACCAAGTTAACCTAATTTACACGCCATCTGGTTGTTACAAAATATGTTGTCAGCAGGATCTTCTGGATGAATTATTCAGCACACAATAAAAGGTTTCCTAAACTGATAATTGAGATAAATCAAGAAACACATTTAATAAATAATAACAGCTCTTGCTGTCACACACGGATGTCATGACATCAGTCATGACATTCACTACAGAACCTGTATTAGCTTCACACATATGCAACCTGCATAACACAATATCAACCAGGTATGTTTTACCACTAATGCAGCCAACACGAAAACACCTCCAATCTCCCCCTTTCGCAAATTTTTGGCTAAAACAACCTGTCACACCATACCAGAGAACTTCTTGCAGTGGACACAAGGTAACCAAATCACAATCAAAACAAGCTAATACAAAACAGACAGCATACATCACCAGTATGCACACAGTGCTTAGACAAACCAGAAAATAACCACAAGAGCAGCACAAGCACAAATAGATCAACACAAACATAAGCAAATTAGAATTGTTGATCACACACAACCACCATTCTTGTTGTTCTTAGGTGACATGTATTACTTCTCCCCCTGTTTGGCCACAAAAGTTGCCAAAGCCAACAAAATGTCTTCTCCACCCGTTTCTTTTTGTTGACTCTATGGTTCTTCAAGGATGCAGAGTCCTAACTTGCTTCGCAAGTTCTCAAACTGTGTAGCATCAAGAGCTTTTGTGAAGATGTCATTGATTTTGTTAGAAGCATTCTCGTCACTCTTGTTAGGATCATCTTCAATATGCATCATATGTACCATTCGCATACTTGCATCATTTAGGGTTCTGACAGGATTAGTCACTTCTGTTTCTGAGGGAAAATTGCACTTTGTGATTACACTAGGACTATTGTGGTGGGATGTCAACTGAAGGTCCTCCTATATATGTAGCTTGTTGGCAATATCTAGATCAGTAGTTGACCTTTGCATGAGGTTCCATTTGTCCTCCACATTGTTTTTGATGTAGTAAGGCATAGTTATGACATTCCACTCTATATTCTGGTTAGATACACCTAGGTGTATCCAGCTTGATTTAAACCAGCCCAAAAGATTTGTAGGAATCATACCTGTCATTAGCTTAGCATCTTCATTTGTAATTACAAGAATCCTGCTCTCTTTGCTTTCTTGATTTTTCAAGTGTGGCTGTGAGTCCAGTGCTTTTTCCATCCAGAATCTTGAAACTTGGTCTATCTCTAGTGTCTCCTTTCTCAGGGGATCCTGATTGTCGATGGATACCTTCCTTGGGACAATGTTCAGAGCAGTGATTTCCCTTGGAATGGTTCTTTGAATATTTACTAAAGAACATTCACCTGTCCCGGAGGCTTTGTTTGTCTCAGTTTGCACAATTGAGTTCTAAGCAAATTTTGATGTTAAGACATCTGTGTTGACATTGACATGGTCTGCTGAGTCTGTCAACTCACTTCCTTCTACAATATCCTTCATGACTGTTTTGTTCTTGTTTGCAATCGGAGAGCCCCTATTCTTTATGTGATGATTGTTTTGTTTGGATTTCCTTTTTCTAGAGCTTCCTGCTTTCTTTATAGCCTCCTCCTCATTTATGTCATGGCTTGAGTGATTAGCGTTTACACACGGCTTTTGTTGTGATGGCTTTTCTTTAGTCAGGTTTTCCTGTTGAGGGATGTTTCTTTTGGAGGATGACTGAGTTTCAGGGCAAGAGAACCTTAGGTGACCTAACTTACCACATTGATAGCACCTTTTGGCTGAGACTGGTGTGTGTTTTCCTGGATGCTGAGCCTCTTGATTGACCTTTTTTCCCTTCTTCGTGTCTTGCACCTTTCCCTCTATATCAACAGTGTCCATCATGAGTTTTACTCTTTCTTCTTGTAACAAGTGTCATACCCTAAATTTGTCCTACCCTTAATTTCTAACTTGCTTAGGCTTCTCATTTCATATACATCATCTTTCCATTAGAGCATTAACATAACTCATGCATTCATTAATCAATAACCTAGCAAGGGATCAAGGGTCATAAAGCAAGCCGGAGTTTCACATAGATCTTGGCAAAAGATTATTCATTTCTTCAAAAAAGGGATGTTTGACACTTAATCAAGACTATGATTGGTACAGGTCTTCTGAAAGGCGTTTGTCAGATGGTTTCTGTGTATATGGATCTCTTGACCTAGGGTTTATTTCCCTAGACACCTGGTGGTCTCATCATTATTTAGAGTGTTTGGTGGTTCAACGGGTGAATGTATACGTGGTCAGAGGATTTAGTGTTTGACCTAGGGTTTATTTCCCTGGTCATTTGAATCAAGACTCTTTAATTGTGGTTTTGAGCTAGCGTGCACGTCATGAAGTCTTTTGTTACAATGGTCATATAGTATTTCAAGACTTTGACTCACTCAGGTGGACTTCTTCTATTACAAGTGTTTGGTTTGATTTTAAAGGTCAAAGAATAAATGGGTTGGGGTTCTTAATGTGCTTTCTAAGAGAGGAGGTTATTGGTGTCAATTTGAATTGCGACTATAAATACTTTCAAGAACTTTGGTTTTAACCCCATGTTCCGGTGCTTATTCAAGCTTTCGAATGTTGTAAGAGTTGGAAAATATTAGAAAATTTCAAAGGGGATGAATGAAAAGTTGAAATTCAAAGCGTACAAGTGGAGGGAAACTCTTCTCCACATTCAGAGTCAGTGAGTGACAAAAACAAGTTATCCATACAAAGCCCATACATTCAATTCATTCAAAATTCAAATCCACTCAATATCAAACGTATTACATGTTCACCACAAGTATCCATGCCTTCATCAAGTCTATTCATCATAATCTCTACAAAATTCACTACAAAATTCAAAACCATTCATTACATCAAAACCATATCCATTACAAAATCAAACTACAAAAGAATCACATCAAAAAATGTTGTTAGCCTATTGTTCCTAATGTTACTTCACATCTTCAAGCCTTTCAGTAAGCTGCCTCCTCCTAACAGCCTTGCATAAGCCCTGTAAACCAAAAGAACAAAAAACAGTCAGAATTCTAATCTTTTAACCAACTTTCAGCCCTGTTCCACATTCCCCTAACTCACTTTACTAACAAGTTTCAACAAAAACAGATTTCATAACAAACTAACCAACTAATTTCAAACTGCCCTATAACTGCCCTTCTAACAACCTTAACCTTTTACTAACTGCACTCCTAAATTTCTTACCAGTAACTAACATTTTTCATTACTAACAGTTCATAACTAACTTTCCTTTTTCAAACAGCATATAACTGACCCAACCAACTTAAAACAGAATCAGTTACTAATCATAACCACCATAACAGTTTCTAACAAACTTTTTAACTGTTTCAAACCCTATAACTAATCTCTAACCAATTCTCTAATCATTCCTAACCACCTAACATTCAGTTAACAGAAAATAACAGATTGGTAACAGAGAAATCAGAGTTTGGAGCTAACCTGCAATTGCTAAAAATCAGGACCTGCTCTTCCATCTCAGTTTACACGCCATTCTCTTCCATCACCCTGCTTCCATCTTCTCCACCATTTTTCTAGATTCACACTTCACTCATCATCTTCTTCTCCCTCCACCATTTTCATCAGCCTTCACGCCACTTTTCCTCACCTTCAATCATCATACTCCTCATCATCTACTAAACCATTCTTCATCACCTCCAATTTCACTCCACACTCTCAATCTTCTCCATTGTTAACCTCTCTCTCTGAACCTTCATCATTCATCTTCAATCTTCAAGAGCAAATCCTTCATCACTCAATAATAAAAACCAGAAAAAAAGCTTCTTGATTCATCACCTTTGTTCCACTCTCACTCTCTAACTTCATCACAATCAAACACCACTTCTCACCTTCATCATCCCCATTCAATCACCAGAAAAATGAAAAAGATAAAAGATTAGAGGAAATTCATATAACAGCAACAAGAAAATCGTAACAGAAAATAATCACAAAATCAAATCGTAACAAACCTTCTCTCTCTCCCTGGAATCTTCATCTCCAATCTTTGATCCTGCTTCTCCCTTCATTTTCAATCTCAACCTTCATCATCTTCTTGACTTCACGCAATATTCATCACCATTACAACAACCTTCATCACCAATCTTTCATCATCTCTGCAAGCTACAACAAGAACAAAACATCATCTCAACTCAATAGAAGAAAGAGGAGAATCGAATCACAAAATAAAGAAGAAAGGA
The DNA here is from genome assembly GCF_029867415.1 of Vicia villosa. Lineage (NCBI taxonomy): Eukaryota > Viridiplantae > Streptophyta > Magnoliopsida > Fabales > Fabaceae > Vicia > Vicia villosa. The sequence continues at coordinate 105,183 of NW_026705460.1, read as the reverse complement.
AGAAGAAGTCGTGAAGTCCGAAAGAGTGCAAACAACGAAGATTACTTGATTCGAGTTGTCCCTCGCGATTGATTTCGTCAACTCAAGCTCTGAAGAAGCTCTGAATGTTTCTCCGGCAGGGTTTAGCGAACGAAGGATTGAGACGGAAGGGATTGTGTTTGGTGATGGTCGACACTCGAAGGAGAAGATACCTCCGGCGCCGTCGCGTTTGTTTTGAGCGAGAGAGGTGTGAGGCGAGGTTCATGAGAGTGGAAGAAGCGCCGCTTCTCTGGTGAGGTTTGAAGATTTTGCTCGGAGACGATGGAGCTCTCCGGCCGCCGCGAGTTCATCTGAGAAGGGAGACGAGTTTGGTTTGAAGAAAGTTGAAGGGTCATAAGTTGGTAACCCTAAAATCCCATTCTGATTTATTTTTCTTTTGAATTAAGGTATTAATTGACATAATGTTCTGATTAAGCATAAAGTCTGAATAATGATATTAATTAATTAACATAAAGTCTAGGTTAATTGTGATTAATGTGATTTTGGAAATTGGATAAAAAATAATGGATAATTGTTTCAATTGATGTTGGATAAAGATAGGGATCATCATTCTCAGTGGGCCTAGACCGAATTTGGCACCATACCCCCACTCTGGCCCAATTCACATGTTTTGTGTGTGTTTGAACAAAAAAAAACTCTGTTTGGGCCAATATACCTGGGCCTGCGTATCTGCTGTGTACACCACCATTTTCAACTTGGCACCCCCCTGGTCACATATTTTCCTTATTAGAATTTAGGTTTTTTTAACATAGTTTTTTCTTAGTTTTCCTTAGTAATAAAACAACAATAATCACCATAAAATTTGTTAGATTTTTACGTAATTGTCGACATAAAAACTTTCATTAAAAGCTCACAAAAATAGTAGTATTTTTAGACTAATTTTAGTACTAATTTTTGGATCACTTCTTTTATTCTTTTGTGTCATTTCCATGTTATGATTTTTGTATGATTTTGTTGCTTAGATTTTTGGCCATATTTTGGGTCCGTGTTGTTAATATCATTCATATGCTCCTTTTAGAATCGATCCCATTAGTATGTTAACATTAGATCTAGATTTCCCTTGTACATAAAATAACAACTATTAGGCTAGTATGATAGGATAGTCTCCCTTTCATTTTCTTTTCCTTTTTCAACATTAAAAAACTTAATAAATACCGACGAGGATCATACCGCTACTATTTTCCGCAGTAGGAAAGAAACGATTGGGGCGTAGGCCCCGGTGTATTTATTTTCTACTTAGCAGGTGAGAAATGATTGAGGCGTAGGCCTCGGTGTATTTCTTAACCGCTATTTAGAGAAACGATTGAGGTGTAGGCCTTGATGTGCGTTCTCTAAATATTCAAAAAAACTCTTTTTTGTATGATCTAAATCACAAACAAATTCCCTTAAAAAACACCAATCAAAAACACTTAAAACACTAATAAATGGTCAGACTTAAAGCAAAGTAAGGAAGTGATGCGAAGCCTTGTAGTGGGTTTTGTCATCATGGAAATACCCTAAAAGACACAAACCAAATCCTCTCTCTCTCTCTCTTCTTTCTTAACGACATTGTTATTTCCGCTCGATTGCATCGTAGGTCGATCTCTTATGCAAGAGCGCGAACGTTAACTCCGCCCAACTAAAAAATACAAAAACAAACAGAAACTATTGAGCCGAGCTATGGTAACTCTGATTCCTGAAAAGGATACGTAGGCAGCGGGGTAGGGCCCGTGCGAGCACAATTCTTTATTTTCCCTACATTTTGCATTCATTCGCATGTAGACATAGACATAGTACACACCCTTTAGATAGAAACAAACATAGGTGGATACCATCGAGTACGATGGGCGCGAGGGGTGCTAATACCTTCGCCTTGCGTAACCGACTGTCGTACCTAGATTCTCTGTTCGCAAGACCTTGTTCCTCCCCTTTTTAGGTTTCCTGGTATTCCTTTCCCTTATGGGATAAATATATTAGTGGCGACTCTGTTCTTTTTTCGTGAGCGTGCAACAACAAGGCATAAGCATTTTTATAGATCATCAGTCTCTTGCTCAATTCTCCATTTAGTAGACACATCTCAGAGTATCTAGTAGCTATTTCTTCGCTGGTGAGTTCTTCAATGTAAGTCTCATCATCAGACTCATCAATTTCTTCTATCAGGATTCTTGTTCTGGGAACAGGAACTTCCAATTTGATAGTTCTTTCTTGATCTTTTTCCTCAATTTTTTTCTCGACCATGGGATAAGTATTCAGTGACTCGGAATTTTTAGGCTCCCATAGATAGCAGTTATTCTCAGATCTGACTCCTTTCATGACTTCTTCATTTTCTTTATTGGTAACAATGCACTCTTCTTTAGTGAACCTGATATGGAGTCCTTCATCACATAGTTGGCTAATGCTTATAAGATTCGCCGCCAGTCCTTGTACAAGTAAATCATTATGCAGGTTAGGAACTCCCTGACCTTCTATCTTGCCAACACCTTTGACTTCTCTTATATCTCTATCACCAAGAGTCACATAGCTGGTTCCCTCAAGTTTGAGGTTTACTAGTGAGTTCTTGCTCCCAGTCATATGATTTGAGCAACCACTGTCAAGATACCAATCTTCTTTGGCGGGCATTCTTAGAGAGGTGTGTGCTATTAGAGCAACATTCTCAGTCACCCACGGTTTGGCTTGATGGATTTGATCTGGATATCCAAACAGTTTAAAACAGAATGGCTTTATGTGACCAAACCTTCCATAGTGATGACACCTCCATTTTTGAAATTTCCTCTTTGAGTGCCTTCTTCTTCTATTGTCTTGATGTTGTGACATTGGTGCTGACATATGGTTGGTCACACAAGTCTCGGGCTTTGCTCTCCTGAATCCATAGATGAGTTCCTCTTTAGCCACAAATCCCACTCCATACATGTCTCCTGTTCTTTGCCCAGATTCCAGAATTTCTTCTAGAGTATCAGATCCATTGTTCAGCATTTTGAATGACTTGGTCATTTGATCAAGTTTGTAGTTCAACATGCTTACTTCACTACTGAGGGAGTCTATAGTTGCAAGATGTTTATTTTTCTCAGTTTCTAGCTCTCTTATGATTATCTCTTGCTTCTCCACTTGTTTGTAGACTTCAGCATTCTTCATACACAACTTCTTGTACGAGGCAACTAGTTCATCAAAGGTTAGCTCATCATCACTGGAATCATCATCATATTCATAGATTCTTGTTGAAACTGTGACATGTCTTGCAGTTTCTTCTTCTGAATCTGAGTCTTCATCAGACCAAGTAACAGTCAGTCCTTTCTTTAGCTCCTTGTGGTAGGTAGGACATTCAGCTCTTATGTGTCCAAATCCTTCATATCCATGACACTGAACCCCTTTCCCTTGATTGGGCTTCTCCTCAGCTTTGAATCTTTTGCTTGAGTCATAGGTCTGACTGATGTCATTGGAAGTGTTCTTGACATTGGGTCTGGACTTTTGATAAATCCTTTTAATAAGTCTGTTGAATTGTTTTCCAAGCATGGCTATAAGTCTGATAAATTGCTTTCTTATGAATTATCACCTGTGTTGGTAATAAAAGCGATGCTTTTGTTCTTCTTTTCAACAGGCTCACAGATGCTTGACTCAAAGGTTTGTAGAGAACCAATAAGTTCGTCCAGCTTCATGTTGCTGATGTCTTGAGCTTCCTCTATGGCAGTTGCCTTCATATATAATCGCTTAGGTAGTGATCTGAGGATCTTCCTTACCAGTTTTTCTTCAGTCATTTTTTCTCCTAAGGCTGCTGAGTTGTTTGAAATCTCACGGACATTCATGTAGAATTCATAAATGGTTTCATCCTCTTTCATCTTGAGATTTTCAAACTTAGTGGTAAGCTTTTGAAGTCTCGACATCTTTACCTTGGATGTGCCTTCATGTGTTGTTTTAAGAATATGCCAAGCTTCTTTAGCCAGCTCACAGTGTTGCACCAATCTGAATATGTTCTTGTCAATACCATTGAATAGTGCACTTAGGGCCTTGTAATTGCCCAAAGCTAGCTCTTCTTTAGTTTTGATCCATTGAGTTTCAGGAATTAGAACCGTGGTTCCATCTTCCATAATCTTCTCAGGATCTTTCCATCCGCTTTCAACAGCTCTCCAGGCCTTGCTGTCCACTGACCTAATGACTGCTACCGTACGAGGTTTTCAGTAATCATAGTTAGAGCCATCCAGGATAGGTGGTCTAGTTCTAAATATTAACAATTCCTTCTCCATAGTACCAGAATTTTGTTATCCCTAGATCTCACCCAGATGTAAACAGGCAGGGTGCCTGCTCTTATACCAATTGAAAATTCTAGTAACACACGCTTGATGTCTTACTGGATGTTATGACATCCAAAATTACACAGCACATAAAATTATAACAGAACAGCATAAAAACAATAAAGAACACGCAAAATTGTTTACCCAGTTCGGTTCAAACAACCTACTCTGGGGGCTACCAAGCCAGGGAGGGAATCCAATATAAGCAGAATTAATTCGGAGTTAAACTCCCCCGTTTTCAACTCCTCACTAAAAACCTACCCAATGCAATTCCAACCTATTCCTAGACCTGAGTATCTCCACTCACTCCCCCTCAATCACAGTAGTGATTACACATAAACATAAACAATTACAGAGGAGAAGACACTCTTCAAAAACACACATTGATCTGCTTAAAAGCTTCAATCAAGAGACACGCACTCGTGCTTAAAAGCTTAGAGTGACAGTAAACATACACAACCTATTCCAACGCAATCATCAAGGACAATTGCTTGGATCACACGAGACAGCTACAGAACTACAGTTCTTCACAATGCACAAAATCTTCTGTCGGCGTTCCAAAATAAGATTGCAGTCTTTTTATATGCAGTCTTGGGCCTTGGGATTTTTTAGAAACAAATTAGGGTTAACCAAGTTAACCTAATTTACACGCCATCTGGTTGTTACAAAATGTGCTGTCAGCAGGATCTTCTGGACGAATTATTCAGCACACTATAAAAGGTTTCCTAAACTGATAATTGAGATAAATCAGGAAACACATTTAATAAACAATAACAGCTCCTGCTGTCACACACGGATGTCATGATATCTGATCGCGATTTTACGTGTCTATAAATCTGATAACTGCAAGTGCTCATTCGGGTCATATAGTTTTAAAAGATATCGAATCCACAGGGACTATGAATCGATCTTTTGTTATCTAAGGTTACTATGTAAAGCTAAGGCTGCTAATATTTGGGTTGTTTCTAATGGGAAAATTAAAATATCAAATCTAAGAAATATAATAATAAACGGATATCAGTATGTATTTTGTCTAACTTAGGTGATCCGAAGGTCTATTGGCTATGATTGGCATTTGATTAAAAATCTTTATTAATTCTGTCGTTTATAAGTCCTCCTCTCAAACTCTCGCTCTGTTGACTTAGACTACTATCCTAACTCGTAATGTACGCTCTCGCCATCCCATTAGATTTAGAAAAGATTTTTGAAAATAACATAGTCAAACTCTCGCTCTGTTGACTTAGACTACTATCCTAACTCGTAATGTACGCTCTCGCCATCCCATTAGATTTAGAAAAGATTTTTGAAAATAACATAGTTAAAAAAATGCTCGCTTTATGAAGACGTTATCTACTTAAATCTCCTAGTCTCAAACTCTCGCTCTGTTGACTCGGATCATGCAAGTATTCCCTAAACGTACGCTTTCTCCATCCCGCGTCGGGTTTAAAAACACTTTTCGAAAGTAAGTAATTTCTAATCAGTTTTAATACGCTTTCGCAATCCTTAAAACTAATGTCCTATGTCTACTATCCAGTTAAGAATCTCAAACTCTCGCTCTATTGATTTTAACCTTTATCGGCCCTAAAATCTCAAACTCTCGCTCTATTGATTTTAGAACTCTAGTAATTAAATTAGACATAAAACCAAAAACAAGTGATAGTTAATAAAACATATTTAAGCCAACTTATTACGGATCCCACGGTTAACTTACTTTACATATCGATATCTTAATTAATTAGCCAGACAAATTGATACGGTTAAACATGCATAAATCGGTTTGGTTTATAATAAAAGGCATATTAAATGGCATACAATATATCATGCAAATAAATATAATAAAGGCGGTAAATAAGAAACCTGAATAAAATTAATCTGAAATAAACTTGAATCTTGAAGTACTCGAACTTCCACCACAGTTTGGCTGGATCGTTCTTCAGATATTATTCGGGCGTAAAATTAAAACAAGGAAATAAAAACTAAATCTAACGTAAGGCGATCTATGAAAAATTCACAACAATTTCCGGTGTAGAAATTGTTGTGAGAAAAGAATGCAGTGAATAAAAATGCGAAGGAAAAATAATGCTTGAAAAAGAAATTCGGCAGCACTTCGTTGGTAAAAATTCGGACCCTTTCTCAAGTGTTTGTGTCTGGTATTTATAGGAGTAGGCTTGCAGATTGCTTTCCAATTTTTCCCTTTTCGTCCCTTCTTTTTCTCCTAAAAATGTGCATTCACATGACTTGAAAAGAGTCGTTGCAGAGAACGTGGTCTTGAGACGTGCGTCTCAAATGCCTTTAATATAGGAGACGGGCGTCTCCTCTTCATTACGTGGCAACGGCGTGGCAAGGAGAGTGGGAGACGGACGTCTCCACTCTTTACTTGGTCTTCTTCTATAATCTGGGCCTTCTTCATGTTCCCAAAGCCCAAGACGGGCGTCTCCCATATATATGAGACAGACGTCTCACCTTTTATGTGGGCCACGCGCTCACTCTTATGGTTTGAGCCTATTGCTCTTTGTACCTCCAATTCACTTCAGCACCTCCCTTTTATCTTCTTGGAATAAATATGAATGATTTTTGCTCCATTTCTTCTCCTTTTCACGAATAGTCTCAATACGAACGTATTACCTGAAACATCGCAAATACCCGCATAATATCATAATAAAACAATATAATTAAATGAAAATGCTAATAATATCTATGGATTTTAAGCTAAATATATGATATAAATTCGTGTTATCAAACTCCCCCAGACTTGAACCTTTGCTTGTCCTCAAGCAAATAGCCAGATTTAAACAGGTGGACAATAAAAATGAAATGCAGGTCTGCCACATTGTTTGGGTCGTACTTAGCCACAGAGTGTTTTCGTTGGAAACTTATGAGATAAATCTTAACAATAAGATTACAGTGGCGACACTAGACAACTCCCAGTATGCATACCAATCCGAATCATGCTATTATAGCTCGTCATCGACTTATCATTTTGTTTTACCCGTTTCATTCGCGTGCAATCACATTAAGCCCATTATCTTGACACACACATAATAGATTAGCCGGTTAGTGACTATGATCCTTTATATGGAGTTCTGGCACAATTAAGTGGTATACTCCTTTAGCGCTCATTTGTGGATTGTGGGGAATTGAACCCAGGTCCTTCCTACCAAGTTCATTACCAGATAACTTCTGAACCAATCAAGAATGAGTTTATTTAATATTTAAGATTTGTAACCGTTGGGTTAAATGATCGTGTAAGCATATAATTTTTTTATGTGGATCATACACTTATATTCATCGACTCTCTGCGTAGTTGGTGTCTAAGAAGGTGCCGACTGCTAGAATAAACTAATAAGGGTTACTTCAAAACTAAAGTCAATGCTTTCAGTATAATGGGTACTCAAATCGGTGACGCATACTTGGGGGTTTTAGAGTGTCGAGACGGTAAAGGTATTATCTCGAATTTTACTCTAGTTTCCTATATACCTTGTAAGTAATTAACTTCGTACTTTTCGAACGTGCGGAGTTATGCATTTATCGTTTAGAAATTTTTGTTATGGCTCAAGAAAATGGAAGATTCTAATAAACACGAGAATATGCATATACCAATTAAAATTTCATAAATATGTTTTTATTGAATGGAAAAACATTGCAAAGGGAAATAAAAGAAATGAAAATACTAATGATAATGCGAGTAATACGACTCCCCCAGACTTAGAATTTGCAGTGTCCTTAATGCATAAAAACTACTCCTCGTCGTTGCGGTTAGGAGAACTACTTCTGCCTCGGGTGCGAACACGTCGACGCCTATTATCAGGAGAACCATTGACGCGAAGGTTCAGATCATTTAATTTTGTAGCAATTTCTGTGAAGTGGCCTTCGGTCCTAATAGCGCAGTCACGATGTTCTTATTGCATTTCTCGAATTAGCCTTAATGTTTCGTCTTCATTTGTCTACATAGCTTGAAAAAGTTGGTCTTGGCATAGCATTGCAACATACATGGCATCGAGAGTAATTGGCAGAGGATTATTGGGAGGAGGTTGATGTGCGTTGGGTTATGGAGCGTCGAAATCATGATCGGCTTGGTTGAACTCATGTTCCATTTCATCCACCGGCTCATTGTCTTGTTCAGGTTGGTTTTCTTGAGGATCTTCAAAAATAAGCCTCCAACGCTGAATATAACGGATGTTGATTTGCTCGGGGCACGGTAGAATGACATTTGGAATTAAAATTTTGTTGACGACCAGAGTGTAGCAGCCATCAGGTCGCGATGACACTATGTGGGAGTCACGGCAGTAAGTGAGATCGAAGGATTGAGCAGGCATCATGTAATGTGCAAGTGAGATGAGGTCGTCAGCGAGGCCTAAGGCATGCGCCAATGTGGTAATAATACTGCCAAAATAGAATGGGTTTGTAGCGAGAGCATTGACGCATCCTTGGATGTGTTGGAGCATGAATGGTGCGGCATTGATGCGGATATTATTTAGTGCACAGAACAAGAAAAATAACTCATTCTGGTTCACCTTGTGGTTGTTGGATCTGGCAAAAATAGTATGTCCTAAAATACGTTGAAAATAACGTATAGCGGGATTTTGAATGTGGGAAGCTGGAAGATTCCTCCAACCGGTAGCATGTTCGCCAGTTAGATTAAACCATAATTCAAAAGCAAGTTGCTCCCAAGATCGGCCATTGAGTTCTTCAAAAATGTTGCGACGAGCATCTGGTTCATGAGAAAATTGCAAGTACGCGGCAACCACTTCTTGATCTAAATTGTATTCACGATTAAACATCCTAAATTGGATGTTACCAGTTAAGAGCGGTAGATCGGAAGGAGTGTTGTAGTTAAAAGAGCTTAAGAACTCTAAGACGAGCGGCTCAAAAGTAGGGGCGGATTCAGTACAGAGGTGGAGTAGGTGGGATTTTGTGAGTAAACGGTTTACACCATCTGTTAAACCCAAAGTTTCTAGACATTCAGTGTTCACGTATTTTGTAGGAAGAACTGAACGTTCGTAGAAAGCTAGATATTTTGTTCGTTGAGCATCATCGTCATCCTCTCGGAAAATAATTTGTGATAGATCGGGAGGTGGTCTCTCAGGGCGCACACTTCGGATGATAGAACTTGGAGGCATGGTGTAGCAACCTGCCCTAAAAATTATATCTTTAGAGTCGCCACCTATTCTACCAGGGCGAATAGGAAACCCTACGCAGTTAAGAGATTGGGGTAAGATATCATATTCAGGTTGAGGGAAGTTGTTAGACACCCTCAACCCTTTCCTAAGGTTTTATCGAAGATAAGGTTTATGGCTAGTAAAGAAAGGTGACAGAAAGTTAATAGGGTAAATGGCAAAATTTGGACCTAATTAGAATTTTGAGGAAGGGGACTCGCATTGTTGCCAAGTGCCTACGTACCTCCTTATGGAGGATCAGAGTCTACATAGTTCGGGGAAGGGTTGTACGCCCTAGATTTAATGAGGTTGTTTGAAGGTATTTTGAGTTACCTATCGTAGTTTTGAAATTTGTGGTTTGCAAGTCATTTTGAGTTGCCTTATTCGCAGTATTGAAGAGATGAGTGTTTTAAGATGGCGTACAACCCTGATATTTAATATGCACTATTAATCGCAATGATCAATAGGTTTGATCACCTTAATTAATAGATTAGTGGGGATTGCTAACAATTCTAATCGATAGGTTCGATTATCACTAATAGAAAATAAATGTGTCTTAATAATTAATTATTTAATTTTATCGTTATCCCTCACAATCGATAGATTCGATTACAAATAATAACGAATTTTTAAAGGGCAATATGCTAATCATCGCAACCAATAAGATGGTTCAAACCCTTTAGCAAAATAAAATCCTATTTTTTTTAATTAAACAAGTAATTAGATAATCGGTTATTACCCATCGCGACCAATAGATTTAGTCGAAACGAATAATAAATTAAATTTTAATATTTATCATATTTTTATTTAATAATAAAATTAGATTTATAAATATATAAATAAATATTAAAAAGGTTAATTAAATAAATATTTAAATAATTAAAATTAAAATAGTAATTAGAGGTTTTTTATTCCATGTGGCTTGGCTGAAGGTGTATGATATAGGAATTTATTCTGGGGCGTTGGATCTAGGGAAGATGCCATCATATGGTTGACTATTGAAGGTGCATGGTATAGTAGAAGGTCATGGGCGCATGGGATCAGAGGAGGAAATTTGTAAAAAAAATATATGTAAAGGGCCAGGGATCGAACCCTGGACCCTGGATAACCAACAAACGCATGCACCAACTCACCCACAAACACAACGCGTTAACCAAACGCATTCAATGAATTATATAAATAACAAATACATGACTAAAAAACGCGTGCGAAATTTGAATAATCCAATGGTACGAGGACACATCATCATCGTCCCCAACCAAACTTGTAATTTTCTGCAAAATTTGCTAAGATTTCGCTACGATTCTGTTTGTAGCAATTTCACCTTGCAATATCAAAATCCACAAACGAGCATATAAATATTCCGCGACCCTCTCCCTCTCTTCGTCCAAGTCCTACGAACCCAATGGTGCCCCCAATTTCACTTAATTTCACCCCTAACAGAAAGCCCTAAATTAAGACCTGAAAACCCTAACTCGGCCTTCAATGGCCGAGTACGTTTTAAGCACTTAAACCTTAATCAAACAATCCAGAAACGTTCGTGGCATCAAAATAAAACAGGATATGCAATTAAAACATGTTAACATGGCATGAACACAAGCAATCGAGCCCAGTTTTAGAGAGACTTACCGTGGCTTTAACGAAGGTTATCTGGGGGTGTTGATGCAGTGCAAGTATCCAGGTCGCTTCAAAGTAATCCAAGGAACGTATAGCAAGCTTCGAATCACCTTGAAACCTTCTAATTCTCAAAAACCGAATGTGAGTTCTTTGGAGAATTTTCTTGCTCTTGAATGTGTACCTCTGCCCAGAATTTCGACCCCTATTCCCTTTCCTTGTGTCTAATACTTATAGAGGAACAAATTAGGTCAAAAAGAATAGCCCAAAGACCTTTGAATCCAATCTTGCAAATTTGAAAAATTTGATTCCTTAAACTTTCTATTTTAATCCAATCTTGTACCAATATGCTCTTAATCATTTATGCAAGAAATTATATTTAAAATATTCAATAAATATTGATTGAAATTGGACATTATGATTCCCACAATCCAATATTTGATTTTCCTTTGAATTATGCAACTTTAAATCACTTTTAAAATGAAATAAAATCATATAAAAATCAAATAAAATGCTATAATTCATGGCCAATGGTTTTGATAACTTGGGTGACTTGTGGACCAAGATAAAACCATAAAAGGTTAATCCCATTTGCAAAAAATTCCAATTTGAACCCCTTTTATTTCACATTTTGCCTCAGAAATTGCCAAACTTTAACAAGGCATATCTCCTTCAATTTTTAAGATTTGAATGGATTCTAGGACTTTTTGGAAACCCCAAAATGTCCTATATAAGCCTCTTTGGAACATATTTTTCATTTGGAGATTTTATCTTGATGATATGCCCTTTGACAAAAAACTGCTTTTGGTTGACTTTTTAAAAGGACCTATAATCTTTTGCATCATATCTCCCAAATGAAGCATTTCTGGCCTTGGCTTGTGAGAGACAAAGTTGTAGAGAATCCAATTTCCTTAAAAGTAGGATTTGAGTGAGGAATTTCTGATGTTCTATGTGAAAGTTATGTCTGGTCAAAGTACAATTGACTTTTTAGCCCCAAAACCCTAATTTGGTAACTATGCCCTTTGTTGACTTTGAAGCTTTTCCTTGATGAATCATGATCAACCTTTGGTCAAATGATAAATGATACTTCATAATATGTTTGTTGACCAAAAATCAGGAGTTTTGACCATACTTTGACCATAGCTGACTTTTAGGTCACATTAGTCGACTGTGGATCAATTGAGCCTTTGAATGAGCAAACCTTGGAATTGGGTCTTGACTTTTGACATGGAGATGTTTTGAACTATAATGAGCTATATGAGATCCATTGGGAACCCTGGCTTCCTTACTTTTTCAGGAGAATACAAGAACCCTAGTTCAGGAGATCCTTGCTTAAGAGAGTGCCTTAATAAAACCCTTGAGCTTTGAGTCACTGAGAATGAAATGTGGAAGGAAAATTTTGGGGTATGACACATGGTGTATTTGGGAGAAAGAAATGTGTGGAGAATAAAATGATAGAGAATGGTTTAAGGTTGTGGAGAAGAGAATGGTGGTGGTATGAATTTATAGTGAGGTTTGTAAATGGTGGAGTAAAGATAGAATTAAGTGGGATTTATGGTGGTGGTGAAGTTTGAATGAGAAGAAAAATAGAAAATGGTGTAGAGTTATGGTGGTGATGAAGGTGGGATGAATGTAGTTTAAGATGGTTAAATGGAAGAAATAAATGGAGAGAGGGAAGATGTTGAATGATGAATTTTTGAATTTCAAAATTCAAAATGGGAATCAATATGGTCAATCTGCGTGGTCAAGGAAGAATCAATGCAGCTGCCACACCTTGGGAGACCCGCGTGTCAGGTGGTCAGTCTGCAGCTGAAACATGCATGGAGACGGACGTCTCCAGTCCTAGGCACGCAGGAGGGTGGTCCCACAAAGGGGGAGACGGGCGTCTCCTAGCCTAGGGGGTTGTTTGTCGTTTGCATGCACTTGGTCACATGTTCTGACAGAGTAATAAAGCAGGTGAAAAGTACAGAACAATGACACATTTTAATACTATAGATAGAAAATTGTTGGTGACCAGACTCAGTATAATTTATGCATTCATGAATATATAGCAGGTAATAGAATAACATAAAAGATAAAACAATATCAGTATTGAATAATAAACATTGCATTATGAATAAAAACTGGATACTGAATGTCAATAGTAGCAGAATAGAAAGATGCATAAAATAAACTCTAAGCTAGAAATAGGAAATAACTAATGAGTCTAAAAACTAAAAATAAAAACTAGTATTCTAAAGATCAACATCTATCCACTTTTGTTGTTTTGCACATTGGGAGATATCGAATAAATGTGTTTGAAGACTTCGTCGAACTGAGCATTAACAGTGTCGATGAAATCGAAGAAGTGCATTCGTAAAGAGTGTATCTTATCGCGCATATGCTAGACTTCGTGTTGCAGTGCATCGATAGCTTGGCCATGTGTAATCGGATGATAAGCATGCTCGATCCTCGGAGGAGCGTTTCTTGGGGCCACAGATTCACCAGATGCGGCAGGATATGCTAAAGGGTTAGGATGTTGTTGTTCAGGCTCAACGTCGGTCATATCCTCGGATTGATCTTCTTGCGAACAAGTAGGTGTCTTAGGCTCATATTCAGGAACGGGTTCATCTTCAGGCATAGGCTCATACTCAGGTACATGCTCATCCTTGGGCATAGGTTCATACTCAGGAGGAGTCATGTCATAGTATCCAGGAGGAGTGTCAGGTTGAGAGTCCGACTCCGCTACATGCATGTCATCATCTAAATATTCATAAGCTTGTGGATTTTCAGGAGATGACTCTGTTTCAGGAATCTGATCATAATAAAGCCAATTAGCTGGGTTGTGCACACTTGTCCTAGGATTAGGTAAGGTGAACTGATCCAGGACTTTGTTATCAATAAGGAGCTCAAACTGATCAGGACCAAGGTTTCCAATGATACCTCGATTGAAGCAGAAACGAATGTCCATGGAGTTATAAGAACCAAGCGGTGTCAATCTAAGCAGCGGGTGTCTCAGTCCTATAGCATTTGCAATAATAGTGACAAATCCTCCGATCAGAATAGGTGAAACTTCGTCTTGCGTGCTACGCTCGAAGTTTGACAGCATAAAGGTAACAACATTGATCGGACGATTCTGAGAAGCGCAAAACATGATGAACAACTCTTCTCTGGAAACTTCAGTGACATTCTCAGGTTTACCGAAAATGTAATGAGCTAAGATCTTGTGGAAATATCTGAAGGCCGGATTATGAATATTTTCGGAGTGAAACTCGTGCTCTTCAGGATTATCATTACTAGTGATCTTACCCCAGAAATTCTCTAGCTCACGGTAGGCAAATAGTTCCTCTTGAACTACGGTAAATGCATCCATTCCGTTAGGAAGTTCCAACAAAGCAGTAAAATCTCGGATACAATACTGATATTCTATTCCAAACATCCTAAAAAAGAATTATTCCTCTTCTTATTCCTTGTCCACAGTTAGGTAGATAAGTCAGTGAACTCAATAATTCCATAGTGAGCTTTCGGTAGGTACAAAATTTGCGGAACAGGTGAGAACTGGTCCAACCGATTTGGTTCAGAAGTCCATTTGTCTCCGAGCCAGCTTAGCATATCTTCCTACTTGTCCTCTTCCTCGGAATACCACTTCCATATTGTCAACTTCTTGCATCGTGATTAGTTAGTAACTAAATTAGCCTATAAGTTGAAAAATATGAAAATTAAGTCAGAATTTGGCTAGTGTTGGAAAAAGAAGAAAATTAAAAAGAAATAAAAATCAAAAAGAGATAACAAAATTATAATAATAATTATAATTATAAAAAGATGAGATTTTTATAACAATAATTAAAATAGTGATTATAATTATAATAATTATTATAATTAAAAAGTGACAAAAACATAAAAATGTAAATAGAATAATGATAATAAAAACAAAATAAAATAAAATAAAACAAAAGAATTTAAATTAAAAGGATTAACAAAAAATTAAGAAAATTAAATGAAAAATAAAAATGTGGGTTGTCTCCCACTAAGCGCCTTTGTTTTATGTCGTAAGCTCGGCGATTTAAATGAATGTCATTTTTTCGAATGAGCGGGCAGCTCGTCAAGTTTGAAAAATTGGATACTTTCATCGTTCTCGAGACGATGGTAATGCTTAAGACGTTTCCCATTTACGACAAAAGGTTCGACCATTTTTCCTCTAATTTCTATCGCTCCGCACGGAAAGATGCTAGTAATTTCGAAGGGACCAGACCATCTAGAACGTAGTTTTCCAGGAAATAATTTTAGCCTAGAATTAAATAACAGAACTTTATCGTCTATGTTAAAACTTTTCCTAGATATACGCTTGTCGTGCCATTTTTTTGTTATTTCTTTATAGATTTTGGCGTTTTCATAAGCGTCTTGTCTAAGCTCTTCTAATTTGTTTATGTCTAGAATGCGTTTTTCGCTAGCGGTAGTGTAATTTAAATTTAATGTCTTAATGGCCCAATAAGCCTTATGTTCTAATTCTACCGGGAGGTGACATGATTTTCCATAAACGAGTTTGAATGGGGTGGTTCCTATTGGAGTTTTGAAAGCTGTTCTATAAGCCCATAAAGCTTCATATAACTTGGATGACCAGTCTTTTCTAGATATAGCAACAGTCTTTTCCAATATTTGTTTTATTTCTCTGTTAGATACCTCCACTTGTCCGCTTGTTTGTGAATGGTATGGGGTCGCTATTCGATGATTTACTCCATATTTCCGAAGAAGTTTTTCGAGGATTTTTGAGATGAAATGAGAGCCACCATCGCTAATTACTAGTCTTGGTACGCCAAACCTAGGAAAGATGACATTTTTAAATAGCTTGGTTACTACTCGCGTGTCGTTTGTAGGAGAGGCGATAGCTTCTATCCATTTCGAAACATAATCGACAGCTACGAGGATGTATTTATTGCCAAATGATGATGGAAAGGGACCCATAAAGTCTATTCCCCAGACGTCAAATATTTCTACTTCTAAAATGCCTTTTTAGGGCATTTCCTCTCGTCTCGTCTCGTCTCGTCTCGAGATGTTTCCAGTTCGTTGACATCTATCACAGTTTGTAACGACAAAGTGAACGTCTTTCCACAGGTTAGGCCAATAGAGTCCAGATTAGACGATCTTTGCACAGGTTTTAGACGTGCTTGAATGACCTCCATAAGGGGCTGAATGGCAGTGGGTTATTATACTTCCTATTTCTTCCTCGCGTACGAAACGTCTAAAGATTCCATCGGGGCCTCTCTTGAAAATAAGAGGGTCATCCCAATAGTATTGTTTTAGGTCATGGAAGAATTTCTTCTTCCGTTGGTAACTTAAATCAGGAGGAAGTACACCAGCGGCTAGATAATTTACGAAATCCGCATACAAGGGTGTAATGCTCATGGCAAAGGTGGTTGCGGCAGGTTCATCGGAAGCGTTTCTTTCTAATTGAGCTATAAGCTTATCGTAAGGAAAATCGTCGTTAATAGGTACGAATTCAGGTTCTAGGTTTTCTAAACGAGAAAGGTGGTCTGCTACGACGTTTTCTGTTCCTTTTTTGTCTTTAGTTTCTAAATCGAATTCTTGCAACAGAAAGATCCATCTTAAGAGTCTCGGTTTAGCATCCTTTTTAGTCAATAAGTACCTAACAGCGGCGTAGTCAGTGTATATGATTATTTTAGCTCCTACTAGATATGAGCGGAATACTACAGCTAAAAGCTCTTTTTCGGTTGTAGCGTAATTCATTTGAGCTTCGTCCATAGTTCTACTTGCATAGTAAATGACGTGAAGTTTCTTATCCTTTCGTGGACCTAGGACAGCGCCTACAGCGTAATCGCTCGCATCACACATTATTTCGAATGGTTCAATCCATTCAGGAGGTTGCATAATGGGTGTGGAGATCAATGCTTCCTTAAGGGTTTTGAAGGCTTCTAAACACTTGTCATCAAAGACGAAATCGGCGTCTTTCATTAGTAATTCGGTTAATGGTTTAGTTATCTTCAAGAAGTCTTTGATGAAGCGTCGGTAAAAACCAGCGTGTCCTAAGAAACTTTGTATCTCTCTCACGGTCTTTGGAGGTTGAAGATTTTCAATAACTTCTATTTTAGCTCAATCTACTTCAATTCCTCTGTTTGACACGATATATCCTAGCACAATCCCTTCTTGTACCATAAAGTGAAACTTTTCCCAATTTAAGACTAAATTAACCTTCACACAACGTTCTAGAACTTTTTCTAAATTCGCAAGACATCCCTCGAAACTTTCTCCACATACGGAGAAGTCGTCGATAAAGACTTCCATAATATTATCCAGGAAATCGGCGAATATTGCCATCATACATCGTTGAAATGTCGCAGGTGCGTTACATAATCCGAATGGCATTCGTCGGTAGGAAAAGATTCCAAATGGGCAGGTGAAAGTTGTTTTCTCTTGGTCATCAGGATGGATTGGGATTTGGAAGAAACCAGAGTAACCATCTAAGTAACAGAAGTGAGAATATCTAGCTAAGCGTTCTAACATTTGATCTATGAATGGCAGGGGGAAATGGTCTTTACGAGTGGCTTTATTTAGTTTTCTATAATCTATGCACATTCGCCAACCAGATTCAACTATTATGGTTATGGTTTCTCCTTTCTCATTCTTTATCACTGTGACTCCTCCTTTTTTAGGTACTAAATGAACTGGGCTAACACATTTACTATCGAATATGGGGTATATTATTCCAACTTCTAAAAGTTTTAAAACTTCCTTCCTAACCACTTTGCTCATAATCGGGTTAAGTTTCCTCTGGTGTTCTCTAGAGGTTTTCGAGTCTTCCTCAAGCATAATCCGATGCATACAAACAGAGGGGATGATTCCTTTGAGATCAGATATCTTATACCATAAAGCTGTTGGATATTTCCTTAGGACTTCTAACAATTTTTCGGTTTCGATAGGTCCTAAGTCAGCATTGATTATTACAGATCGTTCGAGTTCGCCGTATAGGAATTCATATCTTAGATTCTTAGGAAGCGTTTTGAGTTCGTCAGTCAGTTTACTAGGAGCAAGTGTAGGATCAGGTGTTAATGCTAAACATTCGTTTAAATTTAGGTTTTGGTTTTCTTCTTGGGTGTTTCGGTTATAGGGATTTCTAGGATTTCAGGGTTCTCGAGTGGTTCCGTTTTTGCTTCTCTGACGCATTCGTCACTGATATCCATGAAACAACAGGTGTCATCAATTGCGGGTGCTTTTAAGAAGTGAGATAGAATAAATTCAATATTTTCTTCTCCTACTTCGAAGGTTAGTTTTCCTCGTTTAACGTCTATTATTGCACCAGCAGTTGCTAAGAATGGTCTTCCTAGTATGATTGGGATGTTAGAATCTTCTTGAATATCCATGATGATGAAATCAGTTGGGATGTAGAATTGACCTACTCGCACAGGGATATTTTCCAACATTCCTACGGGGTATTTAACTGAACGGTCAGCAAGTTGAAGAGATATCCTTGTTGATTTAAGCTCACCTAAGTTTAGTTTCTTACAGGTTGAAAGTGGCATCAAACTAACACTAGCTCCTAAATCGCATAAGGCTTTATCTATAATAGTCTTTCCTATTACACAAGGTATGGAGAAGCTACCAGGATCTTTTAGTTTGGGAGGCATGTTATTTTGAATGATGGCGCTACATTCTGCGGTAAGCGTTACAGTTTTGTTATCCTCGAGTTTCTTTTTGTTTGAAAGAATTTCTTTTAGGAATTTAGCATATGAAGGCATCTGAGTTATAGCTTCTATGAAAGGTATGGTTATGTTTAATTGTTTCAGAAGTTCTACAAATCTTTTAAATTGCGCTTTAGTTTTCGATTTAGCTAATCTCTGAGGGTAAGGAATAGGTAGCTTATAAGGTGGTGGTGGCACATAAGGTTTCTCTTTTTCATATTCCACTTTGGTGTTGTTTTCATTTATCTTAGCGATTTGATCATCAGTTGATGTCTTCTTGGTTTCCTTTGGCTCTTGTTGTGACATGGGTGCGTTTTGAGTTCTAGGATCGATAGGTCCATCGTAGTTCGTTCCACTTCGTAGTGTAATCACATTCGCATGTCCTTTAGGATCGGGTTGTGGTTGAGCAGGAAACGTGCCAGCGGGGGCAGTAGTAGGTGCTTGTTGTTGAGCTACTTGGAAAATTTGTGTTTCTAGCATCTTGTTATGTGTAGCTAAAGCATCTACTTTGTCTGCTAATTGTTTTAGTTGCTCACGGATCAGTGGTTTTTACACGTTTATTTACCGTTGATTTTAGTCGTCTTTGCTTTATACTATCAAGTGTTTTACTTCATTCTTCTACATTTTATGCTTTGGTTATGTATTTTACTATTTGCAGGCTCAAAGGAATAAATCGAGACAAATCAATGCGAAAAAGTACAAAAATGGGAGTTTCGAAGGAAGTGAAAAATCAAGCTACATGAGGTCTGACACGACCACCTGTGTCACCTGAAATTGGCCGTGTTAGGATGAAGCGTGGCCAAGAAAATGCAAAAGAGATGAAAGTCACGGGGCTGACACGGCTCGTGTTAGCAAGTGTGAGATCTAGAAATTTTCAGCATGTTTCTCATTATGACAGGCATGTAGTATTTTGATCATAACTAGAGCTTCGTAACTTAGCAAAATTTTGCTAACGAAAAGGGCTACAACTTTGCTGAAGAACTCAAAGCCAAATTCTGAAGTTAAGGGCTGACACGGCCCATGTTACCTAACACGGGCACCCGTGTCAGCAGTGCTGGGAGTGATTTCGAAAATTTAAGTTCAGAGGGCCAACACGGCCACCCGTGTTGCCTGACACGGGCAGTGTCGGCTAAAACGTTGATTTTGCTGATTTTTGTGATTTTTTATTAAGTGTTGACCCAAAGGGGCATTTTGGGTACTTCCAACCAACCTAAGTGAGTCTGCACTATTTAGAAGAGTTTTAACGATGAATTAGAGGACTTTTTGGCCAAGAGAAGAAACACGATTGAAGATTGGAGAAAACAAGGGTTTGGGAGAGAAGAAGGCTTTCATGAACGGAAGCGATTGAAGATCAACTATCATCTCAATTCTTGTAACGTCTCTATTTTATATTTTGTTTTCTTTGAACGATATGAGTAGCTAGTCCCTAATGCTAGGGGGTGTCCTTGATTGGATCATGTAATGACTTTGAATTCTTGATTTCCTCAGTTGCATGTTTTTTTATTCAATTTGATTATACAATGTTTTTATGCTTTCTTTGTCGGACAAACGAGGATTGATTTATGGTTAACGATTTGCTGGACCGCGGTTGTTAAGGTTTTTGTACGATTAGATTATAGTAGATATCACCTAGGAATAGGGATACACTATAGTTACCGGTTAACTCTTGATAAAACAATTGCTTGATTTCATAATAAATCTCTAAGGAATTAGGATTTAGGTTGAATGTTCAAAGGTTTTCCCGCTAAGGAATTAGGGGAAAATATCCTAAAGGGCTGGTAATTGAATAGTATGAACTTGTTGAGGAGATCTAAATCCAAGGTTATTATAAAATTGTCACACACTTTACCCTAGCATAATACTCATATTTGTCAAAAATCCAATTTACTTTTCTGCTTATTTTAATTACTTTTAGTCACAATTTGCAAACAAAACTTCAAATATTGTTTTTGTTTAATTGAACCACTATTGAAACTCATTATTAACGTGCAGTCCTTGAGATCGACATTCGGGGAATTTCCCTATTATTACTATAGAGGCAAAATAGTACACTTTCTATTTTACCGATCAAGTTTTTGGCGCCGTTGTCGGGGACTGCCAAAATATAGAGTTTTAATTTTAGTTCAATTGAAATTTTATTGCTCGTGAACTCAAATTTTGTTTTCAGTTTTTGTTTATTTGAATTTGGTTTTACTATAAAAAAAAGATAAAAAAGTCTGATTATTTTTGCTTCATGAATTCTTCTATAATTTGCTACTAACAAATTGTCTGAGTTTTGTAGCTATGTATTATTTTGATACATTGCCACCTGTATCTCCTGCATGTTGGTCGCCTAATTCAGGAGTCACCTTGGAAGAGGCGACTAAAATTTTTAAAGCATATAAGAGAGAGGTAAGAATCCTTATGAATGAATGTCAGGAAGCTAACTTTTATCCAGATAGGTTTATTTGGATAAATTTAGAGTTGGAAGAAGAATATGTGGAACCAGAAGAAAAATGCATAATATCAGATGAAGAGGATGCAGTAAGAATAGAAGAATTTGAGGTAAAAAAGAAATATGGGGAATAAGAAATAAGGAAACTTGAAGATGATCGAGTTTTGGACAAAACCACAAATTTAACAATTTGTGAAGATGTGGTCACCCAACAAGAAAATCTTCAACAAGAGAGTATCCCCAAAAACTATTTTTACAACAAGGAAGATGAAAGACAAGAAATTGACAAAGTACTGGAAAACATTTAAGCCTTGTTCAATAAAATCAAGCTAAAATGAATTTGGCAGCAACATCATCAATACTTTAAGTTCATGGGATTGCTACCAAACAAAAGAAATAAAAAAGATTATGTGTTCTTTGTGTCATATATGCCACCCTAACAAGGGGAATGTATCGTCGAGCCATGCGACGTTAAACGAAGCGCTTCGTGGGAGTCAACCCATGCTTTTAACAACTTAGTTATCTTTTTGTGTTTGCTTATTTTTTGTTTCAGGAAATAAAAAGGGGGACTTTCTGGTCAATGCTAGGAAGCTGCAGTTAGAGTTGCACTACTCTATGTGAGTCACCCCTCTCGGGCTTGTTCTGAAACATTGGGGCCAATGTTTAGTTCAAGTTTGGGGGAGGATTTACTCTTGCATTTTTCTTTTTATGTTTTTGTTATGATGTTTAAAACCAAACATTGAGTTCTTCCCAAATTTTTACCGAAATTTTAATTTTTGTTGAAGAGTTTTGATCTTAAAGAGCGATCGGGAATAGTATATAGAGATGAAGGGAGGATTGTTTGAGGACAAGAAGTTTGGAATAATGTGACAAGAAGAGGTTTGTTTAAACACCCTTGGTTCCCTAAAAGAAATACGAGTCTAACGTGTAGATTTGCACCATAGTACTTGTCTCCTGAGAAGTACTCCTCGAGTAGTTTATTGATACAGTCTGGCATAATTCAGATTCACATGCATGATGATTGGTTGAGAAAAAAAATTGATAAAGTTGGCACCAGATGATGAAAAGGCGGTAAAAGGCAACCGGATCGCTAAGTTGGGTAACCCTCACCCGGTTATTCAGCCCAAAGGAGGTTGATCCCCAAACGTCGTCCAAAAACTTGATCGGAAAAATAGCAAGTGTACTATTTTCTACCGATGTAGTTATTAAAGTGGAAATTATCCAAGTATCGATCACGAGGACTGCTGTGATATTATAAGAGGAAATACGAATTCAATTGAACAAAACAATAACGGGGGTTGGTTTGGGTTGATTTTATTATCTTGAAATGCAACTAACGAAATTAAGCAAAAAGTAAATAAATTAGAGACAAGTATGAGGGAATATGCTAGGGTCGATGTATGAACCGCCTTATGAATCATGTAATCGCTATTTTACGAGAGATTCGTTAGTATAATTAAGTATCAATTCTCGATGTTAGTTTACACTAATTCCTTAGCTGTAAACCTTTTTGATATTAAAACTCAGTTTTAATTCCTTGACCACTAAATTGCATATCACTGTCTATGTGAATATAACCAAGAATAATTGATCACTACGGTTAAATCCTTATTCCTAAGTGGTTTACCGGTAGTGTTAGAATTCAACGAAGCGTTAAGATGGTTTGTCCGACCTAACCTTAACCGTAAATCATCATAATATTTTCCAATAGAATGAAGCATGAAGAACATTGAATAAAAACTTAATGCATAAAAACTTTCAATTCGTAAATTAACGGTAAATCAAATCATCATAACATAGTGATCCAGGGATGTAACACCCTTCTAACCCCGCGGCGATTAATCAAATTAAATTAGAGTAACATGCACAAGGGCGTCACAATTAATAAATAAAAATAAACCACATCGGTCACAAGTCATGCATTCACTGAAGAAACATACTAACATAACTCATAAATCAACTATCTCATGTTTACACAGCGGAATATGTTATCAAACTAGCATTACATCATCCATGCTTTAATCCTCAAATAAGATAAATAAAATAGAGTTAATGTCATAAACTAAAAACAGCGTTCCCCAGTGTTACACCTATCAGAGCATGACCCGACGCAAACCGACACATTGACTCATGAGCTAATCCTCACCGAGTCGAAGCCGCTATCCTCAATCTGAAAAATATAGTGTAAGGGTGAGTCTCATTCGCAATTAACAAATATTATTGCATTATAAATAACAGTACATTAACAGTTATATTATCCACCCAACTCATCTATATCCAGATCGTCCATCAACATACATACACATATCATCGCAACAATATAAGAGTATACATATAGTCATGTTATCAAATCCATGCAAATGAATGCAACTGACTCTATGCATGTGGTACCAATCATCATCAATGGGAATCACCCACCGACCGATCTATCATCATCCAGATACGGCCCTGCCAGCACAAATTCCACACAGTGGGAATTCTACCATTCACTGAATCCTCTCATCATCTAGGATTCAGTCCTCTTCAATGCTTATGAATGCATGCAAACATATATATAACATACTCTCATCATCTCCACTCTATGAGTAGCATCATCTATACTCATTTCATCATCATCATCATCATCATTACTAAGCATGTTCATATATACATTAACATCATTCAATACAATCAATCATCAGTAAACCACAAAATCACATCACAAGGCTTACACAGTCTCAAACAGCATACAAAACAGGCCTACAGATCGAAAGTTACACATCATTGAACTTTCCAGAAAAATCACAAAACAGAAATTTCACATACAGAAACCATATGCGTATCATCAAGTCCATACGCGTATCACCCATAGTCCATACGCGTCTATACGCGTATCACCAGAACCAGATTTTTCCTAGAAGCAACCTCATACGCGTATCAGCCTTGCCATACGCGTATCACCAGATTCAATTTCCTCTTTAAAATTTTTCATACGCGTATGAGCATCCTCACACGCTCCTCATACGCAAATCACCAGCACAAGGTACTTTGGGACAGGGCAGCTGCGTATCATACGCGTATAGCCCTTGGGGAATATCCCTCATATGCGTATGACCTCATCCCATACGCGTATGGAACTGTTTCATACGTGAAACACCAGAAAATGTCCATAACCTGCAACTTCGTAACAGTCCAAAACCCACTCGTTCTTACTCATACCAGTCCACAATTTTGAGTCTAAAACAGTCCAATTTTCACTCTATTATTCATAGAATTCATTCATACGGATTAATCTATCATCCTACATCAATTCATACATCAAAGCTCCAAAATCTAAACCAATTCTTAGGACTCAAAAACCTAACTCTGACATACAAATCAAATTGAATCAACAACACAGCTATCATGCACCAATCATCTATAATCACAATAAGAGATGATAATTGGAAGAGTCCCCCCTTACCTTAGCCAAATTCTTGCTCTTTGGTCTCTTCCTCTTTGTTCCTCTTCTACGTTCTTCGTGTTCCAACT
This sequence comes from Vicia villosa, assembly GCF_029867415.1. NCBI lineage: Eukaryota > Viridiplantae > Streptophyta > Magnoliopsida > Fabales > Fabaceae > Vicia > Vicia villosa. The sequence goes on along the minus strand of NW_026705460.1, from coordinate 80,492 downwards.
TTTCTCTTTTCACGTTCTGTTCTTTCTTTCCCAATTCTAATTATTTTATGAAAAATAATATTAAATTAGTAAGGGCTTTACTACACCACACCCCCTCTTCTTACTAATCTCACACATGGCCCAAATGCCATCAACCATCATTTTTTCCATTATTTTCATAAAATCCATAATAATAATAATTATTAATCTAATATTCAAATTAAATTAAAATTAAAATTATACGGGTGTTACAAGGGACATATCCCTAACATAAAAGTGTTTAGCTACTCATACTGATAAAAGAAATAAAACAGATATTCATTGACATTACAAGAATTCAACGATTGATATGATCTCCAATTGCAATTGCCCTTGAAGATCTTCTTCCAAAACCCTTGCTCTCTTCTTCTTTCACTGTCAATTTTCTTTCCACAATCAAAGATGCCTCCTTCTCCTTCAAATTAGGTTTTAGTACTGCTGATTCAGGTTCAAAACGCGCGAAAAGTCCACTCTACCCTTAATGAAATCGAGGCAGAGAATAACACAAATTATAAAAATTCTGATCGCGCCTACCAACACGGGCCGTGTCCTGTAACACAGGCACCCGTGTTGGCCCTCTGTCCATGTGGTTTTTCAATATTTTCCAGACTTCCTGACACGGGCCGTGTCAGGTGACACGGGTACCCGTGTCAGACCACTGCTTTGCACTCTTTCAATATTTTCTCATGCTTCCTGACACGGGCCGTGTCAGGTAACACTGGCACCCGTGTCAGGCCACTGTATGCGCCAAATCTTCATTTTCAACTTCGATTCGCATTTGTTTGGCTCTGCATTCTTCTTACGGTCTTCACTACTTAAACCTGAGACATAATTACTACCAAAACAAGCATCAAAGCATCTTAAAAACCATGAGATCTTAACATAAAAAAAAACACACTACTTAAACGAAACATTCAAAATAAGAAAGAAAACTATAAAAGACAGACAATTGTTTTACCGAATTGACGAGATTTATGCCAAGAGATTGATGAAAACACAATACAAATGGTGACCGATCACTCACTATTATGAATGCTTTGATTTAGGAAGTCCTTGTTGATTTGTTGTTGGGAAGCTATGAAGTTTTTGGTCATGATTTCTAGATTTGAATTCCTAGGGGCATTTGGAGCAGCTACAGGCGCTTTTTGATAGCCAGGTGGGACAGCAGGTGCTTGTCCAGGTGCGTACAACGCATTGTTGTTCTTATACGAGAAGTTTGGATGGTTCTTCCATCCAGGGTTGTACGTGTTTGAGTAATGGTTTTGTGCCATGTTTTCTATGAGGTTATATGCTTTATCATGAGGTTTGTCCATTCGAGCTCCACCAGCAGCGGCATCTATAGTCATTTTAGTGTTATAAAGTAGACCACCATAGAAAGTATGGATGATCAGCCATGGTTCGAGTTCATGATGAGGGCATAGTCTTAGCATGTCCTTATATCGTTCCCAAGCTTCGAAGAGTGATTCGTTATCTTTTTGGGTAAATCCGTTGATTTGACCTCTTAGTATAGCAGTTTTGCTAGGCCGGAAATATCTAGCTAAGAATACTCTCTTCAATTCGTCCCAGGTAGTTATGGAATTAGAGGGTAAGGATTGAAGCCACGCTCTAGCTCTATCTCTCAAGGAGAAAGGAAAGAGACGTAATCGAATAGCTTCAGGACTAACGTTGTTAGCTTTGACAGTGTCGGCATATTGCACGAACACGGATAAATGGAGATAAGAATCGTCTGCAGGGCTTCTAGAGAATTGGTTCTGTTGGACAGCTTGTACCAATGGAGGTTTCAGTTCAAAATTGTTCGCCTCAATTGCAGGTGGTGCGATTCTTGAGTGCGGTTCAGCTCGTGAAGGAGCGGCATAGTCTGTAAGAGGACGAAGAGCAGCCATCTCTAACTTCGGGTTAAATTGATCAGTAGAGGTCAATTCATGAGAAAGTGGAATTGGTGCTACTTCGGGAAGATGATAAGCTCGACGTCTTACGTTAATAAAACGTTCGATCTCGTTAATTCGTTGTATTAATTCCCCTCCTTGTGAACGAGTATTTGGCATACAATCGTTCAAAGAGAAAGGAAAGAATTGCCCTAGTCTCTACGGTGTAACAGTGAGTTACGATATCGACTTAAATAGTCCTCTACAACGGCGCCAAAAACTTGATCGCGACTTTATGTGTCTATAAATTTGATAACTGCAAGTGCACATTTGTGTCGTGTAGTTTTAAAAGATATCGAATCCACAGGGGCTATGAATCGATCTACCGTTATCTAAGGTTACTGTGTAAAGCTAAGGCTACTAATATTTGGGTTGTTTCTAATGGGAAAATTAAAATATCAAATCTAAGAAATATAATAATAAACGGATATTAGTATGTATTTTGTCTAACTTAGGTGATCCGAAGGTCTATTGGCTATGATTGGCATTTGATTAAAAATCTTTATTAATTATTTCGTTTAAAAGTCCTCCTCTCAAACTCTTGCTCTGTTGACTTAGACTACTATCCTAACTCGTAATGTACGCTCTCGCCATCCCATTAGATTTAGAAAAGCTTTTTGAAAATAACATAGTTAATAAAATGCTCGCTTTATGAAGACGTTATCTACTTAAATCTCCTAGTCTCAAACTCTCGCTCTGTTGACTCGGATCATGCTAGTATTCCCTAATGTATGCTTTCTCCATCCCGCGTCGGGTTTAAAAACACTTTTTGAAAGTAAGTAATTTCTAATCAGTTTTAATACGCTTTCGCCATCCTTAAAACTAATGTCCTATGTCTACTATCCAGTTAAGAATGTCAAACTCTCGCTCTATTGATTTTAACCTTTATCGGTCCTAAAATCTCAAACTCTCGCTCTATTGATTTTAGAACTCTAGTAATTAAATTAGACATAAAACCAAAAACAAGTGATAGTTAATAAAACATATTTAAGCCAACTTATTTCGGATCCTACGGTTAACTTACTTTACATACCGATATCTTAATTAATTAGCCAAACATATTGATATGGTTAAACATGCATAAATCGGTTCGGTTTATAATAAAAGGCATATTAAATGGCATACAATATATCATGCAAATAAATATAATAAAGGCGGTAAATAAGAAACTTGACTAAAATTAATCTGAAATAAACTTGAATCTTGAAGTACTCGAATTTCCACCACAGGTTGGCAGGATCGTTCTTCAGATATTATTCGGGCTTAAAATTAAAACAAGGAAATAAAACGGAAGGTTAGATCTAACGTAAGGTTAGATCTATGAAAAATTCACAACAATTTCCGGTGTAGAAATTGTTGTGAGAAAAGAATGCAGTGAATAAAAATGCGAAGGAAAAATAATGCTTGAAAAATAAATATTCGGCAGCACTTCGTTGGTAAAAATTCGGACCCTTTCTCAAGTGTTTGTGTCTGGTATTTATAGGAGTAGCCTTGCAGAGTGCTTTCCACTTTTTCCTTTTTCGTCCCTTCTTTTTCTCCTAAAAATGTGCATTCACATGACTTGAAAAGAGTCGTTGCAGAGAACATGGTCTTGAGACGTGCGTCTCAAATGCCTTTAATATAGGAGACGGGCGTCTCCTCTTCGATACATGGCAAGGAGAGTGGAAGACAGACGTCTCCACTCTTTACTTGGTCTTCTTCTACAATCTGGGCCTTCTTCATGTTCCCAAAGCCCAAGACAGGCGTCTCCCATATATATGAGACAGACGTCTCACCTTTTGTGTGGGCCACACACTCACTCTTTTGGTTTGGGCCTGTTGCTCTTTGTACCTCCTATTCACTTCAGCACCTCCCTTTTATCTTCTTGGAATAAATATGAATGATTTTTGCTCCATTTCTTCTCCTTTTCACGAATAGTCTCAATATGAACGTATTACCTGAAACATCGCAAACACCCGCATAATATCATAATAAAACAATATAATTTAATGAAAATGCTAATAATATCTATGGATTTTAAGCTAAATATATGATATAAATTCGTGTTATCAATATCGGTCATGTCATTCACTACTGAACCTGTATTAGCTTCACACATATCCAACCTGCATAACACAATATCAACCAGGTATGTTTTTCCACTAATGCATCCAACATGAAAACACCTTCAATCATACGATAGAAAATCACACAAAAGAGAAGATACTTTCATCAAGGGTTTTGGACACGGAGGGATTCAAGGGTTGCCACCATTGAAGATCAAAGTCACCATTAGTTTTGAGTAAATGTCTAAATTCTTTATGATGTGTTTCTTGAATATTATGAGAGGCTAAACCCCCCAATGCTAGGGGTTGTCCTGATTTGGTTTTGTAATAACTATGAATTTGTGATTTAATCATGACATTGGTTTTTGTTATTCACTTAAGATATGCAATGTTCTTAATGATTTCTTTATAATCTACGGCTAATAATACAAGACTGTGGTTGTTAGGGTTTGTGCATAGTATGATTAAAGTAGATATCTGTGGACCTCCGATTTTTTAATCCCGGGCCATACCTCTGTTCTGTAGAGATACGTGAACTGACTCTTTTTTATCGCTTTAATGCTTTCGCATTTTTTTGAAAATACACAGAGTCGCCACCGACCTTTTATTTTATCCAATTAAGGAAAGGTTTATAAAAGACACAGAAAAAAGACCTTTAAGAAATTCTGGGTAAGGGGGTAGGTTATACAAAGGGAAGGTATTAGCACCCTTTGTATCCATGGTTATCCATGGGCTCTTAAGTTTGCTTAGCTCACTTGTTTTTCGATGACTTTTCAATTGCTCTGAAATTGCTCATATGTGGTTCCCAAATACTTTTGTAAATTGAATTTTGTAATGATCCGTGTGTGGATGTATACAAAATGCTTGTTTATCTTTCGAAAGATGTTTTTGAAAAGAACGTTAACTTTGTAATAATCCGTGTTTGGATGTATACGAAGTATTGTCTTTTGGAAAGATTTGAAAAAACAACAGTGTATGAGAATTTTGTTTGTTTTGATTTGAGCAAGCAAACTAGGAGGTCTACCCTGAGTTATAAGGTCTTTATCCTATTTCCTTTAAAAATCTATCCTTTCACCGGATATAAAAGCAAGGTTCGATTTTGTACTCAAAACAGTATAATTTGATTTTGATTTTGAAAGAATGAAAAGGGATTACCTGAAAAGGTGCAAGTGTGATTGTGATTGGATTTAGGTATTTATCTTTGAAGTTAGTGATCTAACGATTCAATTTTATCTTTGACATACACGCAGTTTATATTTGCTGGAAATTAAAATGCAGAAATGTAAAGTGCGGAAAGTAAATCTACGCTATTACATCGATTGTGCAGGAAATGTAAACTAGCCTATTTACATGAATTTGACATCCTATACATTTATCTAGGAATTTAAATTGCAAGAAAAATAAAAGGCATGTTTTTGGATTTTTTATGATTTATTTTAATTATAATTAATGCATGATTAATTAAATTAAAATGAATAAAAAAGATGAAAATAGATTTAAACCTAGAAATTAAGTTTAAAATATGTACAAAATATTTGTCAATTAATTTTAAAACAAAACTAATTTTTTTTGGAATTTTTGAAATTGGTTTGGAATTGATTTAAGTTAATTAAAACATAATTATGCAAATAATTATACAAATAATTAAAACTTAAAAAGAAAATTATTCAAAATATGTACAAAATTAGTTTATAATATATAAACAATATTTTATATAAAGAACAATTTTTTTTATGATTTTTTGATTGGTTAGAATAATTAAAAGCAAATATATAAATATATACTAATTAATTATGCAAAATATTGAAATTTTAAAGAAAAATAAAATATTTTTATTTCAGAAAATAATATATTATTTTAGAAGTCTAAAAATATTTTTTGTGTATTTTTTGGATTTTTAAAACTATTTTTAATTAATTTAGCAAAGAAATTAAAATAAAATCGAAAATAAAATAGAAAATAAAAGGATACTGATCCTGTGTGGTAATTTATGGGGGAGTATGATGTGCACGCGTGATCTGGAGCGTTGGATGACTCATTAAATGAAATCAAGTGGTCCAGAAATTGAGGCTCATGGGACACGTTGCACCTGCAAAGCACAGAATTAGAGGAAAATTTAAAAAGGTACGCGCGCTGCTGAACCAATGAGGGGGAGACACCTCATCGTCTTCAACCTTCAGCCAGGGGTTTTTACAGCGCTTTTATGAAACATGCGCTGTAATTGATGAACCTCAAACCTGCAAAATAGCGAATAGGGGTAAACGTGCAAAGAAATTTGGCGCGATGGTACCATTCAATTCGTCTGATCCATACGAACCTAATGGTGCTATTTAGAACTTGTAATTTTGCCTAATTTGGAAAGCCCTAATTTTGAAGCTATGAACCCTAAAATGGTAGTTTCGTTTATACGTGTCCAAACTTCAATTAAGTTTCCAGAAATGATCTACACCTCAAACCAAACTTAATAGTATGTCTACATCTTGTTAAACATGTGTGAATAACCAGATACGAATTGATTTTAGTTTGAACAAATTTGGACCTGTATAGCTTGATTCAGTGAGCTTCAAGACTTGTAACTGATTGGGATAGTTTCAGTGATGTTCAAGGAAGGTGTATGAATGCTTAGTTTGTATTGAAATGGACTGAAATTACAAATTCGAATTTGAGTTTTCTTTGAATTTTTTTCAAGTGATTACAAGTGTTATGAGCTTATGTATGCTTCTGAACTCGCCTCCCCTTTGTTACTGAACTATGATAGCTTATTTATAAGCATTGAGTGCTTACAATTGAAGCTAAGAAGTGTCTTTAGTTGCCTTTGTTGAAACTTTGGTTTTTTAATATTAAAAACCTTGAATTCTTGACCAAGTCATCTTGCCTTCAATGCACCTGCCTTGCTCTTCAATTCTCTGCAGAAAGGTAGAGATTCCTTGGGTGAGTCATGCTTGATTTGTAAGCTAACCATTATCCATGCATTTTCCTTTTAATTTTAATCTTAAAGTAAGATAAAATCATGCCAAAAATGGATAAAAAAAGGTGTGGGCTTAGTCTTGGTCGTGGGAGGCCCATAACATCATGGAAATGATGTTTGAATGCTGAAAACTTGGCCCCATTTGGAAAAAATACATTTTTGAGCAATGTTGATTTCATGTATTTTCCCAAAATTTAGCCAACTTCAACAAGGTGTAAATCCTTCAATTTTTGTCATATGAAGGAGATCTTGCACTTTTTGGAAACCTCAAAGAGTCCTCTAACCAATGCCTTTGGTCTCATGTCAAAATGATTTTTGATGCTCCTCATGTGTCCATTTGAAAAAAGTGTCTTTTTGTTGACTTTGAAAATGACCTGTAATGTCTTTGGTCATATTTTTCAAATGGTGAATCCAATGACCATGGGATCAATGGCATTTGAAAGATAATTGAATTTCCTTCAAGATGAGCTTTGGTTTGAATTTTTTGGATGAAGGATGAGAGAGTTATGATCAGTCAAAGTTGAGTTGACTTTTCAGGCAAAAACCCTAATTTTGAATCTTAGAGTTTTGTTGATTTTTGATCTTTCCTTGATGAATTATGATCATCCAATGATCAAATGATGAATCCTTTGATAAAATATGGACTTTGACAAAAAATTTCATTTTTGACTGTTGCTGACTTTTTGGTCAAACGGGTCGTCTGTTGACTGTTTGAGCTGCTGACGGTGCGTCTGAGTGAATTGAAGTTTGAAAATTTGTATGATGGTACTTTGAGATATATGGATGTGTATGAAATCCATTTGAGCTCTCAAAAACTTGTTGCTCCTGTAAAAACAAGAAAAACCCTGATTAGGGACTGTTTGTGTAGGAGACAGTTAAACGTACCTGATTTTTTTGTGCAGTGTTGAGTTTCTGCTAATCGCGTGATATTCAGAAGACTTCTAGCACAAAAGATCTTGGAATTTTGAATTGTGAAAGATTGATTTGATTGATGGTACAAAACACTGAGAATTGTACTGCCAGCAGTTTGGCTGTCGACTGACTGTTCAGGTAGCAGTTAGAGTGAAAAATCAACAGTCAAAGTCAATTTTCTTTTTTTTTGTTGTTTTTGTTTTATGTTTTATGTGAAAAATGAAAGTTTATTTACATGACCTGTTAAAAACATAGACATAATAAATAACTAATATTTACGGTATGCGGGCAAAATTACCGATAATAACCCTGAAAATCATTTAATGCACAGAAATAGGAATATTTGACTGGCAGAAAACACACAAAATATTATCTTAGTAATTAAGCAATATTATGACAAATAGTACAACATTTAATACTGACAGTACAAATATCACATACTATATTGAACAGTACGACGAATAAACGGTACATTTAAGAAATAAGAAATACGGCAAATTTTAAGAATGACGATTAATGACCCATGCTATGAACAATAACATGTAGATGATTGGGAGTGCAACCATTGCAGGTCCACACTCTTCAGGACTATGCAGGCAGAAGAAAGTCATGATCACCGTAGCAATGGTGATGACTGTAAGAAACAGTGTCTCTATCCACTTTGCCATTCTTGTCAGGGAAGAAGAGCAAATAGATATGAGGTAGGAATTTGAAAGATGAGTTAGAATTTGATGTGAGATTTTATGGAAGAAAATGAGAGGTATTTATAGAATGGAAAGAAGGATAGAGACGTTGGGGAATGATGTGATTCCGTACAAAAGGAAAATTTGAGTGGAAGTAAGATTTGAAAGAAAGTGGATGATAGTGTTGGGAAAAAGAGAGATTTGATTTTTGAAAAAGAGATTTGAAAAGATTTTTGAAAATAATGGAATATAGTACAAAAACTAGTGGGAAACAAAAGATAATAATAATCCACTTGTTACCAGTACAGTCTGAGTTTCCTGATTCTGCGCCTGCAAAAAGATTTAACTCTGTACCAATTGTGTCAGTACTATTTATCTGTAAATAAATAAATAGCATGTGTGAAGTAATAAACAGGATTTGGCGTTTGCGTAAGAATAAATTCAACTGCAAGCCAAAATACTGTAAGAAAAATTCTAAAAACTAGGTGTTTCATATGTCAGGATATTTGTTGAAATAAAAATCCATGATTATATGAGACTCTTAATTTTCAGATTGGAGTTTTTTCTTAAAAAAGATGTGGGCAAATTTTGGGGTATAACAGTGTTTACGGTGATTTCCAGTAAACAACCGCTAGTCTTCCAAACTATAATAAATATGATTTGGTTACTTGCAGGATCGACTAGATTGATCCTAGGACACATAGTCAAGAAGATTGTTATCAATGTTTATTCGAACCATATTCATTATTTGTCTTCTTCAATAAGCGTTGTTCGATTAAAGAACAAATAGTCTTGACAATCACTTTGTTATATATAAATGTGACTTCAATGGAAAGATAAGTAACATAACATAGAAAATTAAAAAGACTATTGAAAAGTAAAGAATCTTAAACTGCAGAAATGTAAAAGACTTTGAAAGTAAATAGCATGAAAGTAATTCGAAAGTAAGTGACGTTAAAGTAAAGATACAGAAATGTAAATGGCAGGAAGTAAACGAAATGCAGTAATTCTGGAAGATAAAAACAAAAGATAATACACATGTATTAAAATGGTGGTGTCATACGTACATTTTCTCAGCGAACTCTTTCTCTTAACGCTTGATACTTGAGTAAATATGTGAGTGATTTGTACAAAATGAACACACGGAATCCTAACATTAAGACTCCTATTTATACTAGTTTCGACCTTAACGGTCCTATACTAATCTGCTGCCACGTTTCTCATCAGAACTTCCAGCGAAGCCATCTGTTATTGAACGGTTACGAAACCGTCTTCAAATTTCAAATCTTCCCGCCTGAGTCCGTCTTCGACGCGTGGCAGTGTATTAAACAAACACTACGAAAAAACACGCTAAGTAGTAATACTTGAATACATATTCTATGAATTTTGTCTAAGTCCCGAAGACATATGCTTTCATTAATCTTTCAGTGTTCACTATCTTCATCGAACTTAGAAGTCTTTATTTTTCGAAGCATGACCATCAGTAGTCATTCTTTTACTTTTTAAGGGATGGCCATCAGTAACCATCTTTCCTTCGATTCTCAACTCCTTCGAAGGACAAACAATATAAAACGAAATCTTCAGCTAACAAATTGCCCCCAATAAATGCCTGTTTCGAGAATCAACAGAAATAGGCGTTTCTTGTCATTATAAGATTTCGTTTTTATGATCCTTGAAAGTTCCAAGACTGCTGACTAACGTCATAATCACTGATAACACTGTTTCCGAAACGTCTTGTCATTTTCAAAGATGTCTTCTCATAACTTACATTCCTACGTTTTAACCTTACTTCCTGATCATTACTCCTACATACTAGGAGTGAAGCTAACTCATTCGACCGCCGTTGGATTAAATCACCAGCCGCCACGTGTCTCTCGGGTTTTACCCAAAATATTTAAAAAGGTTTCCGTTAAACCTTTAAATACTTGATCTTGTGCCTCTATACCGCCTTTCATTCATCTTCTTCACCGAAAAGTTGAAACATCTTCACTCTTTTTTAGAATCTTGTTCCTTTAATCAAAAATTTCTCCATGGCTTCATCTTCAAATGTTCTTCAACCCGCTTTGAAGCTCCAATCAATAACACGCTCTGGGGAACGAGAGTTCGTTCCAAACCCTAACACCGAAGAAATACGCGCTATTTACGCTTCCCAGGTAATCATTCCCTTTGAACTTTCTGGAAAATCTTTCGCTTTTATGGGTCTCTTTATGAAAACCTTAGTGAAGCTGCAAACCTTACCAAGAATTTCAAATCTGGTAGTTTACTTTACGCTGGTCCTTTCTGGCTATTGCAACTGTGGCTTAATGCTACATTCGAAACTCATCTTCCCTTTCGAGGAGATGTCAATGAGGAGGATAGCACAATCAAAAATCGAACTATAGAGGGGACCAGGTTAGCTTACCTAACTCCAAAAGAGGAAATGGGAAAGCTTCATGAACATTTCCTGGCGTATTCGATGATGTTTGCTCGGCGTGACCAGTTCGATCCTTCTATGGCCCCATTTGTACACAGAATAATAGGTCCCGAATGGTTTACTCGAAAGTTTCCACCAGCTTCTCAAGATCAACAAATTGAATCTATGGAAATTTGGGAAGCCTTTCTGACTCCAAGATTATTTTCCCACCGTCTTCGACCATCAAAGGGTCAATGTATCCTCATGTGTTATCAACCAAATTTGGTCTCGAGACAGTTTGGGCTAACTCAAGTAACACCCAAGTGCTTATATGAGAAAAGGAACCATATGTGTTTCTATACCTTGTACTTGACTGAAGAAGAATGTAAAACAAAAATCAACAAATACGTTGGCACCACCAAACTTCCTCCCGTTTCTTTCGAACCTGCTTTTTATTCTACACCAGACTTTCATCAATGGTGGACGGATTATTATAGCTCCCAAATCTTTGATGCTGATAGCCTTGCTCAAGCACTAACTGCAGCTTTTACTGATGTGCAGGAGAATTTTCAAAAAGGTACTTCAACTCATATTAAAGAAATCCAAGCTTTTCAAAAATTCTTTGAAACTATCTACAGGCCTGATGATCTTAGTCGGACCGTTCGTGAGGCTGCAGTCATTTTGCGCGAAAAGTTTTCCGCCAAACTGGATAAGTTGAAATTGCCCTCGTATGTTCGACCAGAACTACGTTATGAAGTGGCTTTCAAACTCAATCCTCCAAAATTCCCTCCACTACCAAGTGCTGATTTTGGTGTGGCTCTAAGTCCTCCTTTCCCAGACTGGTTCGTGTGTGGGAATGCTCTCAAAATTCTTCAAGAGAGTACCACAAAACACGCTGAACGAGTGGTTCCGACTAAGCACACCTTGGATACTTTCAAAGGACATCTTCATATAGATCTTAAACATGTTCGTGTCCTGACTCCAATACCTGAAGGTTTGGATTAAGACAATCTTTTCGACTGACTTTTCTTTTCTTTGCTGATATACTGATTTCAGTTTCAACTACAGCTGTTGCACGAAGGAGGAAGATTAAGGAAGCTTCTGCCCCAAAAGACTCCGGGACATCTAAAAGCAATAAACCAAGTGGGAGTGACTCCATCGTCACTGATAAGAAGCCCACGGTATATACTCATCTCATACTCTCAATCTTGTACAATCTGTGATTAGTACTCATCTTTCTCATTTTCCACTTGCCAGAGTTCGAAACCCCCAACGGGTTCGAAGCGTAAAGCTTCTTCGACCACTGGCTCAGATGGCGAAGATAAATCCCCTCCTCAAACTAGACAAGGACAGAAGAAAAAACACAAAGCTGTTACCCCTTCAAGAAAAGGGAAAAAGGCAAGCCCTTCCAAAGCTGCTTCCCCTGGTAATAAAGCATCCTCTGAGGAATCTCCTTTGAAGACTGCTAGCAATGCTCTTGTTGTGGAAAGCCATAATTCAAGTCCAGACAATATTCCACCCAAGGTATTTTGGGTTTGTCCCACATATTATCTTGTGATTTTAACTAAATAATTGTACTGACATTTTACCTAGTTATTGCAGGATGATGCTGGCACTGCTACTTCCGGTTTTAAAGACCCTGGCCTCACCATTGATGTTGACAAACTTTACAGTAATTGTCAAACTTTAACTTTCGTTAACTAAACTCCTCAAAAGTTTATTTTTATGACTAACTTTGCTCTGTTTAACATAGGTACCTCTCAAAATCAAACTCATGTTCTTTCGCCAGTCTTTGAAGACGTTAGGCCAATTGCTACCATATTGCCTAATGAACCAGTCGAAGAAAGTCACTCTACTGACGAATCCCCACCTACTCATCAAGGCAAAAATTTGGAAGAGGATCATCCATTCTCAGGCAGCGACAATGTGAACCAGCAATCACATGACAACGAAGATTCTGCGTCGGAGAAAGATGCTATGGAAGAGATTTCTCAACCTGAAAAACCAGTTTCTCAAGGAACTTCGACTCATGATGCAAAAACCATTCCTGAGACGACTTCGAAACCTACCCCTGCAAAGCTTACTCCTTCAGAGCTTGAACACCTTAAGCAAACTGATCCTCTTAGTTTCTTAAAGGCCATCATGGATGCGAATACTCCTTCGCCTCAAGAGCTTAATGTCTCACCAGCTGTAACTACAGATTCTAGTGACAAGGAAGATATTCCAAGTCTTCTTCGACAAATAAAAGAAAGATTCTTTGGGGTCAATCTTGTAGATGTCCTCAACCGGGAACCTATTAAGAGTCACAACTTAAATCAACTTCTAAAGAAGGTAGATTTGCTTCAAGTTTCCACAGAAGTTTCAGAGGTAATTGTTCTGTTGGGCTCTCTACTCGAGCAACTCCAGGCTAACATCCTTCGAAAGCAAAATGTCGAAAAGGAATTATCTGAGACAGTGGCCTCTCATGACTCTTCATGGAATTCTGCTATGGACGCAACGAAACAAGGTGAGGCCCTCAGGCTCAAACATTCAGAAAATCAGAAGGCCATTGATGATTATGAGAAGAAAATCAGCTCTTGGAAACAAGAAATTAAAGTACTCGAGGGCAAGATAAAGGAGGCTGAAAGTTGTCAAGCAGTCCTACAAAAGTCTAATCAACAAGACTTGCTCGAAGTGGTGCAGTCAGGAATGAAACATTTCGAGACTGCACAAAAGTTAGTGCCAGAAATCGAAAGGTTGAAGAAACACCGGGCACTAATTGAACTTCGCATGTCTTCATGGGAGACTCAATATTTGAAGATCAAAAAGGATCTTCCTGAGGATTTCAACTAGATGTTTTCGATCTTGTTACTTATTGCACCTTTATTTTGTAATCGAGACCACTGTAGACATATAATATTTGTACGCTTGACTCCCATTTATCTCTATCATATTTGCCAGTGTTGATTTAGCAAATCTTTCAATCTCTTGTCAAAATATATCTTTAGATTTCCTACAGTGCTTTTATTAAATGCAACATGTAGAACCTGAACATCCTTCGCAGCACTCTTGCCTCTAGACTTGACGTTTCCACTTCTTCTAGCCATAATCATTATTAAAAAGTGACGTCACTCTCTCCAAAACGTCGGTTTTAAGACGTGCGTGCATCAGTTTAATGATTACTTCTCAACTTCCAAGGGCGGGAAACGGCGGAAGCCATAACTTCTTTCTTTGGAAAAACCAACCGCAGTCCAATCACTTATTAAAAATTGAAACCCACCCTTCAGTATTCCCCTTCTATATAAAGGGTCCAATATCACCTTTATTTCTTCATTCATGCGTTTTCTCTCCAAACCAAAACACAGAACAAAAAGAAAACCCACAACTTTTTCTCTCAATACCACTTTTCCTTGAAATGGCTGGAACTCTCTCTTTCAACGATATCAAAACTCTCATCAAGGGTGAGTTCAGACTCTGTGAGGAAGAACTCGTTCGTCACTTCATTAATCTTGAAACCCTTTTTGCTAACCAGGAACTGAACTTCTACTTTGAGGAAGTCCTGGAGGGTGCCATCTACCCTAATATGGTGGCAGAGTTTTGGATGAATGCGTCTTTACGCATAGACCCTGAAGGTAGAGCCACCATTGATTCAGAAATTCGACACGCTCGTCTCAGCATTACTCCCACCACTATTGCCAATCTGATAAAATGTAATAACTCTGGTGAAACTTTTGATGACAACAGTTTCAGCATGACTACTCATCTCATGCTGAGAACTCTTATGGACAATGATCGCTTCAGTGCCAAAGTCATCAGGATCTGGCACCAGATGCTCGTGGGGAACTTCCAACCTCGGCGGATCGACGAAAACAACATCATGGTTGAAGACTTGGAGTTTATCCTTTGTGGTCTTCGGGGAAGAAAGATTAACATCCCTTTGATGATCTTCAAGGGGCTTGTTAAAGCTGTCTCTATCGGTGTTGACCGTCGAGAGAGTGTCACTTGTCTTCCCTACGGGAGACTCCTTAGTTACATTTTTCTTAAGAAAGGCGTAGTGAGAAGGATGCGTGATTCTGGAGCCAGAGATATGTTCGAGGCTGAACCTTCTCCTGTGTTGTCTTTGGACAATTTAGACCAAAGGATTGACTAGCAAGTTTTTACCTTAGGTTTAACCTTTTTATATATATATGCCTTCCTTTCTTTTTGTAACCTCAGATCCTATTCTTGGATCTTTTTGTAATGAATGTATTTCCATGCTTGAAATGAAAAGAATATTTTGGTGTCTTCTTTGATTTTTCTTTCCATAATTCTTTCTGATTGTGAAGCCATTTTGATCAATGTGAAGTATATTTTTTGACACATGCCTGACCATTTTGGCTTTTCGTAGTACCCTGAGTATCTACGTCTTTGCAATCTTTACTTCATGCATGCTAGGTTTATATCTCTTCAAGTATTTCCCGTTTACTCTTAAGATCCTGCGATCTTCTGCTAACTCTTCAATTTCGTAAGCATTGTTCGAGAATACTTTTAAGATTCGAAAGGGTCCTTCCCAATGTGGGGACCATTTACCAAGTGCCTGATTCTTTCGATCTATAGGTAAAATAACTTTCCAGACTAAGTCATTATTAACAAAAGTTTTACCTTTCACCTTTTTATTATATGCTCTGGACACTCTTTCCTTTTGTCTCTTGATCATTTCCAGTGCTCGAAGCCTGTCTTCGTCCAAATCTACTAACTCGTTCATCATTAATTCCCAGTATACGTTGGGAGGAATGTCTGCTTGTCTTTGTATTCTTACTGATTGCAAACATATCTCAATTGGAAGTACTGCGTCATGTCCGAACGTTAACTGAAAAGGAGTTGTATTTGTAGCTTCTTTTGGAGATGTTCGACAAGCCCAAAGTGCTTGATCTAAAGTCTTATGCCAATTCTTGGGTTTCTTTCCTACATGCTTCTTGATAAGGCCAATTATTACTTTATTTGCTGCTTCAACCTGGCCATTTGCTTGAGCATAATAAGGTGTAGAAGTAAATAACTTGAAACCTATTTCTCTGGCAAAATCTTGCATTTTTCGTCCAGTAAAGACTGATCCCTGATCCGTTGTTATACTTTCTGGGATTCCAAACCTATATATAATGTGTTTCTGAATAAACTCAATCACAGCCTCTTGATCCACATTTGCCAGTGGTATTGCTTCGACCCATTTTGTGAAATAGTCTATTCCTACCAAAATGTATCTTTGACCTTTGGATGACTTGGGGTGAATTTCTCCAATCAAATCTAGTGCCCATCCTCTGAAAGGCCATGGTTTTACTATTGTACTTAATTCGTTTGCTGGAGCGTGTTGGATACCTGCATGTTCTTGGCACTCTTGGCACTCTTTCGCGAACTCTATGCAATCCTTTAACATCGAAGGCCAATACATCCCATAACGAAACAAGAGCCATTTCATTTTGTGCCCCGCTTGATGTGCACCACATGCCCCACTATGTACGTTCGACAGAGCCAAGTATGCTTTTGCTTCACCCAAGCATTTCAACAATACCCCTTCAGGAGTTTTCTTGAATAATTCATTTCCCATCAAAAAATATGACAATGCTCTATACTTGATTCTCCTGTCTGTATCCGTCGAAGGATTTTTCAGATAGTTAATAATTGGACTCCTCCAATCTGTGTCAGCCAATGAATCTATATTTAGTACCTCGAATTGTTCTTTGTTGGCATAACCCAATTGTGAGTTCTCTAGATCACTTGGCAAAAGTTTAGTAAACACTGCTCTTCCTCTTACTTCAATCAATTCTTCCAACTTTTCTTTTGATACTTTATATCCTGAAGCTAATTGAGCCAAGTCGTTTGCTTCCTGGTTATTCACCCTTGGTACATGTTTTAATTCCACGTATTCGAATTTCTTGAGCAACCTATTTGCAATGACAAAATACATGATCAAATTCTCTTTGATACATTTGTATTCCTTTGTCAATTGTTTAATGACCAATTCAGAGTCTCCTTTAATTTCGACTCTGGTTGCCCCCAATTCTAACAAAGCCTCAAGTCCAGCAATTAAAGCCTCGTATTCAGCTTCATTATTGTAGCATAATGGACCTTCGATTTTATACTTGAGCTTTGTTGGAATTCCATCAGGAGAAATTATCAACATTCCAATGCCAGTTCCCTCTCTATGCGTTGAACCATCGAAATATAACTTCCAAGGTTTCAAATCCACACAATACTGATGATTCTCAACCACCGCATGGTCGACAATGAAGTCTGACACAATCTGACCTTTCATTGCCTTGAGAGGCTGAAATATTAATGAATATTCAGTAAGGGCTAAAGCCCATTTGCCAATTCGACTATGTAGTATTGGCTTAGATAACATATGTTTAATAACATCACAATGAGATGAAACGTAAACATCAACTGGCTTTATATAATACTTAAGTTTGGTACAGGAGAAATACAAACAAAGGCAGAGTTTTTCTATATCAGTATATCTAGTCTCTGCATCATTGAGTACTCTACTTAAGTAATAAATGGCTCTTTCGATGCCATTCTCATCCTCCTGGGCAAGCATGCTGCCTATTGTTTTATCTGATGCTGAAATGTATAGGCGCATGTGCTTCTTCCCATTTGGGGGAGATAGAATTGGTGGACAAGTCAAGTATTGCTTTATCTGATCGAAAGCTTCTTGATGTTCTGTACGCCATTCGAACCTTTCTTGCTTAAGCCGTAGTAAGGGCGAGAAAGCTTGCGTGCGTCCACTTAAGTTAGAGATAAATCTTCTTAAGAAATTTATCTTACCCAATAATGATTGTAATTCTTTCTTCGTGGATGGAGACTTGGTTTCCATAATGGCTTTTGTCTTGTTTTGGTTGATTTCTATCCCTTTTTTGTGGACTACGAAACCCAAGAAATCACCTGCCTGCACAAAGAAAGCACATTTAAGGGGGTTCATCTTCAAGCCATATTTCCTCATCCTTTCGAATGATTGGCTCAGATGATCGAGATGACTCATACCCGAGGTAGATTTTACCACAATGTCATCTATATATACTTGCATGAATGTTTCTATAAAGTCATGAAATATAGAATTCATTGCTCTTTGATAAGTTGCCCCTGCGTTTTTTAAACCAAAAGGCATCACAACCCATTCGTAAGTGCCTATTGCTCCTGGGCAACGAAATGCTGTCTTGGATACATCATCTTCTGCTATAAAAATTTGATTGTATCCCGAATATCCATCCAACATGCTCAAATACTCAAAACCTGCGGCTGAGTCTACTAGCATTTCTGCTATAGGCATGGGATACTCGTCTTTCGGAGTAGCTGCATTAAGGTCACGAAAGTCTATGCATACTCTTAATGAGCCATTCTTTTTAATTACAGGTACTATATTAGCAATCCACTCAACATACCTTGTAGTTTGAATAAATTTACAACGTAAGAGTCTTTCGACCTCTGCCTTAATCTTCGAGTGAATCTCTGGCGCGAATCTTCTAGGAGTTTGCTTTATTGGCTTCTTCCCTTCTTTTATTGGTAACTTCAATTCGACTAAATCTCTTCCGAGACCAGGCATCTCATCATAATCCCAAGCAAAACAATCTCTATTGTCTTTCAACATTTTGATGACCGTTGCTTTCAATTCTGGTTCTAGTTTCGCGCTGATATATGTTATTCTCTTTTGATCATTGTCTCCAAGATTTACTTCTTCAAGTGGATCTTGGGCCAACATCTTTATGTTCGACGCCATCGGGTCTTTTTCGAATCCCAAAGGTTCTTCGTCGTATATTGCATCTAACTTTTGACTTGGTTCTTCTCTTATGATCTCTTCAACTGGAACCGTATCTTCAGGGAGTTCGAAACTCGTACGTATTTCCAATTCTGATATTCCTTCTTTGGTTAGAACTGTATCTATCTTTGTACTTGATAGTTCGGCTTCGAGAGCCGTTTTTCTTTTGTTCTCAGCCACATAGGCCGAAATCTTTTCGAAGAACGAAGAATCAGACTTGATTAATGTCATCGTCCCAGCCTGTTGGCCGTACTGTCGGATAATTCTCCAATGGTGCTGTATCTGGTGGACCATCCATGATCTCTCTATCCCATTGGAATCCATTTGGGTGTAAAGTTAAATAGTACAATGCATTTTTGTTTGGGGTATACATCTCTTCAGCAGCATGACAAGGGCCTATGTTTGCCAGATTTCTATCGAAGTTGGTTTTATTCACCTGGTTGACTTCAGCCATGTAGTAACTCTGATCACCTTCGATATTCTCCACTATACCATCTTCTCTCCAAATTGTCACCCTCTGATGCATTGTTGAGGGTACAGCTGCTACCCCATGAATCCATTCCCTACCAAGCAAAAAGTTGTAGTTTGCTTTTGCTGGTATAACCATGAACATGGTTGGCCTAGTAACTGAGCCTACTGTTAAGTTGACTTGAACAACTCCCAGTGTTTGTCCTATTTTGCCTTCGTAGTTAGATAAAACCATGTTATGTGGCCTTATATTCGTATCGAACATACCAATTCTTTTCAGCATGTATTGAGGCATTAGGTTCACTGCTGCTCCTCCATCAACTAAGACTTTATTAATGCCCACGTTCTCAATCTTAGCCCTGATATAAAGTGGCTTCAAATGATTTCGCATACCCTCATCAGGACTTTCGAAGAAAGCATTCTGTTCTTCTACTGCACCGTTATTCAGCACATAGTAACACACAGGTTTGTGTTTTGCCATTTCTTTGATATCAGCCTCTTCACAGTCTTCTACTTCAGTTTCCTGATTAAACTCGTGAGGGAGTACGGATACCACATTGCAATTCAGATTTATGGATGACACTCCATCAGAGTCAAAATCATTTGTCATTCTATCCTCTTCTTTCCAAGAATTTGAACGCATTTTGTCTTCTTCATCCAAGAGTTTTTCAGCTTCGAACAATCTGCGTTCTACCGGAGGTTTGTTTGACTTTGCCCCCTGGTATGGGACTTGGTTGCTACTAGAGTCTCCAGCTTCTCTTGGCCTGTAATCCTTCTGAGCCTTTTTTATTCTCTGATGCCTTCTCCACTGGGACCGAGACATAGGATTTTTTCCTTTATAATTCTCCAATCGATACGCCTCTCGATTTGATCTTTGAAATTGTTTCCTATATGCCATTGCAGTTCTACCACCTTGGTCCCAACTTCGCCATTTGTTGGTTCTTGCATCAGCTTGTACCCACCTATCCCTTGGCGCATCTGCAGGGATTATGAAGGTTACCCTTCGAGTTCTGGGGTGTGGGCTATCAGGCCTCTTTGTTGGAGTCTGTATGTCGAAACCGTACAGGTTGGGACGTAACCCCTGAGTTTCTTGACTCATGTAGCAATACACACGTTCAAATGATTGTGCTAGCATTTCGTCATAGACTGCCCCACATCTTGGGCAGAGAGCAACTTCAGTGTTTTCTTTGTGGCATCTGACCAAAAATCCTACCAAGCTTTCCTCCATCTTTGGGTACAGTTGTAGTAGGGGATTTGGCTCTCTTCCTAGGTGTTCCCACCTTTCGCGTCGAACCCTTTCGAAGTTGGCTTCGACCCTTCGGTTCAGCATGATCGAACACCTTGGACACATCCATTGCTTACCACCATTTTTCTCGTGGCAGTTCCAGAGATATTCTTTGAGGCTTTCGGTTCTTGGAGGAACTTCGATGCCCCCATTTTTCCTCGTCAGCCATGTCTCTAGTTCGCCAAATTCAGACACTGGTCATCTGGCGCTAACCATGTTAACCGCTGCTGGAGGAACTTCAGAGATCTGGATTTTCTGGAGTTTCATCCTGAGGTCTTCAGTGGCCTCACTGTTTTCTTCAGTTATTTCTGTCTTGGGAGATTCTTCAACAACAGTGTTGAAGACTATTTCACCTTTTAGGCTTTCAGTAGCCTGCTTTCCATGGAACATTGCTTTAGTCTCCACAACTTCGACTTCAGAAACCTCCACCATGTTGATATCTTCTACCTCGCAGAAGCTAGCGTCAGCAATGTTTAGGGGATTGGTATCGACCCTCATATGACTCTTGGTCTTGTCAGCAAACTTCAACCTTCCATCATTGAGAGCATTTTGAATTAGATCCCTGAAAAGAAAACATTGAGAAGTTTTATGGCCTAAAAACCCATGATATTTACAAAAACCTCTTTTCTTCCGTTGTTCCAACGGAGGAGTTTTTGAATTTGGAGGTAATACCATTTGGCCATCTTTTACCAATAAATCAAATATTTCATCACACTTGGTAATGTCGAATGTATAAGTTTTCTTAGGGAACCTATCATTCTTATCGTTTTCTACTGGGTTTTTTCCATTGGCAGGATTTAGCAGTTTGCAGGCGTAAGGTGGCGCTTCTTTCAATTCAGCCAAGTCTATTTCGACTTCTTCAGGGCTATATGAGTCATCGAAAGACTCATCCTCAGCATCCTTGGCTTCGACGTATGCCACCCTTTCTTTCTTATAACTTTTATTCGCCCTAACTTTTTCTGCCTTCAGCCGTTCGGCTTGTCGAACCCTATCTGCTAATTGGGCCATGTCCCTAAGGTATTGGGTATCTAGTTTCTTTCTTATTGAATAATCTAGACCACCTGCAGCCATTTCAACAAGTTCATGCTCTGGGACTGTTGTAAAACACCTTGATTTCAACAGACGGAACCTATTTAAATAATCATCAATTGTTTCTGTGAATTTTCTTTTAACACTGGCCAATTCTTTCAAACTTATCTTAGTTTGACCCATGTAGAATTGCTCATGAAAAAGTCTTTCCAAGTATGCCCATGCATCTATCGAATTTGGTGGCAAAGTAGTAAACCAAATGAAGGCATTTTTTGTCAGCGGACTAGGGAAATACTTGATCCTTAAATCCTCGTTTCCCGCTAAGTCTCCTGCTTCTGTCAAATATCTAGCAATATGTTCCACGGTTGACTCATTAGTTTCGCCTGAAAATTTTGTAAATTTGGGAACCTTAGTTCCCCTAGGTAATTCTGTCTGCATCATATAGTCTGATATAGGGGACGTATAATTTGGACGTCTAAGTCCAGTACTAAGGCCATTATTAGCCATAACCCTTTCTATCATGGCAGTTAAATTATTTTCTGTGGCCAGATTTTCTCTTCTGACTCTTTGAACAACCTCATCTGGGTGTTCGTTCCTACCCACAATCCTTAATCTGGGTTGCTCCTCCTCCGTTTCTTGTCGAACGGGGACGGTTCTTTGATTTGAAGCTTCTAAGTTAATTATTGGAGTTCCTTCGAACATCTCTGTTCTTCGTGAGGGGCCTACATCCCTAGTAGCTGTTCTGGGTGGCGGGACTATATCTTGTACACGCTCCAAAATAGGCCTCTCTTCTTGATTCATGGTCTGTTTGTCTTTCCTTTTAGGTGGCGTTATTCCCATGAATTCTGCCATTCGATTCATTTGAGATGATATCTTTTGGAAAGTCTCCATGTTTTCTCTATTTGTAGTAGTAACATTTGCCATTAGTGGGCTTAAAACTGAAGTCAATTCTCTGGCCAAAACCCCTACCATATCATGGTTGCTTGCATCCATTTCTTGTCGAAATGCTGCTTGGTTATTTGTGGTAAAGTGAGGTATTTGGGTAGAAAAATTAGTGTTGTGTGCACTTCGACCCACTGAACTAACATTCGGTGAAAATGTCGCATTGTTAGTTGGGGCATATATAGGTCCTACCCCTCGTACGCCTGTTCCATATGGGTATGGCATTCCATATGAACTGTTTGGTCTCCATTCGAAAGCAGAATTCGTGCCTTGACCAAACGAATTGTTTGCAGTATTTGTCGAGGCAAACAATACGTCCTCTGCGCTTGTGGATGAGGGTGCGGTTGTCGACACTGAAACTGGAATAGTCCCTGAAGGCCCTGTATTATTTTCAGGCAAAGCCTGGGAATTATCTGCAGGTCTCGATCCATTTGGACCCATTGCATCTCGTGTTTCTTGAGTAGAAGTCGAATTTGCCGCTCCTGATCCTGAACCTTGTGGGGGATCTCGATCACCCCCTGCACTGGCCGTAACGACCATTTTCTTGTTGTACCTTCGTTTGGGAATCGGTTGTGCACTGTTCTTTAATTTACCGTTCCTAAGGTTCATACAAGATCTTGATTTTGTCTAGACAAAAATAAAGCACTTGATTAAAACAATCTGCTTGACACTGTCCCACTGGGCGTGCCAATTTGTTTACGGTGATTTCCGGTAAACAACCGCTAGTCTTCCAAACTATAATAAATATGATTTGGTTACTTGCAGGATCGACTAGATTGATCCTAGGACACATAGTCAAGAAGATTGTTATCAATGTTTATTCGAACCATATTCATTATTTGTCTTCTTCAATAAGCGTTGTTCGATTAAAGAACAAATAGTCTTGACAATCACTTTGTTATATATAAATGTGACTTCAATGGAAAGATAAGTAACATAACATAGAAAATTAAAAAGACTATTGAAAAGTAAAGAATCTTAAACTGCAGAAATGTAAAAGACTTTGAAAGTAAATAGCATGAAAGTAATTCGAAAGTAAGTGACGTTAAAGTAAAGATACAGAAATGTAAATGGCAGGAAGTAAACGAAATGCAGTAATTCTGGAAGATAAAAACAAAAGATAATACACATGTATTAAAATGGTGGTGTCATACGTACATTTTCTCAGCGAACTCTTTCTCTTAACGCTTGATACTTGAGTAAATATGTGAGTGATTTGTACAAAATGAACACACGGAATCCTAACATTAAGACTCCTATTTATACTAGTTTCGACCTTAACGGTCCTATACTAATCTGCTGCCACGTTTCTCATCAGAACTTCCAGCGAAGCCATCTGTTATTGAACGGTTACGAAACCGTCTTCAAATTTCAAATCTTCCCGCCTGAGTCCGTCTTCGACGCGTGGCAGTGTATTAAACAAACACTACGAAAAAACACGCTAAGTAGTAATACTTGAATACATATTCTATGAATTTTGTCTAAGTCCCGAAGACATATGCTTTCATTAATCTTTCAGTGTTCACTATCTTCATCGAACTTAGAAGTCTTTATTATTCGAAGCATGACCATCAGTAGTCATTCTTTTACTTTTTAAGGGATGGCCATCAGTAACCATCTTTCCTTCGATTCTCAACTCCTTCGAAGGACAAACAATATAAAACGAAATCTTCAGCTAACAAACAGTTGCCCCTATTCAATCTTCTTAAACCTGAAGAGATTGTCTGAAATCTGAAGGTAGAAGATGATTGAATATTTAGATGCCCTGAAAATTTGCACTTACCTTGATCAGAAGAGATGTTGGAAGTTGCATTTGAATGTCGTCTGCGAAATGTTGTTGGCAGATTGAAACATTACCTGAGATGGGCTTTCAGATGCCACCTGGAATATGTGTTGAGGGTTTGCTCATCAGAATGAATCCATTGATTATATCTTGATGAAGGATTTGAAAGTCTTTGTGTTGACTATTTCGGAACCGTCCAAGGTTACCGCTTTAAGTCTTGGAAGATAATCGTTACGGAACTTGTCCACAGTTTTTCCGATTTAGATTTTGGAAGTTGATCATTGTGGAACCGTCTGAGGTATCAGCTTTAGATCTGCAATGTTAGATCGTTTTGGAACCGTCTGAGGTATCGCTTTAGATCTGCAACGTTAGATCCTTCTGGAACCGTCTGAGGTATCGCTTTAGATCTGTGATGCTAGATCGTTCTGGAACCGTCTGAGGTATCGCTTTAGATCTGTGATGCTAGATCGTTCTGGAACCGTCTGAGGTATCAACTTTAGATCTGTGATGTCTGTTTTTGAGTTGGTAAGTGATCAGAATGAATCTTCGGCTTGATTATATCTGAGAGAACCGTTCATGGAATTCAGGTGAACACTGCATGTGATTGAGAACATCTTTGTCGAAGATATCCGTCTGCCTGAAAAATCAAGTTAGTAATGTGAAATGTTTATGATGCATGTAAATGTGAGATATTCCCGGAGAAATATGCATGTGATGTTGTGTATGAATATGCGCATGATGCATGATGTATGATGTATGATGTATGATGTATGAATACGAATATGTGATGTATGAATGTGATGTATGAATACGAATATGAATATGTGATGTATGAATGTGATGTATGAATATGATGCGTGTCAAGCTTCTAGTTGGAAAAATAAATTCCCACTAGTCATCTGGACATGAATGTATTGTGATCGTTGATGATCTTTTGTCTTGTTTGAGTACCCTCGGCTGGGGAAATTCTTTGAGAACCCTGGTATTCTGTTGAAGGATATTTGAATATCTCTTGAGAATGAAAGGTAGCTGGAAGTTCTGATGCCCTTTCAAATGGGAATGAGGAAGATGCATAATCCTCCGATGCACTATCTGACCAAGTCCGGGTGCGGGGAACACACCTTCTGAAGATAGTAATCTGGAACAACCCTGCTGGGGGATAAGACTTCTTTTGAAGAGAAAATCTTTTTGAGGAATTTGCTGAGAAAGGCGCTCCTCTTGGGGATTTTCTTCTGATGGAATGATGTCCAGATAATTAGGACATTTCCTGAATGCTATTCCTGTTTTTCCTGGTAAACATCAATCATATTCAAATGCACATGTTCATTCAAAATCATCATTGGGACGCTTACGTATTTAAAACAGAAAAAGTGAAAATAGTGATTTTTTAGCCTAAGCTGCATTGATTTTTGAAAAAGAGCCATGATAGGCTGGTTAGCACAGGGAGACAACAATCCTAGAAGTAGGAAACTGTCAGAAAGTTTTGGAAAATATTTATGAAGATAAATAGCTATGTGAAAACAATCCAGTCAAGTTTCAACTCTGCTATTACCAATCTGTCTTCGAGCATCTCATCCCTCACTTGTTGGAAGAAAGTGATTGGACTGATCGGTGTCTTTGAGGTGTTGAATCTTGATGGTGAGTAGGCAGCTGAACGGAACACAGTTGTATGATTCATTCCCTAACTTTTGCCTAGGCTGCCCTTTCAGGTTTTCAGCCTACCGGGATAGTATTTGTTTAGTCTCTAATTTTTGCCTGGACCGCCCTTTCGGGTTTTCAATCCACCGAGACGCTCATTTTTTTGCCTAAGTTGCCCTTTCAGGTTTTCAACTTAGCGAGCTATTTTTTTTTTCTTTTTAAGAGAAGTATTTTTTGACTATGTCAGCATTCACAGGGTGTGGGAAATCCCCGCCATCCATGGTGGTAAGCAACATGGCTCCGCCGGAGAATATTTTCTTGATTATGAATGGTCCCTCGTAGGTGGGAGTCCATTTGCCTCTGGGATCACCTTGTGGTAAGATGATGCGTTTGACAACCAAGCCACCAGTTTGGTATGCTTGACTTTTGACTTTTTTGTTGAAGGCTTTGATCATACGCTTTTGGTATAGCTGACCATGACAAATAGCTGCGAGCCTTTTCTCATCAATCAAGTTTATCTGGTCCAACCGTGTTTGAATCCAATCGTCTTCGTCTAGATTGGCTTCTTTCATAATCCTTAGGGAAGGAATCTGAATTTAAATTAGAAGAACTGCCTCCATACCATAGACTAAGGAGAATGGAGTTGCCCCTGTTGAAGTACGCGTAGATGTGCGATAACCATGAAGAGCAAAAGGTAACATCTCATGCCAGTCTTTGTAGGTTACTGTCATTTTTTGTATGATTTTCTTGATGTTCTTGTTGGCAGCTTCCACCGCGCCGTTCATCTTTGGTCGATATGGAGAAGAATTATGATGCTTGATCTTGAACTGTGTGCAAAGTTCAGTAATCATTCTGTTGTTTAGATTTGTGCCATTGTCCGTGATAATCCGTTCAGGGATGCCGTACCGACAAATGAGATTGTATTTGATGAACCGGGCCACCACATTCTTGGTAACAGAAGCAAATGAAGCTGCTTCTACCCACTTTGTGAAGTAGTCAATAGCGACCAGGATAAAGCGATGTCCGTTGGAGGCAGTAGGTTTGATTTCTCCAATCATATCAATACCCCACATTGCAAAAGGCCAAGGAGCCGTCAGGACGCTTAATGGAACTGGAGGTACATGTACTTTGTCAGCGTATATCTGGCATTTGTGACATGTTCGGGAGTGATGATGGCAGTCTGTTTCCATGGTAGACCAGTAATAACCTGCTCTAAGGATCTTTTTAGCCATTGTATGTCCACTGGAATGAGTACCGAAGGCACCATTGTGTATTTCTTCCATGATCTGTTCTGCTTCCTTCTTGTTTACACAGCGAAGTAAAGTCGAGTCATGGTTGCGTTTGTATAGGGTTCCATTGCTTAGAAAGAATTTGGCAGCAAATCTCCTTAGAAACTTTCTGTCGTTAATAGATGCCCCTTCAGGGTACTCCTGAGCTTCGAGATATCTTTTTACTTCATGGAACCATGGTTTTTCCTCGGTTCCTTCGGTATTGACCTCATTGCAATAGGATGGTTCATCTTGCCTGTAAATGGTGATCATAGGCGCCTCGTTGTCCCACCTGACTTTGAACATGGATGACATGGTAGCTAAAGCATCAGCTAGTTGATTTTCCTCGCGTGGGATGTGTTCGAAAATGATTTCTTTGAAGTAAAGAATCAAACTCAGCACATATTCTTTGTAAGGAATTAGATTTGGGTGCTTCGTGTCCCATTCCCCTTTGACTTGGTAGATTACCAAGGCCGAGTCTCCGTAGACTTCCAAGAATTTGATTCTTAGATCGATTGCAGCTTTAAGACCCAGAATACATGCTTCGTATTCGGCTATATTGTTAGTGCAATTGAAGCATAACCTGGCAGTGAACGGTGTGTAACTTCCTGCGGGGGAAATGATCACAGCTCCGATGCCATTGCCAAGTGCATTAGAAGCTCCGTCAAAAACCATAGTCCACCGGGATCCTGGCTCGGGTCCTTCTTCTGGTCCTGGTTGTTTGTAGTCATTGACTAGCATAATGTCTTCGTCTGGGAAGTCAAAGTTCAATGCTTGATAATCATCCACTGCTTGATGAGCCAGATGATCAGCTACCACACTTCCTTTGATTGCTTTTTGTGAAGTGTATTGAATGTCATATTCTGTCAAGATCATTTGCCATCTCGCTATTCTTCCAGAGAGAGCAGGTTTTTCGAACACGTATTTGATGGGATCCATCTTGGAGATTAGGAAAGTGGTGTGATTTAGCATGTACTGTCTTAGTCGGCGAGCTGCCCAAGCTAAGGCACAGCAAGTTTTTTCGAGTAGTGAGTATCTTGTTTCACAATCGGTAAACTTTTTGCTAAGATAGTAGATTGCGTGCTCCTTTCGGCCGGATTCGTCATGTTGTCCTAGTACACCCCCATTGAATCTTCTAACACAGTTAGGTACATTATCAGAGGTCTGCCTTCCACAGGTGGCAACAAGATTGGAGGTTTTTGGAGATATTCTTTGATTTTGTCAAAGGCTAACTGGCATTTGTCATTCCACCTTTCCACTTGATCTTTCTTCAACAGTTTGAAGATCGGCACACAAGTAGTAGTCATGTGGGCAATAAATCGGGCGATGTAATTTAGACGTCCCAAGAATCCTCTGACTTGTTTCTCGGTACGATGTATAGGCATTTCTTGAATGGCTTTAACCTTGGCGGGATCAACCTCAATACCTTTGCTGCTGACGATGAAACCTAAGAGTTTGTCGGATCTTACTCCAAAGGTACACTTCAACGTGCGATGGTAGCGCTATTTCATGATATGATTCATCAAGAAATAGAGGTGTATGTCGATGACATGATTGCAAAATCCAACACCAAGGAAGAGCATCTGGGTCACTTACACAAGTTGTTTGATAGACTCAAGAAATACAAGTTGCGACTGAACCCAAATAAGTGTACCTTTGGAGTAAGATCCGGCAAACTCTTAGGTTTCATCGTCAGCAGCAAAGGTATTGAGTTTGATCCCGCCAAGGTTAAAGCCATTCAAGAAATGCCTATACATATTGATGTAAGGTTTCATTTCTTGCGTGATTTGACCAGAGATGGAGTTGTCGAGCTGAAGCACTGTGTCACACAAGAACAAGTTGCAGACATTATGACAAAACCACTGA
The DNA here is from genome assembly GCF_029867415.1 of Vicia villosa. Classification (NCBI taxonomy): domain Eukaryota; kingdom Viridiplantae; phylum Streptophyta; class Magnoliopsida; order Fabales; family Fabaceae; genus Vicia; species Vicia villosa. The sequence goes on along the minus strand of NW_026705460.1, from coordinate 51,502 downwards.
AGCTGGATGTGTTCTTGAAGCTGCGTGAGTCGATGGGTGTATGTGTCGTACCCCGCGTAAACTGAAGCATTACTGCAATCAGTTTAAGGAAGGAATTTGTTGGGCTTGTTAAGTTATAATAGAAGTTGTCAAAATGCAGTTAGTTAATAAATCCAAGTATTTAGGACATGTAGGTGGAGTCAGACCATTAATTTATCCATTTACCACGTTATTAGAGTTAGTAAAACGTGGGCAGTTTATTTCCTATTTTATCTCACTGTAAGGCTTATATAAGCCAATTACTTGTTTCAAATTAGATGCAATTTCAATTCACATTTTTCTGTGAATTAATTTGTGCTTAGAGTTTACAACATTTGTGATTCTTTATCGATGAAGATTTTATGTTTTTTGTGGTGGATGATGATTGAAGTGGAGAGAAGATGAAGAGTGACCCAGATGCTCTTCCTTGGTGTTGGATTTTGCAATCATGTCATCGACATACACCTCTATTTCTTGATGAATCATATCATGAAATAGCGCTACCATCGCACGTTGATAGGTTGCTCCTGCGTTTTTCAGACCAAAGGGCATTACTTTGTAACAAAAGGTTCCCCAGGGTGTTGTGAAGGTTGTTTTTTCCATGTCTTCGGGTGCCATCTTAATTTGATTGTACCCTGAGAATCCGTCCATAAAGGAGAATACCTTGCATTGTGCGGTATTGTCAACCAGTACATCGATGTGTGGTAAAGGGAAATCATCTTTGGGGCTTGCCCGGTTCAGATCTCTGTAGTCCACGCACATTCTGACTTTCCCGTCTTTTTTAGGTACAGGGACGATGTTAGCTATCCAAGGAGGATAACTTACAACTTTTAGGAATCCGGCATTGAACTGTTTTTCAACCTCGTCTTTGATCTTTTTTGACATATCAGGCCTACTCCTTCGTAGTTTCTGTTTGACTGGAATGCTACCTTCTTTGATTGGCAGGCGATGAACTACAATGTCTGTGTCAAGGCCTGGCATATCCTCATAGGACCAGGCGAATATCTCGACGTAGTCTCGCAGCATTTGAATCAGTCTTTGTTTGACGCTGTGTTCTAAATCAGCCCCTATTTTGACTTCTTTCTTTTCTTCGTTGCTGCCCAAGTTGATGACCTCAATTGGCTCCTCGTGAGGCTGTATGGCCTTGTTTTCTTGTTCTAGCAGCCTTGCAATTTCTCTTGGCACTTCACAATCTTCCTCACTTTCGTCCTCAGTTTGGTAGATCGGATTTTCAAAGTCATGACGGGCAATAGCAGAATCGTTGTTGACTGGATCCAGAGTGTATGTGAATCTGCAAGTTAATTATGTGAGTGTGTGTGAAGAAAAAACATAGCTATTAGAAAGCGAAGAAAGAAGGAAAAAGGATCACAAAATTTAAATATGCAAGCGTCCCATGATTTTATTGAATGCACATGATCATGATATGATAAGCCCTTATAGAAGGACCAGTGTGCTAAGGCACACGGCTTTTCAAGCTCATGGTTCGATTGTTTAGGAACCATCTTTATCTTTGCACAATATACACAAAGAAAACAGGAAATGGCATTTACTCCTGGACAAAGGAGATCACATCCTCAACTTTCCAGTTGTTCAATCCACTGTTGTGAGCAGGGGGTACCCAGCTGTTCCAGTTGTAGTTGTCTTCTTCATCTTCCACAGCATTGATTTCATTAGTGGGAAAATGAGCCGGTGATCCTTCGGGATAAGGGATATACTCTGCTGGATACGAGAGCCCAGGCTGAGATATCTCTGTTGGCTGAGCGAGATGCTCGATAAGGCCGTCCCATGAAGTCGGGATGATGTCTTGAATAGAGACTTGTGCATCTTGGTGAGGAGTGTATGCTGACAGAAAGCAACCCTCGTTATTTGGTATTTCCCTGGCTTTTTCAAGAGCGAAATTGTCATCGTACTGTTCATCCCATCCAGTTGGGATAATGTCCTTCATAGCAATTTGTGAACTTGGAGGAGCGGAATATTTCACCATATAGTCATATTTGCCGCTGGGTTCTCCTAGCGTGTCCCATACTTCTTTGGGTGGATTTTGATATTGCTCAGTGACGGGACTTGTGAAAATTTGATCATTTCCAATTTGATCACCCCATCCAGTCGTGGTAAGGTCTTCCATAGCAATATAGGAATTTTGAGGTGTGATATACTTATAATTATACCCGCCGTTTGGTTCTCCCACAGCCTCCCACATTCCCATGGAAATGGGTGGAATTTCATCTGGATATGGCTGAATGATATGGTTCAAGAACACTACTTCATCTTCAATAGCGTTTACTTCTTGGCTGACGAAGTGTGACATTAATCCTCCAGAACGAGGACTTTGATCATTCTTCTGATTTTCACTATCATAGCCCAGGCCTAGCTTGTCAGACTTGTAGGGTATATCGGGAAGTTGTCCCCATACTGTGCAATCACCCTGTTCAATCATGGCTTTGGCATCTTTGAGAGAAGCCATAGTTGTAGTTGGAGTAGCAGGAATATGCTTGGTGGTAGAGACATCTGGAGAGACCACCTCAAATGATTGGCATGGAGTTTCGATGAATTCGTCCTCCAACTCAACATATTTGGAATTGCTTAGGTGACTAACCACATATTCCTCTTCGCCATAGACTGTGACAATCTTTCCTTTTACTGGATATTTTAACTTCTGATGCAGGGTAGAAGTTACAGCGTTTGCCCCATGTATCCAAGGGCGTCCAAGTAAACAGGAGTAGGCTGGGTGAATTTCCATTACGTAAAAGATAGAATCAAAGATTTGAGAACCCACTCTGATTGGGAGATTCACTTTTCTGTATACCGTTCTGGTTGATCCGTCAAAGGCTCTTACCACAACATCACTTGGTTGTAACACAATTCCTTCGAAGTCAAGCTTTTCTAGTACTGTTTTCGGTAACACGTTCAAAGAAGAACCGTTATCTACTAGCACATGAGATAGAGTGGTGCCATTACATTCAATGGAGATATGTAGGGCTTTGTTGTGATTTTTTCCAGCAGGGGTTAGATCCACATCGGAGAAACCGAGACCATTTCTCACGGTTAGATTGGCAACACAATTCTCAAATTGGTCGACTGAGATCTCTTGAGGCACATGCGCAGCTTTCAGGAATTTCATCAGAGCTTTGGCATGAGCTTCTGAATATTTTAGCAGAGATAGCATTGAGATTTTTGAAGCAGTGTGCCCCAGTTGCTCAACAATATTGTAATCACTCTTGCAGATGATTTTCAATATTTCCTCCATTTCTTGCTTTGACGGATCCTCAGCAGTGATCTCCACCGGGGTTTGAATTTGTTCAACTTGTGGCTCTTTGCCTCGAGCGTTGACATTTTGATTAGGAACTGGGACTCGGACTGGACCAGCAGCAACATTTGGAGAAATTTCTGGTGAAAAGATTCTTCCACTTCTCGTGATCTTGCTGGTACCCACAATATTACCCACAGTTGGAGTAGTTATCTTTGCGGTTTCTTCAGTCGAGGTACTCTGCTTAACTCCATGAACGTAAACATTAGCGTTGTATCCCCATGGGACAGCTTTGTCTGAGGAGTATGGAAATGGAGTTGGACTAGCAATGACTACTGATGCCACTTTTAGTGTAGCAGAAATTTTGAATGGAGCCTTGGCAGAGATTTTGAATGGTAAGCTGGAGATCACTGAGGCATCCTCTATTCTCATCCCGTTTGCAAAGACTTTGCACAGCACGTCCATAGAAGGGAGCCTCTCAAACATAATGATACGGCGATCCATCCATTTTTGAATTCCCATTCTTAGATTTTCACAACCATTGGGCAGGCATGAGCAATAAAAGCAGTCGGGGTCACACCCTGGAAAGTAACCAGCTCGGATTAGCTTTCCTTTGACTTCGCAGAGTGGAGTTGATAATTCGTTCACATCATAGATGTAAACAGTGTCCAGGATAGCGTTGACAGTTTTGTCATGCTTTGGCATGGGTGCTGTGATGACATTTGGAGTTTCTGGAGGATCGAACTCAATTTCACCAGCATCGATCATATCTTGTATTTTATTTTTCAAGGCCCAGCAGTGATCTGCGTCATGTCCTGGACAGTTTGAGTGATAGGCACATGTCGCATCAGGGCGATAATTCGGAGAGGAAGTGTTGACATTCTTTGGAGGACCTCTTAAGGTGATCAGATCTGCTTTTAGCAAGTGCTGCAATGCCTGAGAGATTGGCATGTTGATTTTGGTGAAATTTCTTCTTGGTGCATCTGGTCGATGCGTGTATTTTGGTTGTTGATCTTTTTGAGGTGCAGATGCGGAGATCAGAACTGCGCCTACAGATTGATGTTGCTCACTTTTGCGACTTTTCTGAATTTGTGTTGCATTGACCTCATTTCTCCCGCTGATGGGCCTTTTTGTAGTACCAGAGGAGGAACCTATTTGAATTTTTCCATTTTGAATGCCACTTGCGACACGTTCTTCGGTCAGTATCAGGTCAGTGAAACCTGATGATGAACTTCCCAGCAAATGGCTATAGAAAGGGCCAGTTAAAGTGCCCATGAACATGTCGACTAGTTCGCGATCAGATAAGGGTGGTTGAACCCTTCCAGCCATATCTCTCCACTTTTGTGCATATCCTTTGAAACTTTCTTTTGGTCCCATAGACATGCCCCTTAGTTGAGTACGGGTTGGCGCAAGATCCGCATTGTATTGGTACTGTTTGTAAAAAGCAGCAGCTAATTCTTCCCAAGTATGAACCTTGGTATTTTCCAGCTGATAGTACCACTCGAGTTGTGTACCCGACAGACTTTCTTGGAAGAAGTGAATCCACAATTTGTTATCTGTTGTATGAGGTTGTATCTTCCTCACATAGGATCTCAGATGTAGTTTCGGGCAAGAAACTCCATCATATTTTGCAAAGACAGGAACTTTGAATTTTGGAGGGATAACAACATCCGAGATGAGCCCTAGATCATTGAAATCTAAGCCAGGTATTTTTTGTATTTCCATAGCTTTCATACGGTCTTCCAGCTGTTGGTATTTGTCATCATCCGGTTCGTCCCCAGAATGATCATTTTCTTCATTTGAAGAGAGTGAGGGTTTAGCAGAACCCTGGTTGCTTTGATTGTCTTCTTGTTCATCATCACCGACTGTTTCAGGGATCGGTGGCTTTGTGAACTTTTTGACTGGAATTTTGATCTTTCTTCTCAGGTGACTCACACCTACAGATCCTTTGGGCTTCTTTTTCTTCTTGATTATCAGGGCTTTCAGTTCTTGCTGCCCCTTTGCCAGTTCCAGAATTGCCACTTGCACTTGGGCATTCTGTGCTTCGAGATTCTTGATACTTGCCTCGGATTCCATCTCTTCTGACTGAAATAAACAGCGAGGAGATGAGAAATCCGTCATGAGAACCTGTTATGAAATGTGTATGACTGGATGCCATGTGTATGCAATGTATGAAATGCAAATGTATATGAATGCAATGTATGAAATGTATATGCAATGCATGAAGTGAAATGTGTGTGCAATGTTTCAAGGATCTTAGAGTTTAGATTTGTTAAAGAAGAAACAAACGTTAGTTAATCAATTTATTTCTTTTTTTTTTTTGCTTCTTTTTTCTTTGCCTCATTTGGGCTTACAAGACAGAAATAAAATAAATGATCCTTCAGGTCTCCCGTGGACGCTTTCTCTTTGCCCCCAGGAATGTGTTGATCTGCTGTTCTTCTTGAAGCTGTCCGGTGAGCTCCAATATCCTTCTCTCATAGTCTTGACAGTATGATTTGAAGGTGTCTCTTTCCTCTTTGAGTTGAACCCAAGATTTTTGCAACTCTTCTAGGTCAGTTGGCATGTCCGGGTGTAAAATAACTTGAGGTTCATATCCTTCGACCTCTGGTTCAATAGTCACAGGTAGAACAGTAGGATATGGCATAAGGAGTTTCTGAGCATGAGTGCGGACCCATCTGAGGTAGGGTTCCATAGGAATAGAATTCCATTGCCCCAGAGTTTTGCTTTCTATTCTATAGACACTGCCCCATGCATGTATGAACCTTCGTCGGTGTATATGAGAATCATTCTCGTAATCAAACACAATGCCATGGATAATCATGTCATGAGAACCATTGCTCCTTGCATATCCGAATTGGCGTAGAGCTAAAGAGGGATTGTAAGTGATACCTCCTTTGATGCCAAGGAGTGGCACATTAGGGTATTCTCCACAATGATCAATGATAGTAATGTCTCTTTGAAAGAAGTTGTTCCAACGGATATCTGAATGAGACAAAGACATAATCCTGCGAGACCATTGCATTCTTTGTTCATTTCTCAACACTGATCGGGGAAGATGAAATGTAAACCACCTAGCCAGTAGTGGTATACAGCACATGAGAGTTCCTCGTTTCTTCATGGTACGAGTGTGTAGAGAATGTAGAATGTCTCCCAGCAATGTTGGTACCGGGTTACGGATTAGGAAAAGGTTGATGATGTGTACACTTATGAACTGGTCGGGATTTGGGAATAAAACCAACCCATAGATCAAAAGGGCCATAACCTCCTCAAAAGCTGGATAACTTTTGTTTTCTAGCAGTAGTCGAGCCTTTTCCAACAAGAACTTGGCAAGCAAACCCTTAACTCCACTCTTTGTTTCCCAATTGGACTCGATTTCTGATTTTCGCAGATGTAAAGCAGCAACAATGACTTCAGGTTTTGGAATCCTTTCTAAACCAGTGAAAGGTAATTGATTTCGAATAGGCAATCCCATTAGTTCAGAGAATTCTTCCAAAGTGGGTACCAACTGGTAATCAGGAAAGGTAAAGCAATGATGTTCAGGGTCAAAGAACTGAAACAGGACCCGTATCATGTCTTCTTCAAATTTTGAGGTAACCAAATGGAGTAGGTGACCATGCCTTTCGGTGAATTGAACATTCCTGGGGAATTCTGACACTAAGTCTTTTAGTTCAGATGGTACCGTTGAGATGTTGATTCGGATGTAATCTTTGGTGGCGGGAGCCATTACCTGCAAAAACAAAGGTAAACTCTTTGATCCTTGAAGTGTCTGGTGCAAAAATGATATGCTTATGATGCAAACATGTGGCACACAAAAACAAATCAAACAATAGCCTTAGGTTTAAAGGCTTGCATGAAGCTGATAGGTGATACCCTCCCCACTGAAGTTGAGTTGGTTAAAACCTGTCCTAGAATAGTATTCGGGTTCTATGATCCTTGGAAGTAACATCTCAATACGGCGCTCGAGCGGCCGATCAAAATATTCCTCGAGGATAACTAACTTCAATCAATTTCAAAGCTAGCCACTTAAAAGGCCACAAGTCAAGTTCAACTAAAAAGGTTCTAAGACAAATTAGTGTTTAATGACATTTCGGAAGGCTATATACTCCTTGATCGTTTTCAAGGGACATCAGTATAAACCAAAGTATCGCACTAACGATGACTACCAGATCAACCGTATCGGTACATGCCGTACAGTTTCCTTGGTCTATTGTCATATACTTAAGGTATCTCGAGATTCGGGTTAGAATCTTTCACACAAGCAAAATACCCAAGCAAACCTTTGAAAAATAGAGCAATCAAGTCAGACAATTGAAAACATCGACCTATTCTCTTAAGGTAACCCCTTTTGAAAACATTTTGTTTTTGAAAGTACTCCCCAGCAGAGTCGCCAGTTCTGTGGACCTCCGATTTTTTAATCCCGGGCCATACCTCTGTTCTGTAGAGATACGTGAACTGACTCTTTTTTATCGCTTTAATGCTTTCGCATTTTTTTGAAAATTCACAGAGTCGCCACCGACCTTTTATTTTATCCAATTAAGGAAAGGTTTATAAAAGACACAGAAAAAAGACCTTTAAGAAATTCTGGGTAAGGGGGTAGGTTATACAAAGGGAAGGTATTAGCACCCTTTGTATCCATGGTTATCCATGGGCTCTTAAGTTTGCTTAGCTCACTTGTTTTTCGATGACTTTTCAATTGCTCTGAAATTGCTCATATGTGGTTCCCAAATACTTTTGTAAATTGAATTTTGTAATGATCCGTGTGTGGATGTATACAAAATGCTTGTTTATCTTTCGAAAGATGTTTTTGAAAAGAACGTTAACTTTGTAATAATCCGTGTTTGGATGTATACGAAGTATTGTCTTTTGGAAAGATTTGAAAAAACAACAGTGTATGAGAATTTTGTTTGTTTTGATTTGAGCAAGCAAACTAGGAGGTCTACCCTGAGTTATAAGGTCTTTATCCTATTTCCTTTAAAAATCTATCCTTTCACCGGATATAAAAGCAAGGTTCGATTTTGTACTCAAAACAGTATAATTTGATTTTGATTTTGAAAGAATGAAAAGGGATTACCTGAAAAGGTGCAAGTGTGATTGTGATTGGATTCAGGTATTTATCTTTGAAGTTAGTGATCTAACGATTCAATTTTATCTTTGACATACACGCAGTTTATATTTGCTGGAAATTAAAATGCAGAAATGTAAAGTGCGGAAAGTAAATCTACGTTATTACATCGATTGTGCAGGAAATGTAAACTAGCCTATTTACATGAATTTGACATCCTATACATTTATCTAGGAATTTAAATTGCAAGAAAAATAAAAGGCATGTTTTTGGATTTTTTATGATTTATTTTAATTATAATTAATGCATGATTAATTAAATTAAAATGAATAAAAAAGATGAAAATAGATTTAAACCTAGAAATTAAGTTTAAAATATGTACAAAATATTTGTCAATTAATTTTAAAACAAAACTAATTTTTTTTGGAATTTTTGAAATTGGTTTGGAATTGATTTAAGTTAATTAAAACATAATTATGCAAATAATTATACAAATAATTAAAACTTAAAAAGAAAATTATTCAAAATATGTACAAAATTAGTTTATAATATATAAACAATATTTTATATAAAGAACAATTTTTTTTATGATTTTTTGATTGGTTAGAATAATTAAAAGCAAATATATAAATATATACTAATTAATTATGCAAAATATTGAAATTTTAAAGAAAAATAAAATATTTTTATTTCAGAAAATAATATATTATTTTAGAAGTCTAAAAATATTTTTTGTGTATTTTTTGGATTTTTAAAACTATTTTTAATTAATTTAGCAAAGAAATTAAAATAAAATAGAAAATAAAATAGAAAAATAAAAGGATACTGATCCTGTGTGGTAATTTATGGGGGAGTATGATGTGCACGCGTGATCTGGAGCGTTGGATGACTCATTAAATGAAATCAAGTGGTCCAGAAATTGAGGCTCATGGGACACGTTGCACCTGCAAAGCACAGAATTAGAGGAAAATTTAAAAAGGTACGCGCGCTGCTGAACCAATGAGGGGGAGACACCTCATCGTCTTCAACCTTCAGCCAGGGGTTTTTACAGCGCTTTTATGAAACATGCGCTGTAATTGATGAACCTCAAACCTGCAAAATAGCGAATAGGGGTAAACGTGCAAAGAAATTTGGCGCGATGGTACCATTCAATTCGTCTGATCCATACGAACCTAATGGTGCTATTTAGAACTTGTAATTTTGCCTAATTTGGAAAGCCCTAATTTTGAAGCTATGAACCCTAAAATGGTAGTTTCGTTTATACGTGTCCAAACTTCAATTAAGTTTCCAGAAATGATCTACACCTCAAACCAAACTTAATAGTATGTCTACATCTTGTTAAACATGTGTGAATAACCAGATACGAATTGATTTTAGTTTGAACAAATTTGGACCTGTATAGCTCGATTCAGTGAGCTTCAAGACTTGTAACTGATTGGGATAGTTTCAGTGATGTTCAAGGAAGGTGTATGAATGCTTAGTTTGTATTGAAATGGACTGAAATTACAAAATCGAATATGAGTTTTCTTTGAATTTTTTTCAAGTGATTACAAGTGTTATGAGCTTATGTATGCTTCTGAACTCGCCTCCCCTTTGTTACTGAACTATGATAGCTTATTTATAAGCATTGAGTGCTTACAATTGAAGCTAAGAAGTGTCTTTAGTTGCCTTTGTTGAAACTTTGGTTTTTTAATATTAAAAACCTTGAATTCTTGACCAAGTCATCTTGCCTTCAATGCACCTGCCTTGCTCTTCAATTCTCTGCAGAAAGGTAGAGATTCCTTGGGTGAGTCATGCTTGATTTGTAAGCTAACCATTATCCATGCATTTTCCTTTTAATTTTAATCTTAAAGTAAGATAAAATCATGCCAAAAATGGATAAAAAAAGGTGTGGGCTTAGTCTTGGTCGTGGGAGGCCCATAACATCATGGAAATGATGTTTGAATGCTGAAAACTTGGCCCCATTTGGAAAAAATACATTTTTGAGCAATGTTGATTTCATGTATTTTCCCAAACTTTAGCCAACATCAACAAGGTGTAAATCCTTCAATTTTTGTCATATGAAGGAGATCTTGCACTTTTTGGAAACCTCAAAGAGTCCTCTAACCAATGCCTTTGGTCTCATGTCAAAATGATTTTTGATGCTCCTCGTGTGTCCTTTTGAAAAAAGTGTCTTTTTGTTGACTTTGAAAATGACCTGTAATGTCTTTGGTCATATTTTTCAAATGGTGAATCCAATGACCATGGGATCAATGGCATTTGAAAGATAATTGAATTTCCTTCAAGATGAGCTTTGGTTGAATTTTTTGGATGAAGGATGAGAGAGTTATGATCAGTCAAAGTTGAGTTGACTTTTCAGGCAAAAACCCTAATTTTGAATCTTAGAGTTTTGTTGATTTTTGATCTTTCCTTGATGAATTATGATCATCCAATGATCAAATGATGAATCCTTTGACAAAATATGGACTTTGACAAAAAAATTTATTTTTGACTGTCTGTTGACTTTTTGGTCAAACGGGTCGTCTATTGACTGTTTGAGCTGCTGACGGTGCGTCTGAGTGAATTGAAGTTTGAAAATTTGTATGATGGTACTTTGAGATATATGGATGTGTATGAAATCCATTTGAGCTCTCAAAAACTTGTTGCTCCTGTAAAAACAAGAAAAACCCTGATTAGGGACTGTTTGTGTAGGAGACAGTTAAACGTACCTGATTTTTTTGTGCAGTGTTGAGTTTCTGCTAATCGCGTGATATTCAGAAGACTTCTAGCACAAAAGATCTTGGAATTTTGAATTGTGAAAGATTGATTTGATTGATGGTACAAAACACTGAGAATTGTACTGCCAGCAGTTTGGCTGTCGACTGACTGTTCAGGTAGCAGTTAGAGTGAAAAATCAACAGTCAAAGTTAATTTTCTTTTTTTTTGTTGTTTTTGTTTTATGTTTTATGTGAAAAATGAAAGTTTATTTACATGACCTGTTAAAAACATAGACATAATAAATAACTAATATTTACGGTATGCGGGCAAAATTACCGATAATAACCCTGAAAATCATTTAATGCACAGAAATAGGAATATTTGACTGGCAGAAAACACACAAAATATTATCTTAGTAATTAAGCAATATTATGACAAATAGTACAACATTTAATACTGACAGTACAAATATCACATACTATATTGAACAGTACGACGAATAAACGGTACATTTAAGAAATAAGAAATACGGCAAATTTTAAGAATGACGATTAATGACCCATGCTATGAACAATAACATGTAGATGATTGGGAGTGCAACCATTGCAGGTCCACACTCTTCAGGACTATGCAGGCAGAAGAAAGTCATGATCACCGTAGCAATGGTGATGACTGTAAGAAACAGTGTCTCTATCCACTTTGCCATTCTTGTCAGGGAAGAAGAGAAAATAGATATGAGGTAGGAATTTGAAAGATGAGTTAGAATTTGATGTGAGATTTTATGGAAGAAAATGAGAGGTATTTATAGAATGGAAAGAAGGATAGAGACGTTGGGGAATGATGTGATTCCGTACAAAAGGAAAATTTGAGTGGAAGTAAGATTTGAAAGAAAGTGGATGATAGTGTTGGGAAAAAGAGAGATTTGATTTTTGAAAAAGAGATTTGAAAAGATTTTTGAAAATAATGGAATATAGTACAAAAACTAGTGGGAAACAAAAGATAATAATAATCCACTTGTTACCAGTACAGTCTGAGTTTCCTGATTCTGCGCCTGCAAAAAGATTTAACTCTGTACCAATTGTGTCAGTACTATTTATCTGTAAATAAATAAATAGCATGTGTGAAGTAATAAACAGGATTGGCGTTTGCGTAAGAATAAATTCAACTGCAAGCCAAAATACTGTAAGAAAAATTCTAAAAACTAGGTGTTTCATATGTCAGGATATTTGTTGAAATAAAAATCCATGATTATATGAGACTCTTAATTTTCAGATTGGAGTTTTTTCTTAAAAAAGATGTGGGCAAATTTTGGGGTATAACAATATCACCCAGGACTAGGGATACCCTATAATTACCATATAATCTTGATAAAATAAAGACTTGGTTTCAATTTAGGTTCCTAAGGAATTAGGATTTAGGTTGGAAGACCAAAGGTTTTTTCACTAAGGGTTTAAGAGAAAACAAACTGAGGATGTGGTAAAAGAATGTTATGAACTTGTTGAAGAGATCTCAATTCAGAGTGTTACAAGCCAAATCACGCACTCACCCTAGCATTTCATTTTTTTGATAATAAAAATCAATTTATTTTTTTATCTCTATTTCTCATCAAGGATTTTTCCAACCAAACCAAAATATTAGTTTTTGTTTAACTGAATCAATATTAAAAATCAATAATTCTTACGCAGTCCTCAAGATCGATATTTGGGTTAACACCTTATTACTACTTCGGTGAAAATAGTACACTTGCTATTTTTCCGATCAAGTTTTTGGCACCGTTGCCAGGGACTGCCAAAATATAGATTTTTACCTTAGTTCAATTGAAATTTTGTTGCTCGTCAACTAAATTTTTTAATTTTTGTGTGTTATTTATGTTAGAACAATAAATGTTCTGATCAATATTCTTTGTTTTGATGATAACAATATGTATGAATTTCGTATAAGACAATGTGGTACTCTAATCCTTTGCATTTTCCATTTCAGGAAATATATAAAGAGTATGCACAAATAAGCGCTTAGAAGGTTCTGGATGGCTTCATCAGAACATGCTCTGGCAAGACGTCATAAGATGGTCATGCAGAATCAGAACATGAACTGGAAAGCATCAGAAGAATAGAAGTCAGAAGTACAAGCACTAAAGCTCTGATGGTATCATGCTCAAAGCTCTTCAAAGTCAGAAGACAGAAGATGCTCTGCACCAAAGCTGTTGACTCTGATATTCAAACATTGTTATCTACAAAATCTGAGTCCATAAGAAAGTACAAGATGAAAGGCTGTAACGTCTAATCTCTGATTGACAAAAGGAACGTTAGAAGCTACAAAAGGCAAAGTCAGTAAAAGTAGCAAAAGCAAGGCTCGAGGTAGTTAACAAAAGTGTGAAACATTAAATGCAACGCTGTACTATTCATGCAAAGCATTAAATGCTCCCAACGGTCATTTCCTCTCAGCGCCTATAAATAGAAGTTCTGATCAGAAGCTAAATAGAACACTTGCGCAAAATATACAGAAACACTGTCAAATTCAAAATCTTACGAACTTCATCTTCAACCTCACAAACTCTTGTAATATTTAGTGAGTATTAAGTTTAGAATTTAAGAGAAATATCACAGTTGTGATTATAGCTTTATTAGAAGCATTCAAACTCCTGTAAACTTTATTTTACATTGATTGTAAAAGGATTCCTAGAGTGATCAAGTTATGATCTGTAGACTCTAGAAGACTTAGAGGTTATCTAAGTGGAAAACCATTTTAATCAGTTGGATTAGTGGATTAAATCCTCAGTTGAGGTAAATCACTCTAAGGGAGTGGACTGGAGTAGTTTGGTAAACAACGAACCAGGATAAAAATAATTGTGTTCATTGTTTTATCTTCTAAGTTTTTGAAGTTACATTTATTCAATCCCCCCCTTTCTAAGTGTTTTTCACTCCTTCAATTTATTTATTACTAATATTTGTCTAATTTTTTTATGCGAGGTAAGGCCTCATCAGATTTTCCTTTTGACGCAGAACCAAAAAGAAGATTGCACGCTAGACTCAGACGAGCTAAAAGAGAGAAACTAGCAGCATTAGAAAGAGAACAGGACATAAGAGAGAAAGACGAAGAAGAAGTGGTTTCGATTCATTCTGAGCATTGCTATTAAGATACCGAGACAATTCCTGAGATGATGACAGCTGATCCACCACTCCCCATCGAAAGACTTCATGGCGATTATGGTGGAAATAATTTACCGGTTGGTCGAATGACAATTGTGAACCAGCTGGTGGATGCGGCACAATTTCAACTGCATCCCAGCACAATCAATCAACTTGAAAGGCGTTTGTCATACCCCAAAATTTGCCCATCATATTTCAAAATACTTTGGCTCAAGCACTGAGAAATAAGTCTGACTATCTCTCTCTTAAGCAATCAACCCACAACTAGGGTTTTGTTTCTCTCCAAGTAAAATCAACTTCTGACACCTCAAGTGAACTCCACTTCCTCTCCTATGCTTCAAAGGATCCTCACATCAATTTACATTTATTCCCAATATTGCTCAATCAACTGCTCAAATGATCAATAGTCGACTAGTTTGACCTAAAAGTCAATTATGGTCAAATCACAGTCAAAACTCTTGATTTTTGGTCAACATCAATAGTTTGAAAGTAACATTCATCATTTGATCAAGGGTTGATCATGATTCATCAAGGAAAGCTCAGAAATCAACAAAACTCATAGTTACTAAATTAGGGTTTTGTAGGAAAAAGTCAACTGAAATTTGACTGATCATATCTCCCACATGCTTTATCATAAATTCTCCAACCAAAGCTCATTCTCAAGTAAATTCAATTCTCTACTACTTTGATGATGGGTCCAAGATCCAGAAATGCTTCCGCCTAAGAGATATAAGTCAAAATATTACAGGTCCTTCTAGAAGCTCGCAAAAGGCTGTTTTTTTGTCAAAACCCATATCACCAGGATAAAATCTCCAAATGGGAAAAAGGTTCCAAAGTGGCTTGTAAAGGATAGCTTGGTATTTCCAAAAATTCCTAGATCACTTACATATCATAAAAACGGAGAGAGATATGCCTTGTCAAAGTTGACCATTTTTGAGTGAGGTGCAAGAAGAAAATAAGGGTCAAAATGGAATTTTATGTAAAGAAGCCCAACTTTTTATGATCCAATCTTGTTACCTAAGTTATCTAGAAGATCCAATCTGAATGCCTCGAATTATTGATGATTATTTGATTTTATATGAATTTTTATTCATTGAAAAATCAATTTAATGAAATATTTTGAAAGAAAATAGAAAAAGATTGGATTTGTTTTGGTTCTAATCAAACTAAATCATCATTTAAGTCACATATCTGATTCAAATTCGTGCTCATGTGGATTGGTTGGAAAAGATTGAGATTTGATGCAAAATTAGAAGGTTTCATACAAAATTTTCCAATCAAAGATTCTTCATGAAAATATGTGATTTAATCTGATTTCTTCCAAGATTATTGACCTAAATCATTCCCATATAAATACACAACTCATGCCAATGCCCTGAGGACGAAAAAAGATGGAGAAAGCTAGGGTTTCAATGTTTGCAAAAACTTCAAGAAAGGATGCAAGCTTGCAGTCATCAATATAAAAGGTTTCAAGGCCATATAACGATCCTATTCGACTTCTGAGGTTCTAAGGAGTCAAACCAAGCATTCTTACGAGCCCAAAGCATGTCAGGATCGGTCCATTCATCATCACGAACATCTTGGACGCATAAATCGTAAGCTTGGTGACAAGAACTAGGAAACGCCATTGTTAGGGCACAATGGAGCTCCCTCTTCGGGTTCATACTTACAGTGGTTCTTAAGCAAAACTAACGCCATATTTGGATTCAGGAGCATTACTTGATTTGGATAACTTTCGTTCTTGGTTATGGTGTTTTTTCGCAGGTTTCAAAAGTGGTAGCCATGACCATGGTTTCCCTAACAAAATCCGTAGGAAAAATCATGGTTTATTCCGCAGGTAAGGTGGGGAAGTTGATGAACAGTTCCCTAGGGACCATTTGACCGTGCGTGTGTGTTCGTGATAGGTCAGTCAGCGCACTACTCTCTCTCTCTCTCTCTCTCTCTCCCTTTTCCAATATGCGTGGCATGAACTGGCTTGGCATTCAACAAAGAAGCATGCCTTTCTCCAATTTTTATTGGCTCTGTGTGCAATCTGTGGGGCCCAGTTGACTCATATGGTTGAATTCACCAATCAGGTTTTGTTTCTTATTTAATTATCGTGAGTTGTTTTATTATCACAATATGCACGCAGCCTTGTTGGCAAACCGTGGAGGATTAGACATGGGGTTCACGAGTTCGAACCCAGGCTATGGCAATTTTTTTTCTCTCCTTTGTATCAATCTGATCCAATGCTTTCCTCTGGCGCATACGCATGATACGCCCTCAGTTCTCCATCATCAGACTATCTCCAGCGTCAGATCCAAGGACCCAAAATGTGATGCCCCACCATGGACCCTCATTAACGCACCACACAAGATTGGCGCCAGTTTTTTTCCAAATTCTTTATTTTTTATTATTTTATTTTTCTTTTATAAACCTTTTCCTTTCCTTATTTTTACTATCTTTATTTTCTTTTAAACCAAGTTTTATTTTATAATTTAATTTAGGTTTTAGTTAGTAATTTTTAATTTAAGATTGATAATTTTAATTTAGGTTTTCTTTAAATTAATTAATTAATTTAGATTTTGACTAATAATTTTTAGTTTAGGTTTTTAAGGTTAATTAATTAAGTTTTGATTATTAATAATTTTAATTAATGTTCAAATTAATTTTAGGTTTATAATTTAATTTAGGTTTAGTAATTTAAATTAATTTGAGTTTTTTTAAAGTTTAGCCTTTAACATTAAAAACCATAGATAACCCTAAGGTAGGTGTTGCCCATTAACCGTGGGTATAGGTTTACCCCTTTGTAATCAAACATTGAGTTTCTTCAAACGCAATTCTCTTCTCACCTCCTTTTTCCTTGATTGTCGCATGCCTTTAATTTTAATTATTTATTTTATTTAAGTTTCGATTTTATTATTTATTTATTTAAATTCAAATCTTTTTTCACATTATCTTTTCAAATACTTTCAAAACAAGGCTACGCTTATTTACAAGCTAAAGTCCTTAGACAAAGTATTTTCTTATTCACACACTACACTTCAAACATTAACAAAACAAACGAGCTAAGCAAATTAAGAGCCCGTAGATAACTACGGATGAAAAGGGTGCTTATACCTTCCCTTTTCATAACATACCCCCCGAGCCCGTTTCTTTAAAAAAGGTCTTTTTTTGTTCTTTTTTACCTTTCCCATAAATTGGATAAAAGAAAAGTCGGTAGCGACTCTTGCTTACCGCAACATTGCATGCGAAATAAAAAAGTCAGTTCTCCCACCGAGTTACAGAACTGGCGACTCTGCTGGGGATTTCTTAAAAGAGGGGTTACCTTAAAGTTTAGGATCACTTTAAATTGTTTGATTTGTCTGCTTTATTTTTAAGGGTATTGCTTGGGTATTTGCTTGTGTGAAAGATCCTACACCCGGATCTAGTGTACCTTAGGTATGTGACAATAGACCAAGGAGACTGTACGACTTGTATCGATATGGTTGATCTGGTGGCTACCGTTAGTGTGACACTTTGGTTTGTTCTGATGGCCCTTGAAAGTAATCGAGGAGACATTTGGCTACCGCGTGGTGTCAATAAGCACTAATTTGCCCTTAGAACCCTAGTTGAACTTGACTTTGGCCTATAGGAAGTAGCGAGATGGCTGGCTTTGGATTCCTGACTGAAGCTGGTTGATACTCGATGCTACACTCATTGAGATTGGACTCTAGGGAAGTTTTTGGCTGGCCGTTCGAGTGCCATGTTGAGATACTGCCCGCGAGAATCATCAGGGATATGAGCATCATAGAACCCGGTTACTATTTTAGGACAGGTTGAACCAACTAAACTTCAGTGGGGAGGGTACTTACCTATGGACTTCACGCAAGCCTTTAAACCTAAGGACACTTGTGTGACTTGCTTGTGTGTGCTACTAACCTTTTAATTTTCTTGCAGGACTTATTTGTAGGACTCACTCGTCCTTATGGCCTTATACTTTACCTATTGTGTTACATTCGCATGACATCATGACATCATAACATCATAACATAGCATGATTGACTAACCCTTTCAAGGATCTTAGGAATTTAGGGCGCATAATTTCAGGTGCTCTTATCAAGGACTAAATTCCTATCAAGGGGCAAGAGGATTTATTTTTCTCCAACCACATGTCTTCCAATTCAAAGTCACAATACCTATCAAGGGGCAAGAGGATTTATTTTCCTCTAGCCATATGCTTTCAAATTCAAAAATACAAGTATCCCGAATCAGAGGCTATGACCCACTCGATATGGTGAGCTTGATTCCCATAGAAGAACATCCGAGAATCAGAGTTCTTCAAACGAAGACGCGACTAGATCATTTTCTAATGTTGCTAACTAAATTCCTAAAGATCCTCGAAAACATTGAATTTGCATTCATAACATCGCATAACTGGTTTTTATAACAAGTCTCTCATCTCTCGCTGTTTATTTCAGCATCATGAATCTCGAGCAATCTGTCAGAAATCTTCAGGCTCAGAACAACCAGTTCCAAGAGATGATCCTTAACTTGGCCAAGGGGCAAGAAGAATTAAAGGCACTACTGATCAAGAAGGAGAAGGATCAGCATAGGCAGCAAGGCAGTCAAGATAATCGAAAATCCAAACCTAAGCAATCATTTACTCTGTGGCACATGCTGTTATCTCAAGTTTTGCAACAACTTCTCAATCAGAACTTGATAACCCTGTTGCCTCCATATTCAGTTCCTGCCAATCTTGCTCCTGAGCACAAGTCTAATGCAAGATGTGCTTATCATTCGAACGGTCCTGGTCATGATACTGAAGATTGTGGACCATTGAAGCATAGGATTCAAGATTTAATTGACGACAAGATCATTGATTTCAACTCACCTGAGAAGCCTCATATGGCTGATGCTATGTACAACCAGAAAAGTCGTAATGAGCGCAACCTATCTGTTGGTGAAGTTCCACAACAACGACGCAAGCCAGATGCACCTAAGCGTCAATTCACCCAGATTAATATGTCTCTGACTCATGCATTACAATACTTGCTGAAGTCAGAGTTGATTACTTTAAAGGATCCCCCTAAGAATCCTAGTACTTCTGCTCGCGGCTATAACCCCACTGCGAGATGTGCATACCACTCCGATAGCCCTGGTCACGATACGAATAGTTGCTGGACGCTGAGGAACAAGATCCAAGACATGATGGATGCTGGTGAAATTAAGTTCAACCCTCCCAAGACTCCTACGGTGATCACCGCTCCCATGCCTAGTCATGACAAGACTGATTGATGTCTAGACAGAAGAACTTTCAGATCATTAGTTCTACTTTCATTTGCAACTTCTATCATGTTTGTTTAAACATTCAACTTATAATAGAAATTATGTGTTTTAATAATCATCATCAGTATATTGCATATGTGTGTCTTGAATAAATTATTTCTCTATCAATCATTTAAACTGTGTCTTTACTTTGTTTATGTTTTGTGATAATCGACTCCTGCTAACCTGTAAGCCTTTTTGAGGGAGGATGACGAAAACGATACCGCAACCTCATACAGTATGCTTTTGAACAGACAGTGCTGACGATGTACAGGCATTATTTAAATTCCTAAACAGTGGAGGTATAAGGATGTTAATCCCTCGTCAACCCCTTTGAGCCTAAGAAGTAGAAGTTTTCTTTCTCGTACAGATTAAAACCCTTCATCATAACCTGGGGCAGGGTAGTTACTCGGTTAGCTCAGTTATGCCAGCATTTCTTCTACACAAGTAGTAATGGGTTCCTGTAACCGTTAAGTCAGGAAGTCAACATCTATCAAAAGAAAAAAAGAAAACTGTTAAGTCAAAACCTGTGAAGGAGGCATATAAAAAATTGCAAACATCCCGCTGACTGTAATCTCAAAACAAACAGTTCAGGCAAAAGTTAGGGATAACAAAGTCAAAAAAGAGGTCACTACAAATCCTCGACAAAAGAAAAAGAATTACAAAAAAGGATGACTGCATGTCCAAATAAACCTCTGGAGCGTCAACCATCATCAAATGTTAATGTTACGACTTCAAGCTCTTCTAGGACTTAAACGCAAAGTTAACTGAGCATAGGATCGGAGAACATCATGAAGATTGGGATGGGTACAAACAAACTTTGAGCCATTATCCTTTGTTTCTTAAAAAATGAACCAAGCCACGTTACAACCCTTGAAAGTCCTAACTGAAGCATGGTTAGTTCGAAAGCATACTGACACCAAAAAAGGTATCCTGACTCCTTAAGGTTTGCCATAAATGTTGAGTTGATATCTCGGTTTTTACAAACATCATGTTTCTATAAACATCACACTTTTATATCTCCTGTTTTAATGTTTTTCAAAAAATCAAGACAATCATATGCATTGCATCTCATGATTTCATTATTAAAGATATTCTGCTACATAATTTCAAATGTTAGCATCAGGAAGAATTTGCAAAGGGTACAACTAATAACTAAAAGTTATCCTGACATACAAAGTCACTTCAGAAGGAATATCTCCTACGTATACAAGGTGCATGGCATGGTTTATCCAATCGATATGGGGCAGTCAGGTCAAGATTTCGAGAATCTCTCAAAGAATTCCAATCAATCTAGGACAATCAAGTCAAGATTCCGATAATCTCTCAAGGATGCCAAACAGTCGAGGGAATACATCCCAAGTAGATCTGCAGCTACTTCCCAATCAACATGGGGCATTGTCGGAATTCTATAATTACTAGGGGCACGCGACCCATAGTGCACATCTCATAAAGTCCCCGCGAGGCAAACCTTTTTAAAATCCCTACTAACAGGAGCAAATCTATGCAAGTCCAAATTGACACCTCGATCAATACTCATTGGCAGGTCCTAATCAATACCAGGCCAGGAATGACAACTGCTATAATCATTGGGGAAATATTCAAGTCATCCATGCCTTCCCACATTGTTGGCTTCATAGGATCATATCCCCACAGAATAATCCTCGAGAAGATATCTCCAAAGATTCTCTTCCCAACAGAGATTCAGTTCCCCAACGGAGTTTACACCTTCAACACTATCGGTTCTCTGATGCTTTTCTCTTCTCCAAACAGGGTTATTCATCTCTCTTATCCAAATTGCTTTCATCCCCAAGCAGAAATCATAGATCCAATACAAGATAAAGCATCAGGATCCCATTACTACAAAGTTTCAATCTCTCAGAAACACTCAAAGCAGCATAAATCATAATCATACATCATACATACATCATATTGTAGCGGGGAAAATCTGACATCGAAGCCATGGGATTGACTCGAATCAATATTCCGTTTTGAAATCGCCACCGCGCTTTATTTTTTCAAAGGAAAAGGGAAAAGAACGTAAAACCCAAAGTTTTGTTTTTTTTTAAAACAAGAAAGAGAACTCAGGTTCGGGTGTTGATTATATGAGGGGAAGGTTTTAAGCACCCCTCATATCCGTGGTACTCCACGGGAACCTTTTTGAAAATCTGTGTTGTGTATGTGCTAAAAAACGGTTTGTTTTATTTTCAAAATAAGCTCGGCAAAGCGTTAAGCTTTGGGCCTACATACCTCCTCGGTGCAATGGAGAAGTCAGAGCTAATGTAGTTCCGCTTTTGGGAAAAAACGTTTTAAAAACGAATAAACACTTTGGTGTCGTTAGAGAGAAATACTCAGCCATTGATCTTGAGCATGAGAACAAACAAGTTCTTTGCATCGCAAATGAAAGAAGGGCTCCAACTCGGATAAAATCAACGAGTATGCCACTAGCTCTCTCACGCGGAAAAGATCTCGTTATTATCAATCAATTTCAAAATCGTGGGGTATAACCACTCGTTTCGACAGTTAACGGTGTCTAAACTTTTGAAGAAAAGCCACTAAGGGCGAAAGATATTTTTGAGAAAAGGTTTTTGAAAAGGTTTGCAAACATAAGAATATTTTGGAAAAAGGGAGAAGATTTTGAAAATTTAAGAATGGGAGGAGATGAAGAGGCTAACCTAATGCATAAAGTAAAAGCTAAGGAAAGAAACGGTCTAACCAAATAAGAAGCCAACACTTGACATTAAGAGCCAAGGTAGTTTTCCCATCCTTTGGATTTATCAATACCAACACATTAACACTTGGGGATCCACATGAACTTATTGTCTTAGCACCACTTTGCATTAAGCACATTAAGATTCTGACGAAAATTGGGCAGAGTAACGGCTGTTTTCGGGTAAAATCCTTATCTCAATGCCTTGGAATTAACCATCAAGGGCTTTCAAGGAAATACCTGCACACATAAACATACAACAGAACAATGCCAGACAGACAGAACAATCACAGGATAGCAATAGAATGAGTCCAGAGGTACTAGGTCCATAAGTCCAAATCTCCAAAGCGCTAGGGATAGTAACCGATAGTCCAAAGAGAGCCTTATGTGTTTTTTAGATTTTGGTTATTTATTAGTGTTTTAGCGAAAGAGTAAAGTATGGTCCAAGTGGACAAAAGAAAAATAACGGAAACATAAACATATGTCCAAGTGGACAAAGAGAAAATGACGGAAGGTAAATATGATGAAATGATAAAGTAAAGCGATAAGGCGAGAAATATAAAGAGCGGTAATATAAAGAGCGGTATAGTAAAGGTGCGGAAATTAAAGTTAGTTGTTAAATGTTAAAGATAACCATCTTGAAACTTGTCAAGTATGTTATCAAAGTTAGTAGGAAGATCTATGGTGAGTGAATGATGTACTCGGATTTAAAGTCAATGGGGCTTATCAGAAGCTTGATAAAATCATAGCGACTACACGATAAAAACCTCCACAAGTCTTAAATCAACCGCATACAATTCTCTTCCATGTTTGATCTTTTATCGAGTCGGGACAAATGTAGGAGAACTCTCCATGTATCAAGATCATCAATCAAAGAAATAAGAAGGAGAAGAAGAAATGATCTAGCCTTTATCAAGAATCCATAGAATTCTCAAGATATTAAGACTTTCATCGATCAAAAGCAAATATGATGAAAAGATAATAAGGAAAACAAATTGATCTAGTCTTCATCAAGAATCCATAGAATTCTCAAGATGTTAAGACTTTCATCGATCAAAGAAAACAAGATGAAAAAGATAAGAATAGAAACAAATTGATCTAGTCTTTATCAAGAATCCATAGAATTCTCAAGATGTTAAGACTTTCATCGATCAAAAGCAAATAAGATGAAAAGATAATAAGGAAAACAAATTGATCTAGTCTTTATCAAGAATCCATAGAATTCTCAAGATGTTAAGACTTTCATCGATCAAAAGAAAGATAAGATGAAAATAAGAATGAAAACACAAAAGATAATCAACTCACACTATCATTAATATCATTCATCTAATATTATGGATTAGGTCATTTCAAACTTATCAACATCCTAGATCCAATGATATTAATGAAGTGGAGGAAGTAGGAAACCAAAACAAGCATAAAAAAGGCAAAAAACCACATTCTGCCAGCAGGAAATCGATTTCATGCAGAGGGAAATCGATTTCCATAAGGCAGTTTTCAAAAAAAACAAGTTACGTACAGCATGAAATCGATTTGAGCCTTAAGGAAATCGATTTGACCAGTGCAAATTTCAGCAAAAACAACATTTAAAGGCATAAAACTTGACTTAAGCAAACATACAAACACCTTATGATCACATATCAATTGGAGCACGAATTTTCCATCAAATCACCATCAAATAGCACCAATATAGCATCAAAGATGCATCACACACAAGCAACAAAGATCTACATCATGATATACAAAAAGGATGAAGAAAATTACCAAATCTTGAACAAAACTTAGATCTACTTCAAGAATCACCAACACAAATCTTGATCTCTCAACAATTGAAGAAAAAAGAGTGAAATAGATGGTGGTTTAGCTCAAAGTTCGTGAGGTTCAAGATGTGACTCACAAACTTTATGAAAGAACAAAGAGCTTTGGTGAATTTGGTAGGGATGAGGAGAGAAATTGCAAGGGGTTTTTTGGCTCTCAAAAGCTTGAGAAATGAGAGAGTAGTGGGCTCTATTTATAGGATGAGAGCAAGAGTAGTGGTAGTTTGGTCTTTTTGCATTTGGTAATTAGCTTGTGTTTAATTGGTGATTAAAATGGCAATTAAATGGTAAAAAGTGGTAAAATGGGGTTTAAGTGGGTTTAATGAAGAGAATTATTTTGATGAGGTGGAAAATTGGTGAAATGATCAAAAATAATCAAAGAAAAAGGTGCCAAAATGATGTCAAGCTTCCCTCCTTATATTTTTGAATTTTGCCTTAAGGAAATCGATTTCCCCAGGAGTGAAATCGATTTCACTCTGTTCCAGAAGAGAATTTGGCGCAAAATACACTAGGGAAATCGATTTACCCAGGAGGGAAATCGATTTCATGCTGTCCAGAATGTGATTTTGGTGAAGATTGCTGCAGGGAAATCGATTTACCCAGTAGGGAAATCGATTTCATCAGTCAGAAAAGTGAAAAATGCCTTGTTTATTGCATGTCTTGGCTTGGTACCTACAAAACAAAAGCCTACAAAGAAACAAAGCAATGTTTTTGGTATTTGGGTTAGTATAAAACAAATTAAAGAAAATTAGGTGCTTGATAGTTCCCCTCAAAGACGAAGCGAACATAACACCGAAAAATGAAATTTCAAGATTGTGATCTTGATTAATGATTGAGATGCAAATGATGTATGATCTTAGGGTCAAAAATTGGGGTATGACACATATACATTGCATATAGTTCTAATTCATGCATAACATACAAAGTTTCTCATTTATTTTGAGGACTTCATCTCATTCATTACATGCATCATGAACATTGCATAAAACTATCGAGTAAATGTCATGTTACAGGTACAAAGTAGAGGCAATCTCTAAATAGACACTTCTCAACACACTGAGCTTAGATACAGCCTAACGTACGGCTCATTTTGGTACTTCTTAATACAAAGGATCCAGTCTAGCGTACGACTCATCCTAGGATACAACCTGTCGTACGGTGTATTCTGACAATTATCAACACAGAGGACCTGGTCTAACGTACGACCTATCCTACAACCTAACGTACGGCTTATCCATACATTTATCAATGCAAATTGGATCTGGTCTAACGTACGATCTATCCTACAGCCTAACGTACGGACTACTTATCCAGAAATTTATCAATGCAAATTGGATCCGATCTAATGTACGACCTATCCTTCAGCCTAACGTATGGCTTTTCCAGACATTTAGCAATGCAAACTGGACCCAGTCTAGCGTATGACTCGTCCTAAAAGCATAGCCTAACGTACAGCTTACTTTGACACTTACCAATACAGTGGATTCAGTCTAACGTATGACTCATCCTAAGTATATCCTTCAGATACAGTCTAACGTACGACATATTATGACTCTCAAGTCTATCAAGTTGGATGGCATCTTTAAGCCCATCCCAATCAAGTCTCTCAATATCCAGGTGGCATCTCTAAGCCCATCTCCGATAATACTTTGCCTGGATGGAATCTTTAAGCCCGTCTCCGACAGTACTGCACCAACACCTAGGTGGCATCTTCAAGCCCA
The DNA here is from genome assembly GCF_029867415.1 of Vicia villosa. NCBI lineage: Eukaryota > Viridiplantae > Streptophyta > Magnoliopsida > Fabales > Fabaceae > Vicia > Vicia villosa. The sequence goes on along the minus strand of NW_026705460.1, from coordinate 25,795 downwards.
CCTCCGGAAAAGTCCTTGCATCAGCAAAGGAAAATTTCTTGGTATTCTAGTGTTCAATCCTCTTCCACCTTCAAATTCCGACTGGCACACAAGCCAATCCACATCCTCAGGTTTAAGAAGATTGAACAGGGGAAGCTGTCATACCGCAAAATTTGCCCATCATATTTCAAAATACTTTGGCTCAAGCACTGAGAAATAAGCACGACTATCTCTCTCTTAAGCAAACAACCCACAACTAGGGTTTTGTTTCTCTCCAAGTAAAATCAACTTCTGACACCTCAAGTGAACTTCATGGCCTCTCCTATGCTTCAAAGGATCCTCACATCAATTTCCATGCTCTGATTCCCAATATTGCTCAGTCAACTGCTCAAATGATCAATAGTCAACTAGTTTGACCTAAAAGTCAACTATGGTCAAATCACAGTCAAAACCTCTTGATTTTTGGTCAACATCAATAGTTTGAAAGTAACATTCATCTTTTGATCAAGGGTTGATCATGATTCATCAAGGAAAGCTCAGAAATCAACAAAACTCGTAGTTGCTAAATTAGGGTTTTGTAGGAGAAAGTCAAATGAACTTTGACTGATCATATCTCCCACATGCTTTATTAGAAATTCCCCAACCAAAGCTCATTCTCAAGTAAATTCAATTCTCTACTACTTTGATGTTGGGTCCAAGATCAAGAAATGCTTCCGCCTAAGAGATATAAGTCAAAACATTACAAGTCCTTCTAGAAGCTCGCAAAAGGCTGTTTTTGTCAAAACCCATATCATCAAGATAAAATCTCCAAATGGGAAAAAGGTTCCAAAGTTACTTGTAAAGGATAGCTTGGGCTTTCTAAAAAGTCTTAGATCACTTCCATATCATAAAAACTGAGGGAGATATGCCTTGTCAAAGATGGTCATTTTTTAGTGAGGTGCATGAAGAAAATAAGGGTCAAAATGGAAGTTTTTGTAAAGAAGCCCAACGTTTTATGATCCAATCTTGTTACCCAAGTTATCTAGAAGATCCAATCTGAATGCCACGACTTATTGATGATTATATGATTTTATATGAATTTTTATTCATTGAAAAATCAATTTAATCAAATATTTTAAAAGAAAATAGAAAAAGATTGGATTTGTTTTGGTTCTAATCAAATTAAATCATCATTTAAGTCACATATCTGATTCAAATTCGTGCTCATGTGGATTGGTTGGAAAAGATTGAAATTTGATGCAAAATTAGAAGGTTTCATACAAAATTTTCCAATCAAAGATTCATCATGAAAATATGTGATTTAATATGATTTCTTCCATGATTATTGACCTAAATCATTCCCATATAAATACACAATTCATGCCAATGCCCTGAGGACAAAAAAAGATGGAGAAAGCTAGGGTTTCAAGGTTTGCAAAAACTTCAAGAAAGGATGCAAGCTTGCAGTCATCAATATAGAAGGTTTCAAGGCCATATAACGATCTTATTTCACTTCTGAGGTTCCAAGGAGTCAAGCCAAGCATTCATACGAGCCCAGAGCACGTCAGGATCGGTCCATTCATCATCACGAACATCTTGGACGCATAAATTGTAAGCTTGGTAACAAGAACAAGGAAACGCCATTGTTAGGGCATAATGGAGCTCCCTCTTCGGGTTCATACTTCCAGCGGTTTTTAAACAAAACTAATGCAATATTTGGATTCATGAGACCTTCGTTGCTTTATCTGGGTAACTTTCGTTTGTGGTTATGGTGTTTTTTCGCAGGTTTCAGAAGTGGCAGCCATGACCATGGTTTCCCTAACAAAATCCGCAGGAAAAATCATGGTTGATTCCACAGGTAAGGTGGGGAAGATGATGAATAGTTCCTTAAGGACCATTTGACCGTGCGTGTGTGTTCGTAGTTGGCCAGTCAGCGCACTACTCTCTCTCTCTCTCTCTCTCTCTCTCTCTCTCTCTCTTTCCCTTTTCTAATATACGTGGCATGAACTGGCTGGGCGGTCAACAAAGAAGCATCCCTTTCTCCAATTTTGATTGGCTCTGTGTGCAATCTGTGGGGCCCAATTGACTCATCTGGTTGAATTCACCAATCAGGTTTTGTTTCTTAATTAATTATCGTGAGTTGTTTTATTATCACAATATGCACGCAGCCTTGTTGGCAAAACGTGGAGGATTAGACCTGGGGTTCACGAGTTCAAACCCAGGCTATGGCAATTTTTTTCTCTCCTTTGTATCAATAAGATCCAATGCTTTCCTCTGGCGCATACGCATGATACGCCCTTCGTTCTCCACCATCAGACTATCTCCAGCGTCAGATCCTAGGACCCAGAACGTGATGCCCCACCATGGACCCTCATCAACGCACCACACAAGATTGCCGCCGGGTTTTTTTTTCCAAATTCTTTATTTTTTATTATTTTATTTTTCTTTTATAAACCTTTTCCTTTATTTTTCTTTTATTTTTTTTAAACCAAGTTTTATTTTATAATTTAATTTAGGTTTTAGTTAGTAATTTTTTTATTTAAGATTGATAAATTTAATTTAGGTTTTCTATAAATTAATTAATTAATTTAGATTTTGACTAATAATTTTTAGTTTAGGTTTTTAAGGTTAATTAATTAAGTTTTGATTATTAATAATTTTTATTAGTGTTCAAATTAATTTTAGGTTTATAATTTAATTTAGGTTTAGTAATTTAAATTAATTTGAGTTTTTTTAAAGTTTAGCCTTTAACATTAAAAACCATAGATAACCCTAAGGTAGGTGTTGCCCATTAACCGTAGGTATAGGTTTACCCCTTTGTAATCAAACAGTGAGTTTCTTCAAACGCAATTCTCTTCTCACCTCCTATTCCCTTGATTGTCGCATGCCTTTAATTTTAATTATTTATTTTATTTAAGTTTCGATTTTATTATTTATTTATTTAATTATTTTCCTTTATTTTAATTTATTTATTTTCTGCCATTTAAATTCTAGAAAATGTGTATAGGTCGCAAGTTTTTTTTTATGTAATAGCAATTAGGACCTTTTCTTTATGCCTTTATTTTTCTACGTTAGAGTTGTTTATTGTAATAGCGTAGGAGATTTAATTATGTCTTATATTTCTGCGTGGTTAGTAATCCTAGGGAGTGCAAGCCTTGTTAAAATGAATTAGACCACTAATTATAAGATAAATATTCGAATTGAACCACATGATTGTGCCACACACACACCTTTAGGGTAACCCTTCTTATGCTGCCTGTTGCCTTTTAATTACGATTCTAAAATAGTCAAGTCCCTTGATTCCGAGGATACCTAAAGCAAATGCTGCCTTAATTCATTGAAATCATCATAAGATTTTGTCCCTCGATGCTGCCTCGGAAATAAAGATGATTCTCCCATTGCTAAGGTATCCTTGTTTATTGCCTAAATGACTATTCTATCCTTCCCTAAAGACTACCCACCCTCTATATGGTAGGGACAGATTTATGGCGAACGATACCTCCTCGATGACGCTTTACATCCAATGAAAGGACTTCCTATCCTCTTATGGTATGGATAGCCCTTTCAAACTCAAAAGCTTAAAGAACAGAAATCTTAAAATTAGGGTAGTTACTACTAATTGCTTGCTCTGATTTAAATTCAAATCTTTTTTCACACTATCTTTTCAAATACTTTCAAAAACAAGGCTACGCTTATTTACAAGCTAAATTCCTTAAACAAAGTCTTTTCTTATTCACACACTACACTTTTAACATTAACAAAACAAACGAGCTAAGCAAATTAAGAGCCCGTAGATAACTACAGATGAAAAGGGTGCGTATACCTTCCCTTTTCATAACTTACCCCCCGAGCCTGTTTCTTTAAAAAAGGTCTTTTTTCTGTTGTTTTTTACCTTTCATATAAATTTGATAAAATAAAAGTCGGTGGCGACTCTTGCTCACTGCAACATTGCTTGCGAAATAAAAAAGTCAGTTCTCCCACCGAGTTACAGCATTCTTTTTATGGAAGGGTGAACGAAGTTGCGAATAAACATCTTCAATGGTTTCTTACTATGAGTACCACTCTGAGGATAGATGGACATACAGAGGAAGAAAAGAGGTTACGCATGTTCCCTTTCACTTTAATTGATGAGGCTGAAGAATGGTTCTATTCCCTATCCACACGGAGTATTACCACCTGGGCAGAGATGGAGACATCGTTTCTGAATGAATACTATCCTGCATCAGTATCATTGAGAAAAAGATATGACATTCTTACTTTCAAGCAGAATGAGGGTGAAGCACTAGGGGAAGCGTATTAAAGATTTAAAAGACTCATAGTGGCATGTCCTACTAATAATATGGACGATACCGCGTAGATGCAGATGTTCGTAAATGGTCTAAGACTCAAGACAAGGCAAATTCTTGACTCAGAAGCCGGAGGCTCATCCAATTTTACAACAGCTTCTGGTATAAAGAAGATCATTGAAGTAGTAGCTGCAAATGAAAATTTGGTGCTATATGACAGGGTTACTAGTAAGCCAGAAGGAGTGATTGATTTAAAGCTGGAAACCAATAAGCAGGTGAAGATTGAAGAAATAGTTGCTGCTGAGGTGGAAAAGAGGTTAAAGGCGATGAACATAGGTACTCAAAAAGTGGCACAAGTCCAACAAACACCAAGTGATACGTGTGAGATTTGTAATGGACCACACATTACTGTTCATTGTTTGGCAACTCCATAACAGATTAAGGAGATTAAATTCTTGAAGCAAAATAATCCCTACTCAAACACCTATAATCCTGGATGGAAAAATCATCCAAACTTTGCATGTAGAGATCATAAAGGAAATATGCAACAACAGGTCCAGAATCAATATCAACAGCAATCGCAGCAACAGGTACAAAAGAAGGCTGGTTGGGAATTGGCGATTGGAAAAACAGAAACTCACAAATTCAGTTCCAAGAAGAAACCCAAAACAATCAAAAGAACACTTCAGCTTCTATAAAAAATTTAGAAGTCCAGATGGGTCAAATAGCACAACAATTGGCAAATGCTCAAGCACCAGGTGGCCTACCAAGTGCAACCATAGCAAACCCAAGAGACAACCACATTATGAAAGCTATTGTAACAAGAAGTGGTAAGACTGTGGGGAATGTTGAAGAGGACGAGATTAAAGATGAAGGATTATTTGAAGTGGATATGGAAATTAGAGATAACCAGAAATAGACAGAGCAAGTTATACCACCACCCGTGGTTGAGAAAAAGAAACCGACTGAGCCGCAGCATAAGATTGTTCTCCCTTACCCTCCAAGAACGAAGAAGAAAGACTTTAATGAAAAAAGATTTGAGAAATTCTTTGAATTTTTCAAGAAGCTTGAAATTAATATCCCTTTTGCTGAAGCTCTGGAATAGATGCCTATATATGCCAAATTCATGAAATACATCATCTCTGAAAAGCGTTCCATTAACACTGAATCGGTAATGCTAACTAAAACATGTAGTGCTATTTTGCAGGGTCTTAAAATTCCGATGAAGAAAAAAGATAGAGGTGCTGTTACAATTCCTTGCATGATCGTAGATAGACCATTCAAAGAGGCACTTATTGATTTAGGTGCTAGTGTGAGTTTGACACCTCTTTCTATTTACAAAAAGCTGAAACTGGGTGAGGTACAAGATACTCGTATGACACTTCAATTTGCAGATCATTCAATGAAAAGGCCTTACGGTATTGCAACTGATGTCCTTGTGAAGATTGACAAGTTTGTGTTCCCTGTTGATTTTGTGGTTCTTGAAATGCCAGAAGATGAGGAAATCCCTCTGATTTTGGGAAGACCGTTCCTGGAGACAGGGAGGTGTATGATAGATATTGAGGAAGGCACAATGACCCTCAAAGTCTATGATGAAGATTTGAAAATTGAAGTGAGAGATGCTATGAAATTCAAAAATGAAGACAATAAAAGTAAAATCATTGAAGTATTGGACACAGTGCTCATTCAATCTATTGGAGAGAGTTTTAAGCTTGTAAATTTTTGAAAGTGATTTGTAGATAGATGAGAAAGAATCAGAAGTACTGGGAATGTTTGAAGCTCAACCTCAGTGGCAAAAATCTAAACCACACCGATGGGAAGAGTTAAGATCACATCAATCTCTTGAAGAAAAGCAAGAAACAAACAAGGGGACAGATTTAAAACAATTGCCTGAAAATATTTACATTTTTCTTGATTCTAATGAGAAATGTCCGGCTATTATCAACTCGGGCCTGAAAGATGTTCAAGAAGAAAATCTCATAAAGGTACTCAAGAGATACAAGGGTGCTATTGGGGGGGCAATTGAAGATTTGAAAGGTATCAGTCCTACAGTGTGCATGCACAAGATCTTAATGGAAGATGATCAGAAGCCGGCAGTTCATCCTCATAGGAGACTTAATCCAGCCATGAAGGAGGTTATACACAAGGAAGTAGTTAAGCTTTTGGATGCAGGTCTTATTTATCCCATATCTGACAGCTCATGGGTGAGTCATGTTCATGTGGTACCGAAAAAGGAGGGAACAACAGTTGTTATGAATGAGAAGAACGAGTTGATTCCAACCAGGATAGTCACAGGCTGGAGAGTTTCCATTGACTACAAGAGGCTAAACACAGCTACAAGAAAGGATCATTTTCCCCTACCTTTCATTGACCAGATGTTGGAAAGGTTGGCCGGCCATGATTACTACTGTTTCTTGGACGGGTATTCGGGCTACAATCAAATTGCGGTAGCCCTACAAGATCAAGAGAAAACAACTTTCACTTATCCTTATGGTATTTTTGCATATAGAAGGATGCCATTTGGCTTGTGCAATGCCCCAATAACTTTTCAAAGGTGTATGACATCCATATTTGCTGACATGCTTGAAAAGCATATGGAGGTGTTTATGGGTGATTTTCTATGTTTGGTCCATCATTTGATGATTGTTTAACTAATTTGCCTCTTGTTCTAGAAAGGTGCCAAAAAATAAATCTCATTCTCAACCGGGAGAAGTGTCACTTTATGGTCAGAGAAGGCATAGTGTTAGGCCAAAAACTTTCTTATAAAGGAATTGAGGTGGACAAGGCTAATGTGGAGGTGATAGCTAATTTGCCCCCACCACTGAATGAAAAAGGTATCAGAAGTTTCTTCGGACATGCGTGATTCTACCGTAGGTTCATAAGGGATTTCTCCATGATTGCTAAACCTCTAACTAGCTTACTTGTGGAAGATACTCTGTTTCTTTTGGAAAAATAGTGCGGAGAAGCGTTTAAGACTTTGAAGAACAGGTTAGTGTCTGCCCCTATAGTTGTTTCTCCTTATTGTTCTTTACCGTTTGATATCATGTGTGATGCAAGTGACATAGCAATAGGGGAAGTGCTCTGTCAAAGAAATGAAAAGCTCTTGCATGTGATTTACTATGCAAGTCATGTGTTGAATCATGCCCAAATGAATTATGCACCACGAAAAAGGAGTTGTTGGCAGTGGTGTATGCCTTCGATAAATTCAGGTCCTATTTGTTGGGGGCGAAAGTAATTGTTTTTACTGATCATGCTGCTTTGAAATATCATTTTTCTAAACAGGAATGAAAACCAAGGCTGCTCATATGGATCTTACTCTTGCAAGAGTTTGATTTGGAGATTCGGGACAAAAGGGGTGTGAAAACACTGTTGCAGATCACTTATCCCGGATGTCTCCGATTGAAGAAATAGAAGAGACACACCCAATCAAGGATGAATTCGCTGATGAACAAATCCTAGCTCTGGTATGTGTTTCGTGGTTTGCATATTATGCAAACTATGTGGTAGGTGGTGTTATCCCGGGTGATTTTGATCAAAACAAAAAGAAGAAGTTTTTGCATGATTGTAGGTTCTATCTATGGGATGAACCATTCCTATACAAGAAGGGAATTGATGGATTGGTGAGAAGATGCATTCTAGAGGGAGAATAGAGAGAAATACTTGTAGCATGCCATAACTCATAATATGGAGGACATTTTAGTGGAGATCGGACTGCTGCAAAAGTCCTCCAGTCTGGGTTATATTGGCCTACCTTGTTCAAAGATGCTCAAAGCATTGTAAAAGAGTGCGACAGGTGTCAGAGAACAGGCAATATCTCTAAGAGAAATCAAATTCCTCATAAAGGTATGCCTGAAGTCGAATTCTTTGATGTATGGGGCATTGATTTCATGGGACCGTTTCCACCATCATTCGAGAAAAACTACATCCTTATGGCTGTTGATTATGTCTCAAAGTGGGTTGAAGCAGTAGCTCTTCCTACAAATGATGCCAGAGTAGTAGTAAGTTTCCTCAAGAACAACATCTTTGCAAGATTTGGGATACCCAGAGCACTAATAAGCGATGGAGGCACCCATTTCTTGAACAAGTTGATGGAGAGTCTGTTGAAGAAGTGCAATGTAAAACACAAAATTGCTACTACATATCATCCTCAGACTAGTGGTCAGGTTAAAGTTTCAAACAAGCAAATAAAGAAGATTCTCGAAAATACTGTGAGTGCTTCTAGGAAGGATTGGTTAGTGAAGCTGGAAGATGCACTGTGGGCATACATAACAGCGTTCAAAACTCCGATAGGTGTGTCTCCTTATCAGTTAGTTTATGGTAAAGCTTGTCATTTGCCGCTCGAACTTGAGCATAAAGCATTTTGGGCCTCCAAATTCCTGAACTATGATCTTTTGAAAGCTGGTGAGTCCCGAATTCTTCAACTCCATGAGTTTGAAGAATTCTGGAATCAAGCTTATGAGAATGCCAAGATCTATAAAGAAACAACATAGAAATGGCACGATCAAAAGATTCAGAAAAAGGAATTTTAGGAAGGGCAATTGGTGTTGCTGTTTAATTCCAAGTTAATGCTGTTACCCGGAAAACTGAAGTCAAGATGGTCTGGACCGTTTGTGGTGAACAAAGTGTTTCCTCATGGGGTGATAGAGTTGAGGAATGACAAGAATGGAGACACTTTCAAAGTCAATGGGCAAAGGGTGAAACCATATTGTACTGGACAAGAACCAGGGCCTGTGGATCATGTTTGTCTTGCCTGATGAGACGAACGACTGTCGAGCCATACAATATTAAACGAAGAGCTTCGTGGGAGACAACCCACTTATTTTGTTAATATTTTCCTTTGTTTGGTTGATGGATGCATGTGTTTTGTTCAGGTATAAGCATTGTGGTACCACAGAGTGGTGATTACAGAGAGAGAAGCGGCGAAGAAATAAAAAGAAGGGGAGAAAACAGTGCAACACGGCCACCCTTGCTAAGGCACACGACCCGTGTAAGAAAAGTGTTTGTCTCATACATTTTCCACAAGTGCAACACGGTCGGTCGTGTGAGCTGGCACAGACCGTGTTACAAATGGGTGAATTCTTCATATTTTTTATAGGGGCCCAACACGGCCGGTCGTGCGGGATAACACGGCCCGTGTTGGGCATGCTAAGTGCGCCACATATTTTCCAGAGAAGGAACACGGCCGACCGTGTGAGCTGACACAGACCGTGCTGTTGTGCATAACAATTTTTTTAAAAATCTATGATTTGTGGGTGGGGCCCACACGGTTTTAAATACCTTTTATTTCTCCTCCACTCACAATTCAGCATCTTCTTCATCTCTCACCTTCTTCCTCTCTAAAAACCTAAACCTCCATAACCATTCTCATCTTCAAGCTCACCTTTCACCATCCTCCACCCTCCAACTCTCCAAGTCCCTTCCTAAAATTTGGGTCGTTTTCTGTCCTTTACACAGTGACGATAATATTTTTCCCTCTTTCCACCATTTATTTTGCTAACTTTTATAGGTACCCATAATGCCCCCGAAGAGAGCCGATAAAAGGAAGGCCGTAGTTGAGACTTCAAGGACGAAACAAAGGGCTCTACGGATGCCTAACGCACATAACATTATTTTTGAGGAAGAACACGTTCAAAGGTATAAGGCTCACCTTAAGCGTAAGCTTGTACCTACTCGGTATGTATGTGACACCACTATGAGTGCTTTAGGAATTTTAGATGATGTGTCACAAATGTTTAGCAATTTAGCGATTTTTAAATTTATGCATAATGATGCGCCTACCTATGAGCGCATTACTTTAGAATTCCTAAGCACTGTGCAATTTAAATTAGAAAAAAACTGGACAGGTAACTCATATGAATATTTCGTTACCATGACTTTCCGGTTATATAATGAGGATTACTCTAAGTCGGTTATTCAATTGGGGCAATGCCTCCGGTTACCCTTGGTGGGACCCGGGGCAGTGCCATCAGAATTTTCTGCAGGTACATTTTGGTCATCGATTATAGGTTTACATCAATATATACTCCGAAGCGCCAAAACAACTTGGATTCAAAACCCATGTTCCCGATATGCGCAAAAAGGGTTGGCTTTCTCGTTGTTCAGACGAGGTGATATTACAGGTGTGACTGTAAAGAGGGAGCTGTTTATGATACACGCCATGGTCAATGAGGAACCAGTTAATGTGGCGGCATTTGTAGCTGACCATTTAGGTAACATGGGGAATGCGGGCTCGGGTGCTATTTCGGTGGGGGGCATGATCATGCAAATTGCTGAATGGTGTGGTTGTAGGCAGGTAATGGATGGAGAAACCCTGATGCTAACGTTGAGCAAGCTTGACCTCAATGCTCTGTGCATGCAGGGGATGTTGGAAATTAGCCGTCAAGGTCATGTGTTGGTAAGTCAGACACACCGACTGATGCTACTACCCAACACTAACAAAACTAATATTGACAATAAAGCAAATTGGTTATATGTTGTTGTTGACCCCGAGGATGAGGTAGATGCTGATTTTATTGTAGGTGACACAATGGACGAAGATGCACCAACAAGGGAGCAGAGTGTCCCTCCACCTCGGTCTTCACACCAACAAGGTGAGGGATCCTCATATGCAGGACAAGATCGTTGGGGGAGGATTCACACGGAGATGGACCATTTCCGTACCGAGAAAACCTGCCAAGGTGTAGAGCTATTCCGGAAAGGCATGAAAATTGACAGGATAGTTGCAGAACAGCTCCGTCAAGGGGCGGCATTGCTGATGTGCAGGCCATGATGCAGCAACTCATGTTGCACTTCCCACAACATCATCCTCCACCTCAATAGGCACTGTGAGTCCTTTCCGCATTTGGGCTAAAAGATTGAGGTCAATGTTTAGTTCAGGTGTGGGAGGGGTTCCATTCATTTATTTATCTCATTTATTTTTAGCTATTTTCCGTTATGACTTTTGATTTTGTTTGAATTTTAACTTTGATTTCAGTTTGTTCGTATGTTGTATTGAGATTGTGTTACAGATTGGTGGATGGACACCAGATAAATGATGGAATGATGGATAGTGGATGGGAGATACAAACCAAACTTACTCTTCCGAGGCACCCTGGAAGTTAATGCAACCGAATGAAAACTATTGTTGGACACAAATTGCTGATACTGGATTGAGAGGGTTGTATGGTGTACCTGAGCCGAAAAGGAAGCTACATAACACGAGGAGTGTTTTGGAACCTGTAAGGGTAACCAACATGGTGAGATCAATAAAAGCCAAACACAAGAAAATTTTCATCATGAGAGTTTATTCAGGTATGGCTTTATCACTCTAATTTTGAATCTATTTGATCGCGACTTTACGTGTCTATAAATCTGATAACTGCAAGTGCACAGTCGTGTCGTGTAGTTTTAAAAGATATCGAATCCACAGGGACTATGAATCGATCTACCGTTATCTAAGGTTACTATGTAAAGCTAGGAGTACTAAAATTTCGATTGTTCCTAAGGGAAAGTGATTGTGAGAAAATAAAGAATAATAATAAAAGACAGGTATCAGTATGTATTTCGTTTAACTAAAGGTAATCCGAAGGTCCATTGGCTTTTGCGTAATTAAATTAAAAATCTTTACTAATTCCATTAATTAAAAATCCTCGTCTCAAACTTTCGCTCTGTTGATTCAGACTACTATCCTAATCCTAATGTACGCTTTCGCCATCCCATTAGATTTTAGAAGAGCTTTTTGGAAACAATGTAATTAATAAAATGCCTATTTTACGAGGTTGTTATCTATTTAAATCTCCTAATCTCAAACTTTCGCTCTGTTGACTCGGAGCAAGCTAATAACCCTAACGTACGCGTAGATGCAGATGTTCGTAAATGGTCTAAGACTCAAGACAAGGCAAATTCTTGACTCAGAAGCCGGAGGCTCATCCAATTTTACAACAGCTTCTGGTATAAAGAAGATCATTGAAGTAGTAGCTGCAAATGAAAATTTGGTGCTATATGACAGGGTTACTAGTAAGCCAGAAGGAGTGATTGATTTAAAGCTGGAAACCAATAAGCAGGTGAAGATTGAAGAAATAGTTGCTGCTGAGGTGGAAAAGAGGTTAAAGGCGATGAACATAGGTACTCAAAAAGTGGCACAAGTCCAACAAACACCAAGTGATACGTGTGAGATTTGTAATGGACCACACATTACTGTTCATTGTTTGGCAACTCCATAACAGATTAAGGAGATTAAATTCTTGAAGCAAAATAATCCCTACTCAAACACCTATAATCCTGGATGGAAAAATCATCCAAACTTTGCATGTAGAGATCATAAAGGAAATATGCAACAACAGGTCCAGAATCAATATCAACAGCAATCGCAGCAACAGGTACAAAAGAAGGCTGGTTGGGAATTGGCGATTGGAAAAACAGAAACTCACAAATTCAGTTCCAAGAAGAAACCCAAAACAATCAAAAGAACACTTCAGCTTCTATAAAAAATTTAGAAGTCCAGATGGGTCAAATAGCACAACAATTGGCAAATGCTCAAGCACCAGGTGGCCTACCAAGTGCAACCATAGCAAACCCAAGAGACAACCACATTATGAAAGCTATTGTAACAAGAAGTGGTAAGACTGTGGGGAATGTTGAAGAGGACGAGATTAAAGATGAAGGATTATTTGAAGTGGATATGGAAATTAGAGATAACCAGAAATAGACAGAGCAAGTTATACCACCACCCGTGGTTGAGAAAAAGAAACCGACTGAGCCGCAGCATAAGATTGTTCTCCCTTACCCTCCAAGAACGAAGAAGAAAGACTTTAATGAAAAAAGATTTGAGAAATTCTTTGAATTTTTCAAGAAGCTTGAAATTAATATCCCTTTTGCTGAAGCTCTGGAATAGATGCCTATATATGCCAAATTCATGAAATACATCATCTCTGAAAAGCGTTCCATTAACACTGAATCGGTAATGCTAACTAAAACATGTAGTGCTATTTTGCAGGGTCTTAAAATTCCGATGAAGAAAAAAGATAGAGGTGCTGTTACAATTCCTTGCATGATCGTAGATAGACCATTCAAAGAGGCACTTATTGATTTAGGTGCTAGTGTGAGTTTGACACCTCTTTCTATTTACAAAAAGCTGAAACTGGGTGAGGTACAAGATACTCGTATGACACTTCAATTTGCAGATCATTCAATGAAAAGGCCTTACGGTATTGCAACTGATGTCCTTGTGAAGATTGACAAGTTTGTGTTCCCTGTTGATTTTGTGGTTCTTGAAATGCCAGAAGATGAGGAAATCCCTCTGATTTTGGGAAGACCGTTCCTGGAGACAGGGAGGTGTATGATAGATATTGAGGAAGGCACAATGACCCTCAAAGTCTATGATGAAGATTTGAAAATTGAAGTGAGAGATGCTATGAAATTCAAAAATGAAGACAATAAAAGTAAAATCATTGAAGTATTGGACACAGTGCTCATTCAATCTATTGGAGAGAGTTTTAAGCTTGTAAATTTTTGAAAGTGATTTGTAGATAGATGAGAAAGAATCAGAAGTACTGGGAATGTTTGAAGCTCAACCTCAGTGGCAAAAATCTAAACCACACCGATGGGAAGAGTTAAGATCACATCAATCTCTTGAAGAAAAGCAAGAAACAAACAAGGGGACAGATTTAAAACAATTGCCTGAAAATATTTACATTTTTCTTGATTCTAATGAGAAATGTCCGGCTATTATCAACTCGGGCCTGAAAGATGTTCAAGAAGAAAATCTCATAAAGGTACTCAAGAGATACAAGGGTGCTATTGGGGGGGCAATTGAAGATTTGAAAGGTATCAGTCCTACAGTGTGCATGCACAAGATCTTAATGGAAGATGATCAGAAGCCGGCAGTTCATCCTCATAGGAGACTTAATCCAGCCATGAAGGAGGTTATACACAAGGAAGTAGTTAAGCTTTTGGATGCAGGTCTTATTTATCCCATATCTGACAGCTCATGGGTGAGTCATGTTCATGTGGTACCGAAAAAGGAGGGAACAACAGTTGTTATGAATGAGAAGAACGAGTTGATTCCAACCAGGATAGTCACAGGCTGGAGAGTTTCCATTGACTACAAGAGGCTAAACACAGCTACAAGAAAGGATCATTTTCCCCTACCTTTCATTGACCAGATGTTGGAAAGGTTGGCCGGCCATGATTACTACTGTTTCTTGGACGGGTATTCGGGCTACAATCAAATTGCGGTAGCCCTACAAGATCAAGAGAAAACAACTTTCACTTATCCTTATGGTATTTTTGCATATAGAAGGATGCCATTTGGCTTGTGCAATGCCCCAATAACTTTTCAAAGGTGTATGACATCCATATTTGCTGACATGCTTGAAAAGCATATGGAGGTGTTTATGGGTGATTTTCTATGTTTGGTCCATCATTTGATGATTGTTTAACTAATTTGCCTCTTGTTCTAGAAAGGTGCCAAAAAATAAATCTCATTCTCAACCGGGAGAAGTGTCACTTTATGGTCAGAGAAGGCATAGTGTTAGGCCAAAAACTTTCTTATAAAGGAATTGAGGTGGACAAGGCTAATGTGGAGGTGATAGCTAATTTGCCCCCACCACTGAATGAAAAAGGTATCAGAAGTTTCTTCGGACATGCGTGATTCTACCGTAGGTTCATAAGGGATTTCTCCATGATTGCTAAACCTCTAACTAGCTTACTTGTGGAAGATACTCTGTTTCTTTTGGAAAAATAGTGCGGAGAAGCGTTTAAGACTTTGAAGAACAGGTTAGTGTCTGCCCCTATAGTTGTTTCTCCTTATTGTTCTTTACCGTTTGATATCATGTGTGATGCAAGTGACATAGCAATAGGGGAAGTGCTCTGTCAAAGAAATGAAAAGCTCTTGCATGTGATTTACTATGCAAGTCATGTGTTGAATCATGCCCAAATGAATTATGCACCACGAAAAAGGAGTTGTTGGCAGTGGTGTATGCCTTCGATAAATTCAGGTCCTATTTGTTGGGGGCGAAAGTAATTGTTTTTACTGATCATGCTGCTTTGAAATATCATTTTTCTAAACAGGAATGAAAACCAAGGCTGCTCATATGGATCTTACTCTTGCAAGAGTTTGATTTGGAGATTCGGGACAAAAGGGGTGTGAAAACACTGTTGCAGATCACTTATCCCGGATGTCTCCGATTGAAGAAATAGAAGAGACACACCCAATCAAGGATGAATTCGCTGATGAACAAATCCTAGCTCTGGTATGTGTTTCGTGGTTTGCATATTATGCAAACTATGTGGTAGGTGGTGTTATCCCGGGTGATTTTGATCAAAACAAAAAGAAGAAGTTTTTGCATGATTGTAGGTTCTATCTATGGGATGAACCATTCCTATACAAGAAGGGAATTGATGGATTGGTGAGAAGATGCATTCTAGAGGGAGAATAGAGAGAAATACTTGTAGCATGCCATAACTCATAATATGGAGGACATTTTAGTGGAGATCGGACTGCTGCAAAAGTCCTCCAGTCTGGGTTATATTGGCCTACCTTGTTCAAAGATGCTCAAAGCATTGTAAAAGAGTGCGACAGGTGTCAGAGAACAGGCAATATCTCTAAGAGAAATCAAATTCCTCATAAAGGTATGCCTGAAGTCGAATTCTTTGATGTATGGGGCATTGATTTCATGGGACCGTTTCCACCATCATTCGAGAAAAACTACATCCTTATGGCTGTTGATTATGTCTCAAAGTGGGTTGAAGCAGTAGCTCTTCCTACAAATGATGCCAGAGTAGTAGTAAGTTTCCTCAAGAACAACATCTTTGCAAGATTTGGGATACCCAGAGCACTAATAAGCGATGGAGGCACCCATTTCTTGAACAAGTTGATGGAGAGTCTGTTGAAGAAGTGCAATGTAAAACACAAAATTGCTACTACATATCATCCTCAGACTAGTGGTCAGGTTAAAGTTTCAAACAAGCAAATAAAGAAGATTCTCGAAAATACTGTGAGTGCTTCTAGGAAGGATTGGTTAGTGAAGCTGGAAGATGCACTGTGGGCATACATAACAGCGTTCAAAACTCCGATAGGTGTGTCTCCTTATCAGTTAGTTTATGGTAAAGCTTGTCATTTGCCGCTCGAACTTGAGCATAAAGCATTTTGGGCCTCCAAATTCCTGAACTATGATCTTTTGAAAGCTGGTGAGTCCCGAATTCTTCAACTCCATGAGTTTGAAGAATTCTGGAATCAAGCTTATGAGAATGCCAAGATCTATAAAGAAACAACATAGAAATGGCACGATCAAAAGATTCAGAAAAAGGAATTTTAGGAAGGGCAATTGGTGTTGCTGTTTAATTCCAAGTTAATGCTGTTACCCGGAAAACTGAAGTCAAGATGGTCTGGACCGTTTGTGGTGAACAAAGTGTTTCCTCATGGGGTGATAGAGTTGAGGAATGACAAGAATGGAGACACTTTCAAAGTCAATGGGCAAAGGGTGAAACCATATTGTACTGGACAAGAACCAGGGCCTGTGGATCATGTTTGTCTTGCCTGATGAGACGAACGACTGTCGAGCCATACAATATTAAACGAAGAGCTTCGTGGGAGACAACCCACTTATTTTGTTAATATTTTCCTTTGTTTGGTTGATGGATGCATGTGTTTTGTTCAGGTATAAGCATTGTGGTACCACAGAGTGGTGATTACAGAGAGAGAAGCGGCGAAGAAATAAAAAGAAGGGGAGAAAACAGTGCAACACGGCCACCCTTGCTAAGGCACACGACCCGTGTAAGAAAAGTGTTTGTCTCATACATTTTCCACAAGTGCAACACGGTCGGTCGTGTGAGCTGGCACAGACCGTGTTACAAATGGGTGAATTCTTCATATTTTTTATAGGGGCCCAACACGGCCGGTCGTGCGGGATAACACGGCCCGTGTTGGGCATGCTAAGTGCGCCACATATTTTCCAGAGAAGGAACACGGCCGACCGTGTGAGCTGACACAGACCGTGCTGTTGTGCATAACAATTTTTTTAAAAATCTATGATTTGTGGGTGGGGCCCACACGGTTTTAAATACCTTTTATTTCTCCTCCACTCACAATTCAGCATCTTCTTCATCTCTCACCTTCTTCCTCTCTAAAAACCTAAACCTCCATAACCATTCTCATCTTCAAGCTCACCTTTCACCATCCTCCACCCTCCAACTCTCCAAGTCCCTTCCTAAAATTTGGGTCGTTTTCTGTCCTTTACACAGTGACGATAATATTTTTCCCTCTTTCCACCATTTATTTTGCTAACTTTTATAGGTACCCATAATGCCCCCGAAGAGAGCCGATAAAAGGAAGGCCGTAGTTGAGACTTCAAGGACGAAACAAAGGGCTCTACGGATGCCTAACGCACATAACATTATTTTTGAGGAAGAACACGTTCAAAGGTATAAGGCTCACCTTAAGCGTAAGCTTGTACCTACTCGGTATGTATGTGACACCACTATGAGTGCTTTAGGAATTTTAGATGATGTGTCACAAATGTTTAGCAATTTAGCGATTTTTAAATTTATGCATAATGATGCGCCTACCTATGAGCGCATTACTTTAGAATTCCTAAGCACTGTGCAATTTAAATTAGAAAAAAACTGGACAGGTAACTCATATGAATATTTCGTTACCATGACTTTCCGGTTATATAATGAGGATTACTCTAAGTCGGTTATTCAATTGGGGCAATGCCTCCGGTTACCCTTGGTGGGACCCGGGGCAGTGCCATCAGAATTTTCTGCAGGTACATTTTGGTCATCGATTATAGGTTTACATCAATATATACTCCGAAGCGCCAAAACAACTTGGATTCAAAACCCATGTTCCCGATATGCGCAAAAAGGGTTGGCTTTCTCGTTGTTCAGACGAGGTGATATTACAGGTGTGACTGTAAAGAGGGAGCTGTTTATGATACACGCCATGGTCAATGAGGAACCAGTTAATGTGGCGGCATTTGTAGCTGACCATTTAGGTAACATGGGGAATGCGGGCTCGGGTGCTATTTCGGTGGGGGGCATGATCATGCAAATTGCTGAATGGTATGGTTGTAGGCAGGTAATGGATGGAGAAACCCTGATGCTAACGTTGAGCAAGCTTGACCTCAATGCTCTGTGCATGCAGGGGATGTTGGAAATTAGCCGTCAAGGTCATGTGTTGGTAAGTCAGACACACCGACTGATGCTACTACCCAACACTAACAAAACTAATATTGACAATAAAGCAAATTGGTTATATGTTGTTGTTGACCCCGAGGATGAGGTAGATGCTGATTTTATTGTAGGTGACACAATGGACGAAGATGCACCAACAAGGGAGCAGAGTGTCCCTCCACCTCGGTCTTCACACCAACAAGGTGAGGGATCCTCATATGCAGGACAAGATCGTTGGGGGAGGATTCACACGGAGATGGACCATTTCCGTACCGAGAAAACCTGCCAAGGTGTAGAGCTATTCCGGAAAGGCATGAAAATTGACAGGATAGTTGCAGAACAGCTCCGTCAAGGGGCGGCATTGCTGATGTGCAGGCCATGATGCAGCAACTCATGTTGCACTTCCCACAACATCATCCTCCACCTCAATAGGCACTGTGAGTCCTTTCCGCATTTGGGCTAAAAGATTGAGGTCAATGTTTAGTTCAGGTGTGGGAGGGGTTCCATTCATTTATTTATCTCATTTATTTTTAGCTATTTTCCGTTATGACTTTTGATTTTGTTTGAATTTTAACTTTGATTTCAGTTTGTTCGTATGTTGTATTGAGATTGTGTTACAGATTGGTGGATGGACACCAGATAAATGATGGAATGATGGATAGTGGATGGGAGATACAAACCAAACTTACTCTTCCGAGGCACCCTGGAAGTTAATGCAACCGAATGAAAACTATTGTTGGACACAAATTGCTGATACTGGATTGAGAGGGTTGTATGGTGTACCTGAGCCGAAAAGGAAGCTACATAACACGAGGAGTGTTTTGGAACCTGTAAGGGTAACCAACATGGTGAGATCAATAAAAGCCAAACACAAGAAAATTTTCATCATGAGAGTTTATTCAGGTATGGCTTTATCACTCTAATTTTGAATCTATTTGATCGCGACTTTACGTGTCTATAAATCTGATAACTGCAAGTGCACAGTCGTGTCGTGTAGTTTTAAAAGATATCGAATCCACAGGGACTATGAATCGATCTACCGTTATCTAAGGTTACTATGTAAAGCTAGGAGTACTAAAATTTCGATTGTTCCTAAGGGAAAGTGATTGTGAGAAAATAAAGAATAATAATAAAAGACAGGTATCAGTATGTATTTCGTTTAACTAAAGGTAATCCGAAGGTCCATTGGCTTTTGCGTAATTAAATTAAAAATCTTTACTAATTCCATTAATTAAAAATCCTCGTCTCAAACTTTCGCTCTGTTGATTCAGACTACTATCCTAATCCTAATGTACGCTTTCGCCATCCCATTAGATTTTAGAAGAGCTTTTTGGAAACAATGTAATTAATAAAATGCCTATTTTACGAGGTTGTTATCTATTTAAATCTCCTAATCTCAAACTTTCGCTCTGTTGACTCGGAGCAAGCTAATAACCCTAACGTACGCTTTCGCCATCCCGCTCGAGTGTAAAAACAATTTTTGAAAATAAATAAGTTCCAATTAGTTTTAATACGCTTTCGCCATCCTTAAAACTAATGTCATATGTCTACTATCTGGTTAAAGACCTCAAACTTTCGCTCTATTGATTTTAACCTTTGACCGTCTTAACCCCTCAAACTTTCGCTCTATTGGTTTTAAGACTTACTAATTAAACTAGACATATAAACCAAAAATAAGTGATAATTAATAAAACATAATTAAGCCAATTTATTTCGGATCCCTACGGTTAACTTACTTTACATACCGACACCTTTAGTAATTTAGCCAGACATATTAATACGATTAAACATGCATAAATCGGTTCGTTTCATAATAATAAGCATATTAAATGGCATATAATATATCATGCAAACAAATATGAATAAGGCGGTAAATAAAAACCTGAATTAAATAAATCTGAATTGAATTGAATCTTGAAGTACTTGAACTTCCACCACAGGTTGGCTGGATCGTTCTTCGGAATTTAAATGGCAGAAAATAAAAACAAGGAAATAAAACGATAAATCTAACGTAAGGCTAGATCTACGAAAAGTTCACAACAATTTCCAGTGTAGAAATCGTTGTGAGAAAATAAACGGTTGAATGAAAGCAGAATAAAGAAAAACAATTCGCGGTACAATTTCGGCAGCACTTCGTTGGCAGGAAATCGGACCGTTTGGACTGAAGTGACTGCTTCTATTTATAGGGGACGCTTTGAAGTGACGTTGCGTGAAAAGAGGAGCTTCCAACAGACTGGCTTGGAGACGTGCGTCTCCGATTCTTCAGGGAGACTGGGCGCGTGACTTGAGACGTGCGTCTCAAGTGGAGAATCTTTAGGGAGGTGGAGACGTGCGTCTCCCTTTTGCTGAGGTGGCAGAGACGTGCGTCTCTGCTTACTTGTGTGGCTTGGGCTGCTTTCCTTCGTGGGCTGGATTGCTTCATTGGGTCTTTGGGTCTCTTTCAGCACACTTGGCCCTTAATTGCACTCCCTTTTTACTTCAGCACCCAATTTACGTCTTTTAGGCATAGATAAGGGTCGTTTTGGCTCCATTTCTTCTCTTTTTCACAATTCGGCATAATAAGAGTGTAGAACCTGAAACAAAGCAAATACTCGCGTAATATCATAATAAATTAACATAATAAACGGAAAATGCTATAAATATCTATGGATTTTAAGCTAAATATACGATATAAAATCGTGTTATCAAATTCCCCCAGACTTGAACCTTTGCTTGTCCTCAAGCAAAATAATAAGATAAAGATAAATGAAACACACTTCCACCACGTCGTTCGGTCATACTCAGCTACATAGTGTTCTTATTTGAAAATAATGATAATGATCCTAGCAATAGACTTATAGTAACCACACTAAACAACTCCCAGTATACATACCAATCCGAATCATGCCATTATAGCTCGACCTTTTTGACTCGTCATCATGTTTCACCCTTTTCATTCGCGCGCAATCACATTAAGCCCATTATCTTGACAGGCACATAGCAGAGTAGTCGGTTAGTGACTATGATCCTTCTCATGGAGTTCTGGCACAATAAGTGGTATACTCCTTAGCATTCACTTGTAGATTGTGGGGAATCGGACAATAGTCCTTCCTACCAAGTTCAGTACCAGATGACTTCTGAACCAATCGACAGTGAGTTTTTAAATTCTTTGTATTTGAGATTTGCGACCGTTAGGTTAAATGATCTTGTGAGGATCACCTTACTTAGTAGGCACATTTCTTCTTATGGTTAAGCACATAATTATTATTATGAGGATCATACACTTATATTCATCGACTCTCTGCGTAGTTTGTATCTAAGACGGTGCCGACTGCTAGAATAAACTACTAAGGGTTATTTCAAAACTTAAAGTCGATGGTTTTGGTATAACGGGTATTCAAATCGGTTACGCATACTCGGGGGTTTTAGAGTGTTGGGACAATAAGGATATTGACTATATTCAGTTTCAATGCGTTGAGTGTTTGAGTAGCTTTGTATTTCTCGAACGTGTGGGGTTTGCGTTTATCGTTTAGGAGCAAAATTTTTGTTATGGCTCAAGAAAATGGAAGAAATTGAAATAACTACGGAATTATACATATAAGACTTAAATTCCATAAATATTCTTTATTGAATTAGAAAAACATTACAAGGAAGGGAAATAACTGAAGGGAAAAATAAAACTAAAGGAAATAGAAATAATACGACTCCCCCAGACTAAGATGATGCAATGTCCTCAGTGCATAAGAACTACTCCTCATTGTTGCGGTTTCGAGAACTGCTCGCGCCTCTTGTACGAACACGGCGACGTCTATCAGGAGGAGAGTCATTCACACGAATGTCAAGATCATGCAAATATGTAGCAATTTTAGTGTAATGACTTTCGTTCCTAATAGCATAGTCACGGTGCTCCTGTTGCATCTCTCGGATGAGCCTAATTGTTTCAGTTTGGTTTGTCTGCATAGCTTGAACGAGTTGATCTTGGCGTTGAATAGCAGCATACATGGCTTCAAGAGTGATAGGCGGAGGGTTGTTTGGAGGAGGTTGGTTGACATAAGCTTGCCCTTGGTTGAGTTCTTCTTCATTTGCATCCATAGGTTCATTAGGATGTTCTTGTTGGTTATCTTGAGGGTTTTCTTCAATAAGCCTCCAACGTTGAACATACCGGATGTTGATTCTTTCAGGGCATGAAAGGATGACATAAGGAATAGGAACTTTGTTGACGACCAAAGTGTATCGGCCATCATGGCGGGGTGAAACCAAGTGGGAGTCACGGCAGTAGGTGAGATCGAGTGACTGAGCGGGCTTCATGAGATGTGAGAGTGAGAGGAGCTCGTCACCAAGACCTAAAGCACAGGCCAAGGAAGTAATAATGCCGCCAAGCAAGAATGGATTTGTAGCGGGGGCGTTGACTAAACCTTGGATGTGTTGGAACATAAACGGTGCGGCATTGAAACGGATATTGTTAAGCGCACAGTAAAGGAAAAATAATTCATTTTGGTTTACCTTGTGGTTGTTAGATCTCGCAAAAATAGTATGCCCCAAAACACGTTGAAAATAACGTATGGCGGGGTTTTGAATGTGAGAAGCATGGAGAGCTCTCCAACCGGTAGGATTTTCTCCAGTGAGATGGAACCAAAATTCAAAAGCGAGTTCCTCCCAAGATCGACCATTGAGTTCTTGAAAGATTGAGCGGTGAGCGATTGGTGCATGATTAAAATGCAAATATGAAGCTACGACATCTTGATCTAGAGCATATTCACGGTTGAACATCCGGAATTGGATGCTACCGGTTGAGAGTGGTTGATTAGAGGGAGTGTCGTAGTTGAAAGAACTCAAAAATTCTAAGACGAGCGGCTCATAAGTAGGTACGGGTTCGGTACAAAGATGGTGGAGGCTAGATTTGGTGAGCAGACGGGTAACACCATCAATGAGACCCAAAGTTTCTAGACACTCGGTGTTCACAAATTTTGTGGGAACAACCGAACGTTCGTAGAAGGCGACATATTTTGTTCGTTGAGCATCATTGTCATCATCTCGGAAGATAATGTTTGAAAGGTCGGGAGGTGGTCTCTCGGGACGCTCACTACGGATGAATGAACGTGGAGGCATGGTGAGTATGGAAATGAAAAATAGAAATGTAGTGTAGGAGAAATAGAGAATGGTATGAAAGTTGTGAAGAAGAAGAGTGGTGGTGGTGTGGTTTTATAGTGAGGTTTGAAAATGGTGTGGTTAATGGAATATTAAAATGGATTAATGGTGGTGTTTGAAGTTTGAATAGAATAGAGAAGTGGGGAATGAATGGAGTTTAAGAGGTGAATGATGGAGGATGAATGAGGTTTATGGAGTTTAAATGGAGTAAATAGGGGAAAAATGAGGAAGAGTGAATTTTGAAATTCAAATTCAAAATTCAAGAGGGAAAGAGAAATGGTCTGCATGGTCAAATGCAGACTGCTAGCCTTGGGAGACGTGCGTCTCAGGCAGTCAGTCTGCTGGGGCAGAGCATGGAGACGTGCGTCTCCTATCCCATGAATAGCATCTGCTGGTCCCACAAAGATGGAGACGGGCGTCTCCTGTTGCAGACAGGTGGGTCACGCATGCAAGTGACCAGACAGTGCTGACAGATACCATAGATGTCCATCAGTTCAGAACAGTGTCGAATATTAATACTATTAACAGCAAAGAGTGATAGCCAGGCAAATATATATAGCAGTTAATAGCAGTGTATTATAACACAGCAGTAGTGAATAAAATATTGCATTTAAAATTAAACCAGTACTGAGTGTTAACATAAGCAGAATGTAAAAGTGCAGAAAAATGAAAATCTAAACTAGGAATAGAAATTGCTAAAACTAGAAATAAAATCTAATAGTCTAATACGGTAACATCTAGCCACGTCTATTGTTGTGCTCATTAGACTGAATGTGTTTGAAAACTTCGTCGAACTGAGCATTTACGGTGTCGATAAAATCGAAGAACTGCATTTGCAAAGTGTGTAGCTCGTTGCGCACATGTTGTACATCTTGTTGTAGCGCAGTGATGGCTTGCTCGTGCGTATTCAGATTAGGCAGTCTTTGATTCACCGATGCGGTAGATGTAGCGGGTTGTTGTTGCTCGAGCTCGACATCAGTCATATCAACAGTGTAGTCATCAACAGAATCTTCAGAACGAGTTTCAGGCTCATACTCAGATATAGGTTCATCAACAGGAAGAGGTTCGTAATCAGGAATGGGTTCATCTTCAGGATTAGGTTCATAGTAACCAGGAGGTGTTTCAGGTTCCGATTCCGATGCAGGCATTTCCTCATCAAAATGTTCATAAGCTTGAGGGGTTTCAGGTGATGGCTCTCTCTCAGGAATCTGACCATAGTAAAGCCAGTTGGCAGGGTTGTGCACACTCGTCCTAGGATTCGGTAAGGTGAACTGATACCAGACTTTGTTATCAATGAGCAATTCAAACCGATCAGGTCCAAGGTTACCGATGATACCTCGATTAAAGCAGAAATTGATGTCCATAGAGGTATGGGTACCATAAGGTGTCAATCTAAGCAAAGGCACTCTCATTCCTATGGCATTAGCAATCATAGTGACAAATCCGCCGATCCTAATAGGTGAAACTTCGTCTTGCGTGATGCGCTCGAAGTTTGTTAGCATGAATGCGATGGCATTGACCGGGCGATTCTGAGAGGTACAAAACATGATGAACAACTCTTCTCTAGTAACTTCAGTGACATTATCGGGTTTACCAAAAATGTAGTGAGCAAGGATCTTGTGAAAGTAGCGGAAAGCAGGATTGTGGATGTTCTCAGATTGAAATTCATTCTCTTCAGGGTTGTCGTTTCCAGTGATCTTGCCCCAGTATTTTTCCAACTCCCAGTATGGAAGATTTTCTTCAGCTACTTTGGCGTATGCATCAGGTCCATGAGGTAGTTCTAACATTTCAGCAAAATCTCGGATGCAGAAATTAAACTCCATACCAAAGAGTCTAAAGAGAATAACTCCTTTTTCAGCCCTTGTCCACAGTTTGGAAGATAGGTCAGGGAGCTCAAGAATTCCAGAGTGAGCTTCCGGTAAGTGCTAAACTTGCGGAACAAGTGAGAACCAGTCCAACCAATTTGGTTAAGCAGGTGTAGGATGCTTTCTTCGATACCAAGTTTCACCATAGTTGGTTGGTGAGGATAGCAAGTCAACTCCATGTGTCTTCCAGCCAGCTTGTTAAATCTTGCTTCTTGTCCTCTACCACGGAACACAACTTCCATATTATCAACTTCTTGCATCGTAGTTAGTAGTTAAATGAAAAACCTAGAAGTTGAAAATATTAAGATTAAGTTAGAACTAGGCTTGTGTTCATTTTTTTTTAAAAAAATAAAATTAAATAAAACAAGTTATAATAATAATTATAATTATAAAAGGAAGTATTTT